>NW_028262290.1:130078602-130398325 GCF_047370975.1 Nipponia nippon
CAAGATATCGTCACCCCCACTAGAAGCTGTATCAGCGTCGTTCAGATGAGTAAAGGGATGGTAGGATTAAACTACTACTATATGATATGCTACCATCCCTGGATTTGACTCTTTTGGGGGAAGCAGTTTAAAGTAATTCTGGTGATAGCCAACTGGAAGAACTTTTATTGATACACACGCAGAAGTGAAGAAGAATTTAGAAGAACGCTTGGGAAAAGCTTCCCACCTCACAAACAAGCATGAATATTTACTAGGTAGGTCTGTGCCTTAATACACTTGCAGTTACTTTACAAAGATGTACTACAGGGAGATCTGCTCTTAATTACCTTAAAATACAGCCACAGGAAATGGCATAAGGCTGTGATAGGCTTTGCAACCTTGAATTCCTACTTCTAATCGGCATTAGTCATTTTAAATTCAGCTTTTTAAAAGTCTTAGTAAAATTGACCTTAGGGAACAATAAAATGGCAATTAAGTATGACAAAGGTATGGAGCAGAAATACTTAGTTATTACCTCAATAAAAGAAAAAAAGATGGGACCATGAACCTACCAGCCAAATTCCAGGAAGCAGGATAGGCTGCTTAACCTTAACGAAGAAAACCCAAATATTTGGAGAAGGTGTTTTTAGTCTATCTCTCTAAAGAAATCAGGGCATTTTTTTTAATCACCCAATTTATCACTGATACTGTTCTATATTAATTTAATGGCTTTGATCAGTCACTTTGATAAATCATCATTTATTTGCTTGCATTACAGGTTTCCTAATATATCATCACGTTGTGCAGAATGTGCTGCAATGTACCCTGAATAGTCACTAGGTGGTAACATATGCAGACGAACATGCTTGGCCAAATCCTGCACAACCTAATATAATGCGTGTCTGCACTAGAGAAACTTGGTCCATCTTCTGATGGAATGATGTGAAGTTTTATGGTGTCTCATCACGTTTGATAGAGATAAAACCTAGAGAGCTCATCAGATGACTAAAGCCAGCCAGGAGGATAGCTGGTTTTCATGCTGCTCTGAAGAGTCCTGTAGCCATGTCCATCTCCATGCTTGTCTGCGAAGCGCCGTCTGTAGGCATCCCTATGAAACTTGATAGGAGAGTTCAGAAAGTTACTTGTTTTCTATTAAATTCTATCAGCCTTTCCCATAAGGATAAAGAGACTGTGGTTTGCAAGTTTCTGCCTTGGTGCCTTTGATATATTTGCTGAGCTTTTCCTGCCAATACAGGGCAAGGCTGCCCCACGCACCCACACCAGGGAATAAGGAAGTGAAAGTCTCCCTGGGTGGCCCCCGCGCATCCCCCGGCTGTGCCTGACGGGCAGAGCTGGCTGCCAGGGACCCAGCAGAGCCCCAGCCCTCCGCTCCCCCACCCCAGCACGCAACGGGAAGTAATTTACTGGTGATCTGGGCCAGGAGCAGCCTGCTTTGCTCTCTGATTAATGGGAGAACCACAGACGAAAGCATCGTTCCCTGACTCCTGGGGCAGTGCAGCTGAGAGCAAATCTTTGGCTGAGTTTTAGGAGGAGCTCTCTCTCTGGCAAGCACTAGGGCAGAGCCAAACGGATCTAGACAGGGCTGTGAGACATCTCCAAGGCTCAAAATCTGTTTGCCTCTTTTTCAGGGCACAAGGGGCATGGAAAACTCTAGGCCATATTTGCTGGTCCTTTCTGAAAGCATACAGCAGCTTTCCTGCAAAATAATAGCAAATAGGAGAGAGCGAGAGAGACATGGGGTTAGCTAAGAAGCTACAAGATGGTCCAGATAAAGACAGCAAGAGGGAGAGAGGCTGATTCCCAACTGTCCATCTGTTCAGAGCTAGAAAGATTTCTGCTTCTAAGTGTGTAGCACTACTTTAAACCTTGGGCTCCCATTTCTGAGTTAATAAGCCTGCCCTGAGGAAAGGGAGGTGACTGAAACAGGAGCATGTGGGCTTTATTTGGATTGTCCCAGCTACTGAGTCTGCCCTGCAGCCTACTAAGTGATTGGCACATTAATTAAAAAAAATCCCCAGACATTTCTAAAACAAACATGCTTTGTCCTTTCTCCCCCTTCTTTGAGATATTTGTTACCTCTCCAATAGGTTTAGCAAGAAAAAAGGAATCAAGTGAATGAGCTGTAGAAATGGTAATTCTGAAGGCCTGTTTCCTTACCTTGATTGTGTACATGTGTGTTGCCTAGTACAGCAATATAAGAATGACATTTTCTTAACTATCTGAAGCAATACATAACACCTGGCATGTTGAAAAAGGAACGTGAGAATCAGCGGGGTTTTAGTCGTATTTTATCATCTGCCAGATATATCTATAAGAATATAGCAAATGCTCATTCACTTATTGTCTTGGTCTGCAGTTGGAGCATTTTGTCTGCAATGCAAATACAATAATAGAAGAGTGAATCAAGAATAGCAAACAGATCCACATGGCTATTGTATGGAACTATGACTTCATGTTGACTGAGTCGAAGGATTTTTGCCAGACCTTTTTATTTATGTTGGTTTCCTCTGGCATCCATTTGTGGCACTGTAATAATGATGAGATTTATATTGTAATCCTTTATTGTAAGTATGGTTATTCAGTAACAAATACCGTGATTTAAGAAAGTAAATATTGATAGACAGTTCATGATGACTGATACAATTTGAATAGATAGAAAAGAAAATGCAGTACCTGAAACACTCACACTGAAGTTCTCAAATCTGGAGTAAGTTTAAGTTGGAAACTGTTTGACCACCCAGAACTTAAAAAAAAAGAAAAGCTCGTGTAAACTTGTCAACAGAGAGGAAAATCTTAGAAATCATCCAAAAAATTGGACTAAAAAGGCTCTGAAAATTTTCTAGTTCTTCTTCTGACAGTTTAAAAAAAAAACGCCAGAGATGATGTCTTCACAACTTCCTTGCATGACCAGCAGCAATTCCTAACTATCTGTACTGTTAGCCATTTAGTGCTTTTTCTTGATGTCTAGTCTAATCCTCCTTTGCTGCAATTTAAACCTAACACTCGCTATTTTATCCCCAGTGGACACAGAAAAGCTTATTCTGACTGTAAAAGGCAGTCTGAACTGCCTTTTACATATTTGAAGACTGCTAGCATTGCTTTAGAGCTGAAAAGAAGCAAAAAAGGATACATCCAGTGGCACTGCAGGGTCTAATTGAATCCTTAGCAGGACAAATCCTGACATCCTTATTCAGGATAAAGGATTCCGGGGATTACACTGAACTTTGCCTAAGTTCTGAAAGAGGCATGATGCTGCCCAGAAGCAGCTGCCAGACAAGGAGATGAAGGTGCTATAGACTTGGCTCTTGCTGCACCTGGAACATACCCAGCAAAGCGGGGGGCGAGGAGGGAGGACACGGACAGCTCTGAAGATGTCCTGCCAATTCCCCTAGCACAGGAGGAGCTCCAAGCTCCTGTAGTACTTCAGGGAAGGCAGAAGTGACTGGGACAAGCATCCTGCTAGCACCTGCAGGCACCCAGCTAGCCTGAGCCCTGCTTGTCTGATGGTGAAGGATAGGCCATAGGGCAGAATGAGGCTAAGAAGTAGGACACCTCTGAAGCACTCCTCAGGTTTTCAGGACCCAAAAGATGACTTAATTCAGGATGATTTAGATAGATTTCTGCGGCTCTGATGTAAACCTTTTATAGTTCATAACGCTGTTGATCTGTAAGAGGAAGTTGGCACTCCTGAGAGAGCGCTACATGTGATTACTAAAAATATTCCATCTTAATTATAAACAAACTTATGGCATCATTTTCATTTTGTAGTGTTTAGATTGTATCTGTGGCCTCACAAGGAAAAGGATTCTTTTAACAAGCTTTAAACAAGAGAAAAAAAAAAAAATAGTGGTCTGGTATATTCTTGTCCACGTTAAAAGGAATTAGCATAGATAGGCATTTTTTAAAAACAGATCTTAAAAAGCGATATAATAATTCTCCCTCAGAATGCAAAGATAATTACACAGTATTGTTGCACCAGCTTTGTTTATTCTGTTCGTGTTCCAGATAATAGTAAGCACCGTTCTAATTGTGAAGTGTTCATATATGCTTAAGTCTATGTGAAAAGCTCCATCATTAGGAAGGAAGACCTAGCCTAGAGTGATAACTTAAGGTTAGATTCTTATATGGCTGCTAGAGAGGAAAGCAGATTGGTTTCTTTTGCCATATGATTCCCCCCCCCCCCTTCTTTTTTTTTCCTTTTTTTTAGTTCCTCGGCTCTCTTTGATTTACACTCTTGCTGGTCTACTGTTTTGAGAAGCCGATGTTGTGGAATCCTTAAGTCATCTGTGACCTAGGTCACTACAGACAGGAGCAATTTAGTAAAAGTATTAATTGAGAGTCTTCTGGCAAGCCCTGCTTCTGCAGATGAAGTTACACATCAAACCTACACAGACTGCAACTACACTTCCGAACAGACTAAGATTTTCAATATCTCATAAACAGGCTCCTCAATCACCAGAATCTAATAAGGCTATAATCATCATTGACACTATAATGATTAAAATGAATAAAACCCATTAAGAAAAGTCATGTTGAGTTATTAAAAGTTTCGCTCTGTGTGATATGTAATCTTTTATCCATTTTTTATGATGAAATCTGTAACCATCTATCCACAAAAGACCATTAATTTACTGCTCTGTGGATGTTACCATGCTCTTTAGTTTAACAGCTTATCATTGATTTCTTGAGGGAGATATTATATTTGGAGAAATACACATGGAACAAAAGCCAGTATGTTGCAGTAAATTTGCCACTGACAAGATGATCAAAGTATTTTGGTCTGCTCAAAGCAGAAGGCTGGTGAACAAGTTCAGAAGAGCCTATGGTCATATCCCTGCTGTTGTAAGCAGACCCCGAGGCAAGGCAGCAGATACATGTTTTCAAGAATCACAAACTCTCGTAAGAAAAGGTCATGTGCACTGCAGGGGGAAAAACAATAAAATTTCCATTAACTAGAGCCTAGTTAACCGGCTTATTGGCATCTATTAGAAACAAATTGCAAACAAAACTGAACCTATTATAAACTTCCCCTTGTTCCCTCAGTAAAATAAAGTCACTGAATGGCCCACAAAAGGCAGGAGGAGCACAGTTTGTCAGATGACTTGCTTTATTTTCAAGGGAAGTATTATGTTTCACCCACTGAAGGGTCTACAGTCATGACTGGCAGAAAATTACATAGTTAATGGGAAATATGTGGATCAGTGCATCAAGAGTAACCTGGAGAGGGGAAGCAATGCACTCCCGCTCACATTCTTTTAATAGGGACTTCTTTTTTTTCTCCTAGGCAAACAGCAATAAAAAAACGTGAATGGAAGTATGTGTATACAAACTTTCTGTCTAAGTGGTGGGAGACCACTCTTCCTGAAGTGTACTTTTTCTCATAATAAACGCCGCTCCAATATCTTTATTGCTCATCTCCTTTTTAATCTTATTAACAATAAAGCCTAAAAATGTTTTGAAGAAGTCAAATAAAGGGTGTTGTCTTTCATCTCTGAGCATTCTTTCCATTTACCTGGGATGACTAATAAACTGTCTTTCCCAACATTTTTAATGCTGGGTCAAATCTTCAGCTGGTGCAAAGTCACTCAAAAGCAGCAAGGACATGACAATTTTTACTTGCTGAGAATCTGACCATGTTTGTGTTTTCCATCTTTCTTTTTTTTTCCTTTAAGCGCCTGTTAGCACTTCAGATATAGCTATGAATCAAATAAAATTCCTCTTGGTTTATCTGAACAATGTGCCACAAGTCAGTACCACAGAAATGTAAGTCACTTTGCAAGGGGAATAAAACAAAGAATATTTGCTTTTCAAAGAAATATTGGCAAGGCAATTATAAAAGTCAAATATCACCTTCCCCTTAGCAAAAGAAAGTAGGAGATGAAGGATGCAGGAGCATGGAATATACAGTAATGACGGTGGATGTCACTTTGACATAGAATAAAGCTGTAGGGAAATTGCTCTGATTTAGGCACTCGGTTCAGAGACAAGGGTGTGCTGAGGAATTCACAGAGAGGAGCTTGCTCTGGCCAGCCCTGCCCTTTCACATGCTCTGCCAGTGCAGGATGCTGCTGATCTGAAAAGCCCAATCTCCCCAGCAATGTTATTGAAACAATAATAGAAAGGTTTCTGAGTAATCGTTGTAGTAGAAGTTTGGGAAACCATCTAAAAAGGTAAATCTCTTTCTTCAGAGTAATAACCAACCCTTACTTTGAGTGTAGTGACAAATACCTGTTGTGATCACCTGGTTATGTACAACAGCTACATGCTCTACTGAAAAGGAAAAAAAAAAAAAAAAGAAAAGAAAAAAAAAAAGAGGTGAAGGGGAGCACCTGCTCTGACATCAGGAGTCCTTCCTGAAGCCTGGATCCTGGATTTACTGAGTCATCCATGCTGAGTTCTGCTGAGGCATTTCCTTGGTCCCTATGATGCTATTTTTCTTGCCTTGCAAACATAAGCGAGAGATTAAGATTCTATTGCACAAATCCGCCAGACTCGCAGAGCCTCTTGCCACAGGGGATCTTTTGCATTGTTCAGCCTGACCTTTTGCAGAGCACAAGCCAGGCAGTTTAGTACAGTTGTTGACAGATCGAGTCCAATGACTTAGGTGAATCTGAAGTATTTCAGTTCGTCAGTCATATGCTGATTGTATGCCATTAGTAGAAAACGGGTAGTCTGAGGTATTTATGGTGAACTCTCCAACCATCTATCCGCTGAAGAGCATTAATTTACTGCTCTGCAGATGTGACCATGCTCTTTAACAGTTCGTCTTGCTGCAGGGCAGGGAATTTGTTAGATTCAGATTATTCTGACAGGTGACTTATATTCCTTGTTGCAAAAAATAAGACCTCCCCTCACTCTGACTCTGAATAAGTCATAACACCATGTACTGGGAAACACCTGAGAAAGGAGGCTCAGAGTGCTGTGCTGCCCTGCCTAGTGTCCCAGCCCCAGCTGTTGCCAGAGCAAATGCCTAAACAAGAGGAAAAAAAAAAAATCCAAATCAAATTCAGATTCCAAAGTGCTGGGTATTCCTTCCTGATCCTTGCAACTAATTCACTAAAACCCTGAAGCATGACTTGACTACAATCATGTATTAATATAGCGCTTCAGCTATTATGAAAGGAAAGATTTCTCCCCTGTCCCTGGACTAAAAATGGAAGAGAATAAATAGGAAAGCTTTTGGCTTCACAGATGTTTGATTCCTTAATAAATACTGCAGACCATAGTGAATTATGTCTGTTGTCCAAAGATTTAAAGGGGAAAAGTTGTTTGGTAGATGAAAGCTTGTTAAGAAGTATTCTATGGTAGTGAATGAGGAAAAACAGATGAAACTGCCTCCATCCTTGAAGGAATATTTACTTTATTTACATCTTAGACAAAAGATAAACTGACTGCTGAAATATGTATAATTGTTTAAGATATTAATGAATTTTATTCTATCTTCATGTTATTAAAAGTACACATTTTTATTTCAGCAGGACAGTGAAGAGTTTGTTGCATAAATGTTTCCCTGGTATTAATCTGAACTGCAATTAATTATAACCTTTTGAGACAACTCTTTTACTGTCCAAAAAAATGAAGGGGTTGGGGGGGAGAGGCAGTGCTTGCAGGAATGATGAGAAAACAAGTCACTTTTTGAGAGTTTTAGTGAAGCTGCTCATTGGTAAGGGATGATTATGGACTGATGAGTCAGCTGTTCCACAATTACAGGTGGAGAGAGCAATAAAATCTTGCTGAGTTTGGCTATTGAAATTATATGGTTTCATAAATAGTATAATGTTGTTCTCAGCAGGTAAATGTTATATTTTAAGGACGGCCATTTTACAATACATAGAACTATCCGGTGGCTGAAGGTCAACAGGCCACCTGCTAAATGATAGTATAAATCCACAGAATTACTTGATAGGAAAGTAATTGCTGCAGCTTTGTTCTTGTTGTGAAATTATAGTTTACTGAATAGGCAGTATTTTCATTGTAAATATTTTCCTACAAATGTATCAAAGGATAGAGGGCAGAAGAAATTTTTGCCAACATATGCATCTCAGCAAGAAGTACCACATTTTATAATAAACTAGTCATAATGGTTGGTCAATTTTTCCTCCCAGCTGGTACAGAAAAAACAGTTTTCTTTTTCCTTTCTTGCTCAAACTTTACTTTTAGAAATTTAACCTCAGCACTGTCTTTAAAATGGTGATAAGTGTATGCATCTATACATTCCCAGATGTGACTGCATCAGGAGGGCAGGCTTTTGAATAACGCTTTTTTCTAAACAGGGAATGTCTGCCCTTAACAGAACACAGCATATGAGGAATATGAGCTAGCTTGCCCTTCTTTAGCCCCCAATCACATGTTTTGTAATTGCTCCTGACCCTTGTCTGGTGGGATGCTCCTTCCTCCCTGGTCTCTGACTCTGCATTTTATAGGCAGAGGCAATTGAGTGGTTTCACAAACAGCCCAGTGAAGTTGGAGAAGCCACTCAGAGACCCAGCAACACTGTGTGGACAATTGGCATGCCACACTCCTGCCCAAGGTAGTCAAAAGATTATTTCCTTAGCAAAGCATTAACCAGATCTTGGGATACCCTCCCAAGCGATAGCTCCTTAGCAGCCGGTCCCCAGACTACATCCCTTCCAGTCCAAAAATCAGCTAATGTTTTCTGAGGATTGGTCTTTAAGACTGCTCTTATTTCAGAGTAGTTTGAAAAGTTATCCACACTTTTTATCAATCATCATACAGATGACCTTTATTCTGCAAGGCCAACAACATCTTAATGTTATCTTTTTTATAAAATGCTCTTTTTAAGGACTATTTATTACAAAAGGACATATAACAAATACTCGGGAGTATCTGCCAGGTAGCAAGCTTATTTATACCCAACATGATGCTAAGTGTTATAGTCCTCAAATTACAAATGTCCGGTTCTCACAGAGGATGCAAGCAAGGTCCAAAAAGTTCTCAGTTGAACCCAGACATTGCAAAATCTAATGCAGATTACTGCTATGAAAAACTGTGCCGGTATTTAAAATGATTGAACAGAAGGGCCTGTGATAGAAAGTCATCTTTGAATGCTTATTTCTACATGTGTAAAGTGCATAGGCTTTCAAAGGAACTCTTAGAAGTTGTCTAGGTATAACTAAAATGCCATAATTCATAAATAATAAATCACTTTTTTCAATTACTCTTCTATCTAATTATACATCAGTGCTTAATTAATATTGAGCAGTGGTGTGCTCTGTCAGTACCTAGGTCTTTATGTAAAAGCAGGAAAAATATTTTAGGTTGGAGTCCCCCTAACCAGCATCTTACTTGCATTCAGGTATCTTTCTCACACACAATAAAATATAGACAATCTAAAATGAGAGCCTACGTTGTCTGTATCACTATGTCAGCAGTGAGAAGCAGGTATGTTTGAAGGCTTTTTGGGGAAAGTCAAGCTAAGCAGCAAGGTCTCACCCAGGACTCACATTTCACAGTTTGATGCTAGGTATGTAAAAGACCTTAAAATAGGAGTCTAAAGGGTTTAAGGAGGAGTACCTACACAGTGGCTATTGGTGTAGTCTAAGGCACTACATACTAGAATAATTTCCTGTAGAGCTCTTCTGGAGATTAGTGTTATTTTTAAGTGGGTAAATAACCAAGAATCATTGCTTTATGTGAAGACTCATCTTGCATGGACAACCATGCTCAGAGGCAATATTTGCCTCAGATATCCATGGATAATTTGCAATAGCTTTTTGCTGACCAGAAGTTGTAGTACTGATTTCTTTCCTGTCTTTTAAAATTTGTCATTAGTTTATAATTTAGCATAATAGCAATGTATCTGCTGGCATATATATTATGTTGGCATTCTAAATGACTTTTGCAATGGCTGGATTCCTCCTGGACTCTTAAACTGAAAGGTAATTTTTCTCAGATTTGCCATAAAGTCTTGAATTTGACCTCTGAACTCTGCATGACTACTCATAGAGTCAATCAGATGGGAAAGTTACACCATTGACTGAATCTTTCATTATGGCTATCACAAGGTCCTAACATTCTCTGTATAGGTAACCCACAGGCAAACCGCATACCACTTGGGTAGCAATGCTAGAATTGTATTCATTTACAAAGCTGACACTGAATTTGCAGTGGTGCTTGGTATTTAGAATCTAATTTGTTTTCATTTATCTGAATCTACCTCTGCACTTATCTTTACTGATGTGAAGATACGCATGCTTTATATTCATGGTATTTAACATAGAAGATTCTCTCTCTTTAGTAGCTGTTTTGCCTGCCACCCAGATTAGGAAAAGAATGGCAAATAATCAGAACAATTCTGTTTTCATCTAACTTGGTCTATATCATGATGTAATACCTACCTGTTCATATTTAAAATTTAAAGTCCCACATCAATAAAACTTCTTAGCATGAACTTCTTTCCATGCTAATTCAGCTATCACATACTATCCTGTACCTAGTGAAGTGTATGCCATCCTACTGAGTCTCAAACACATGCTTATAATTTGAATGCAAACAGGCCAAATGATTTTACAATTACTCTAGTTCTGCAAAGACAAGTCCTCTGTGTGAAGGATGTAAGATGCTTTTTATCTTTTTTTCCATATAGTAAGGGGAAAAACATTCAGCAGCAACACATGAAGGTTTAGTGTCTGCAACTTTGGTTCAGTTTATCAACATTTTTAACTTTCATCTTTCAGTAAAAAATGACATAGGTTTTTACATCAGAAATCCTAGATAATATTTTTGTAATAAGTTTGAGACAGATCACTATTTGCAACTGTTTAAACAAAATTTAATGTGAACAAACTTCAGCTTGGCTGGCCTTCAAGCATTACTTCAAAATAACCATTGAGATAGAAACACCATTATTCATAAAGCAAGGTAATAGAAACTATGTGCTTGGTGGAACTTGCAGTATCATTATTGCATATAATTCCAAAATCAGGAGTTAGATCTAAAAAATAAGGAGATTTGTTTAGAAATCAGGGTATTTAAAAACAAAAAGTTCTAGTCTTAAGCTCCACACTCCATGTTTGCCTTTCAGTTACAATTTCAAGCTTTCCTTCACAGAGAAGAGGACTGGAAACTCATTTTCTTTGAAGAAAAGCCAGGATCCTCTTGGTTCTAGGACCTGGGGCTTCAAATAAAAAATAAAACATTACAGGAATCACAGTATAGTTAGGAAAGCTGGCAGCCCTGTGGCACCACAAAACAGTTACATTGACTTGCTTAATCTAGAATACAACTTGCTGGCCTGGGCTTCATGTGGCCAAAATGTTTGTTGAGAGCTGCTTAGGCCCAAGAAGGGACCTAGTCGTCAAGAAGAGCTACAGGCACTCATACAGCCTCGCATCGAAGCCTTCTGCTGCCATCACTTGCATATGGAAAATGTTAGAGAACCCAAATGACTAAAGCAGGCAAGAGGAACAAAAAGAGAATAACAATGACTTTCACGTGTCCCATAAATATACCTTGGCAGTGAATCCATTTGCAAGCACAGCACACTAGACAATTAGGGCCAAATTCTCAAATGTGTTCTCTTAACTTTTAATGCAATATTGCATGCCTGGTTTTCATAGGAAAATTTTTGGCCTGTGTAAAACTCATGTTTTTGAGTTGAGTTGCATGTGAAAGCTGGCATGCAACCATTCCTTGTGTAATTTCAGAGGCTGTGAAGAGGGGCCTTTGAAAACTGAACCTGCTAGTTACCATTCTAATGCAGAGATAATTTTTTTTTTTCCCTTGATCTCACAGGGTTTTCATAAGCTTCAAATGAAAATAAGTGTTAACTCCTCTAAGTAATTTTCACAAGATGTCTCTGGTAAATTACCCACAAGATGTAAGTAGGTTCATCTGATAGCTGGAGACCCTTAAAGTGTCTATTAGAAAACTATACTGATGAAAGACTTTCTTATTGATTGCAATCATTATTAGCTCAACTGGCCTGAGACAGAGAATAAACATGCATTATATCTCTTGAGAAAACAAGTTTCACAATTATACAGATTTTATTAGACAAACAAGATAAAAAAGCATGTATGGTCAGCTCCTCTTCGGAGACGCCTGTCCAGCTTGGAATCATTACGAGAGCTAACAGCAGCTCTCTGTATTGTATGATTCATCTGTCCCTATAGATAGCCCTATATATCACTGCAGAGTGTGCTGATTAGAAGGGATGTTACTAGGACCCAGAGGCCTAAATTGCTGTTTGATACTGCATTAACATTTCACATTTATTAACTCAGCATACAAACTATTGATCTGAAAATAAAATTAGTGGTTGCTCTGGCACAGTAGTGAAGAACAGCTCCTTGTAATGGAAGAAATTCTCATTCTTGATTGCATAACCGTAACCATTAAATTTCCTTATTATAAAGGTGTCTAATTAGCAAAGATTTTCATTTTTTCCCTATACCACAGGGGGCCAATCACTATTCTGAGCACATATCACTTAGGTGCATAAAAATTTGCATTGTGCTATTGGTTTTCCTTTTGAGAGAATGCCTGGGAATATAACAGAATATAGATATGGCGCAAGTATTTCCTACATAAAATTAAAATTCAGTTCAGCAGAAAGTGTGCAGGAAAGAAATGTATTTGAAGGTTCTGTTTCCTCTCTGTCTCCTTGTTCTTCACCACTCCCAGCTCTGAAAACTTTGTAATGGATATTGTTACCACAAAAAGAAAATGGCTTTGTTGTTTGATATAAAATCTCCCTGCAAAACAAATAGGTTTTTAATAGGGCTCTGCTTCTTTTGAACATCCTCTTGCCTCACTTAGACTACAGATGCCATTTAAAACCATGGCTTGCATTTCAAGGATGCCTCCATCAGAAGGCATGACTCAGTTTACTTCAATTCTCTCTCTGCCGTGTAGTCCAATTGCTGTGAAACAGAAATGAAGAATTAGAAATACATTGGTATACACAAACATCAAATGAATGACACTGACGTTTGCTTCCCGAATACTTGTGCTGCATATGTGTTTGCACTATACTATAAGGCTTGTCAGGCTAATCGTTACGGCTGTCTTGTTGATCTGATTCTGAGAGACCACTATCAGCATCTCACCACTCGGTTATGCTTAGGCCAGCAGGTTCAGTAATTGCAGCAGATGCACTGAAATGTGAGCAAACTGTTTTGAAACGTAATAATGCAGTGTTCTTTCAGAGATCCTGCACCAAACTTATAATTATCTCAAGTGATGTTGTCAAAGTGCATGTGACGCCTGGTCAGAGATAATCTGTGCCCATGCCCAGTCTCTGTATGTGGAAGAGTGACAGGAAATATTCGTATCCTGGGTGGGTCCTATACATTTTTATCTGAGTGCAAATCAGCGTCCATCCTTAGAAGACAGTTTTTATGACATGTTGACAATGCATATAATGTAGGACCTGCAATTTGAAAGCACGGTAACATTTGGGGTGTTGGGATGGGGTTTTTTGTTTTGTCCTAGTAATGTATACGTTTCTACCTTTATAGCTGTACTAAATTTGTATATAACAGCTGAAATTAAATTCGTAATGCTTATATGAGGATGGGATATGGATTGTTGTCAGAAGATATGAATTTTAGCTCTGGACTCGAAGTAGTTCAACTATCTATGCCTGCTTTATGGAACGGATGAATGAAATGAAACAGCATTATGGACACAAGAACAAATTCCTAATTATTTTGAGGGGAGAGAAGAGGAAAGAGCAGAGGGGAAAATGTGATTTAGCATGTACATTATTCTTTCAATTATGGTTTGCAAAGGCTAAAATAGATGCACAAAGCCACAATCCCGCCAGTTGCTCCCTGCAACTATATTGATTTCAAGTGGGAGTTCACCACTATTTGGAATTAGGAAAAAAGAAAAACAAAAACTGAAAGTCATCATGATTAAATATTTCCTTTCCCAACTAGAACTGCTATTTTGACTACAACACCCAGCTGCTCGGGACAGTGTTTGAAATCATCTCTGAATTCAGCCTCTGAATCTTCCCTTGCTACTTATGTGTTTCTTACCGGTTCTGGCCTCTGTTTGGAAAGCTGTGGAAACGCAAGTTTTCTCTCCATCTTTTTATGTAGCAAACCCATACCCAAAATGAAGAAAGGGTCAAACTGGTGGTTAGATATATTGTCTTTCATTCCAGGCCTTCTTATAAAAGTGCAGCTAAGACAGCTGTGGTGGAATCAGACCGCCAAGAATGCTTTCTAATACAAGGGTATACCCAACTGGTTTATATAACCTTAATTCAAGCAGCACAACTAATGATAATGATATGCTACAGTATTATTATGCCAGGAATGTATGAAATCAAGAGAGAACATTTCATTTTAAACTTTGCTGATTTTTCACATTTGCTTAGCATTTTCTCTAATGATTTCTTGCACTGTTATTATGCCACCTCAGATAAAATGCCATCATACATGATATTTGCACCATTAGGCACAAAGTAAGCGTTAGTTATGATTAGAGGCAATGCTGTGAAGCATTAAAAAATGTAAAGGAAATGGTTTGCAAGCATACTCGCAAAGACTCTGAAGCTTGAGTGTCATTTGCTTTCACTATGCCAGCTGGGTGATGTTCTGCATTTCAACAAAGCTGGCTACCATTTCCAAACAGACCCATACAAGATTTTCATCGTTCATGTTTGAGTGAGAAGTCCAGTAAAAAATACATTCACACACACACAAACACAGCAGAAACCCAATGAACCTATCTAGAGGGAATTAAGTGAAACAAAACACAATAATTACAATTACTCATCAGTGAACACAATCATGACATCCTTTTCAAGGAAAGGAAACTATTTTCTGTCATAAGCTGCATCTTGTCAAACAACACCTCTAATATTTGGTTTTTATTAAGACTCTTGTCTTTGTGGAGCATAACAGTGGTTTTGACTTACTGCAGAGATAAGGGGTGAATAATGTAATTAGATTGAATTAATAAAACTCATGCTTTTGCACTATTCACATGTCAGTATGGGAATTTTTCCTAGCTATTTCCTAATGCTGGAATCTAATGGAGTACATTTCCACAGGATTAAGCCTCTACAATTATTCTGTTCATCCTCTGGCTTGTGAAGAAGAAAGAACAAGACTAATTTTGAGCTGTGTGAACTGTTCTTTCAGCATTTGGCTAGGTCAATTAGAGTGCAATAAGTAAAACACATGGAAGAAATGCTGGAACAAGCTAAGACCAGCTGAAAGCAAGTCCCTTGGTGCATATGTAGCCCAGACCTTTTCCTGTTCTTGTCCCATGTAAATTATTACAATTTTTATTTGGGTTTGTGTTTTCTTAATTTATTTACCCAGAAAAGCTGACCTAAGGTCCAGAATCTGATTTTCTGTGAGGTCAGTGTTTGTAATACTATAGCGACCCTTTTTGAACCATGAGGCATAAAAGGCATTCAGACGATTTACTGGAGCGGGTCTTGCTGCCAGGATGTGTCCTGGTGTGAATGATATGCATGATTCCATCACACTCCATGAGCATTAACCCAGCAGCACTCAAAGATGGAGGACAAAAGTATTGCTTGTGTAAAAAACTTTAAGGTCCCATATATCCACACTCTCTGTGCAAAAGACTTTTGTGACTTTTGTTATAACTTCATATTTATTCTTTAATTTTGATATTGATCATTTTAACAAAAAAAGATTAAACATCCAGTTTTGAAGATAAAATAACTTTCAGATGAAAAACGATTAGTTGGCCTCAAAATTAAGGTGATTTTGTAAGGCAGGAATGAAATCTTGAATTAGACCTGCATAAAATAAGTACACTTATTTCAAAATCTTCTCACAGAATGGCTGAGGTTGGAAGGGACCTCTGGAATTCATCCAGTCGAACCCCCCTGCCCAAGCAAGGCCACCTACAGCCAGTTGCCCAGGACCATGTCCAGATGGCTTTTGGATATCTCCACGGATGGAGACTCCACAGCCTCCCTGGGCAACCTGTGCCAGTGCTCGGTCACCCTCACAGTGAAAAAGTGTTTCCTGATGTTTGGCCAGAACCTCAGACTCCTTTCCTCTGTTTCTTTGCTTCCACTGAACACAAGGAAGTGTAGAGCTCATGAGAGCTCATGGGAGCTGTGTCCCTCTGTGCTGCTGAGAGAAGGCAATATGGAGACAGCTCTTCTTTGTTTCCCTGCGAGTGAACTCAGATATCCTTCTCTTTCTAACACTTGTCTTTTAATAATATAGTTGCTTCTGGAGACATCAGAAAAAGAATGCTACAGACTACCAACACAGTATAGACCTTGCCAAAAATATCAGCATGATACTTGCAGCTCCCTCTGCTTTGAGTTTCCTGTCTCAAAAAATAATAATAATAAAAAAAAAGTAAGTTTTACTCTGAGAAGAAGGCAAATTTCCCTAGTATACAGCAAGGCCTAGGAGAATGAGGAAAAAATATCATCACAGGCAAAGAACATATAGTCTGGAGTAGCTACTTACTTTCAGTAAGGCAGGATGCAGCTCTATCATCCAAGAAGGAATCCATCCCCTCCTGTTCACAATAAAGCTCAGATGTTGGTCTCCCTCCATTTGTGGTACTATAACACTAGAAATTGGATGATTTTGTTATAATTTTCAAGCAGATCTTTTAATCAGTTGCTAACTAACAGTGAAATAAATCAGTAAATGCTGGAATACTTGTAGGGTATTTTTAGTCTCAGAGGTCATAACAGCAGAATAGTGCAGATACCTTAAACTTCCAATACAGTTCAAATTAATGTAAGTCATCAGAACAGACTACATTTGAAGGAAACTCATTGTTATCAATGATTACTTCAGCTAACTGTTACAATTTCAGAAGGGACAATAGCATAAGGTTAACATTTCATGTACTTCTTGTGAATGTGCGCTGTTAAATACCAAAACCTGTCATTCTGCTCCTTCCAAGAAGAGAAAGGTGTCTGAAAAAAGTCAACGCAAATCAGTTTAATCTATCTCGGGCTAAAAACACAAATCTGTCTTCCTCCTAACTTTCTTTATTCCATCATGTTACTGGTAGGAAAGGGCAGAGCTGCTATTACTTAGACCTGTATTTCCACATCTTATGTGTTTGCATTGCTTTGAAGCACAATTTAACCATGAATTTCCTGGGCTTGTAATGATCAGGTTTAGGGTGATTACAGCACAACCATAATATTCTTGTATTATCAATGCATATTTTTAAATGTCACTGAATTCTAACACTTTTTGGCCCTGAAGGTCTAATCAGATAGGAAGTGTGGAATAAGCAGAGATGGAGGCCTTTGTATACATAACATATTAGCCTGAGACTTTTGTCACTCCCATAATGCATTCAGTGATTTGAATCCATATATTGTTTAAGGGGATTTGATGCTGTGACATGCTTTTTTCCTTCAGTCTGGCATACGTTGGTTCCCAACAGGAAAAGCCAAAATGCCCACGTTTTCTGTGAGTCAGGCAGACCACTGATGGCAAAGGAGCACTGGTTTATCTTCAGATTGCTGGAAGCACCAGCCTTTATAAAACTTCTCTAGTCATTAATGTGCCAGTCTTTTAGCAGTGATCTACTGAGAGGAAGGAGGCTGTGGAGGCACCACCCACAGCCTTACCAAGGTAAAGATGACCCGTAAACATCAAACCTGAAATGGCTACCTGGATTTCAATGCAGATTAGGGATTAGGCAGTGGAGTGCTGTTTTACATGTGAATAGGCTGACAGCAGTACAAAGAGAAAGCCAGAGAGCTTGGTGTTAGCCACTTGGTTTCGAAGCACAAATGTAACATCTAAGGGGAAAATATGGACAGTTGTCAGTGGCGTGGGTTCAGCTAAGTCACATGGGGAAATTATTTTTGCAGAAACAAATTCTTACACGTTATTTTACTTGAAACACTGATACTTGAATTACTTGTAAAGTCTTGAAATTTATTGAGTTACTCTAGGCTTATCAGAATTCATTACAAGATATTTCATTTTGGCCCAGGAAATGTCTTTCCTTTTTTAAGAGAGAAGATAAAAACATACCAACCCTCAGTATTCTAAACATGGAATTAGTGTCAGATAAGTGACGGTCAAAATCATCCCCTATCTGAGACTGGAATGAGAAGATGTTCTTCAGGCTTTAAGAAGGCCACAGCATCCCATGGCAAATGAATAACTGTGAGCTGATATTTTTCCTTCAGAAGAGCTTAGACAAAAGTTGTCATATGCAGAAGGAACAGCTGTGCCATATATCTTTCAAATCTACAAAACATTTACATTAGATCACAAATGAACCTCTAAGAAATAACTTCAGAAGAGCCTGAATTCATCCCTTTCAGGATATGCAATCTAATCAGCACCAAGGGAAAGGAGGAATGGATTAGAAATAGCAGGCTCTGTTTATTTTTGTCTGGGAACTATGGAATGTACATTTATGGCTTTGTTTGAGAGCTCAGAAGTTATAAATATGGTCTATAACTCAGTATTACTGCCTCCATACTCCCCAAATAACTTATATCACCAAAAGAGCCATTGAGAAAGAGACTGGTCAAAGCCAAAACTTCAAACCCAATTTCTTCTGTGTTTTAGGGAACTGAAACATTTCACCTGCAAACTTTCAGGTATGAATCAACTGGTACTGGTCCAGTTCTGAATCATATTTTCTGGTTCAGATTTATGTCCTTCAGTAAAAATGGACTTTGTGAGATTTCTGCTGTCTTAAGCAGAAGTCTCAGAAATACACTGCAAAACTGAAACCTCACGTTAAACTTAGAACATGCCAAACCGCACAGCCTATTTTCAAAGTTGTCCTAATATAAAAGTTTATTTAACTGATCTATTAGTAATGTGGCTGGTTGAGAAGTATAACTTTCTTAACACTTTGGCCTACCTGAAGAAACCAAGTGTACGAAATAGTTTCCTCTTCCCTGATGTGAAGGAGGAGAGGGAATGCACCTGTTTGCTCAGAGATCCTAGTAATTTTGGTGGTGAACTCCTAAAGGAATAGGCTGCCTTGGCGATGCCATGCTGACGTGGCCAGAGGATGGAGCTGGAGGCTGGCATCGCTGCCTGTCTGTGCAGCTACCTGCAGAGCAACGGCTCTGTTCTTGAGCCCATATGAGAACGGATGTTCCCAATCCAAAGACAGCTTTCCCTTTTTCACCTCCCTGCACTTTTTCTTCCTTTTCTTCCACTACTTGCAGTCACGATCCCTCTCTCTTGTTGCCTGTCCTTGTTTCTTTGCCCCTCAGACAGTTCTTCCCATTGGTTTTTTTCTACACTACTTTCTGCCACCACTTTTCTAGCTCTGTTCTTAATCCAATCCAAAGCCTACCGTCCTTTCCCAAGGTCTCCCAGAAAATCTTGCCAATTTCACCTCATTGTCATATGGTCCCCTCTGGCAGTGCACTCCCCCACCTCAGAGGGCAGGGGGAAATAGCACCCTCTCCTCACCCTCTTGTCCTCTGTGTGCTCCCTGCCGTTGCCCTCTGAGGGAGCGAGCAAGAGATTAGTTCATGCTGCCACAGCGGAAACAAGTAAAAGGAGAATTTTGCTTGCCCTGTTTATGCGTGACTTTTCAGGTGAGTGGGGATAAACATCGTAACCAGGTTTGGTTCCAGACAATGGGAAGGCAGGCAGGGCAGCAAATAGCAGAGGCCAATGCAACAGCCCCACTGCCTGCAATTAATGCCAGAGCCCAGGCTGGCTGCTGCCCCACAGGACAAGGAGTGAGACTGAGACTATCGGGAAACTCACAGCACCTCTGCCCCAAGGGCTGCAAGCTTTGCCCTCATGCCTTCTCAGCCCTCAGTCAGGCTCTGCCTCCTTCTCCCCTTCCTCTGTCATCAGAGGCTGAGCCCTGTCCCTGTGGTTTCAGATCACCTCCATCCCTGCCTGACAAGCTGCCTCTACCCTGCCCGCACACCACGCACGGACCATGTGGAAGGGCAGTACCCCCAAGCACGAATGGAAGGAAGAGAAGATCACTCTCAAGGAGACTTCTGCGAATGGAAAGTAATGATTTGCATTTTGGTTTGGGAAAATGAATACACTGTATATGCATTGTATATAGCAGTCCTTATATGGAGGATCAGGAGAAAGAACAAATTTTAAATGGCAAAGTTTTGTAACTAGGACCAAGATCACCTATCAAAGAGATCGTGCTAAAATGGCTGATTATTCCTGACCTCATGACTCCTTCCAGTAGCAGTGCTCCTCTTCCCACACAGCTTACCAGTGGAAAGTGTATTATTTTGGTACATCTCATGCAAAAAAGTAGCTTTTATTTTGCTTACAGAAAATTAGCTGAGGCTAAAATCAGGCTTAAAATGGAAATTATCCCACAAATTGGATTAGATATACATTTTACTGACAAACTCTTGAATGGTCCTTTTATATTTTTTAAAAATTCTCCAAAGATAATGTTCAGTTCAAGAACGGCTGGAACAAATGATGGGAAAAGTCTGATCAGATGTTGCTGGCCCACCGATCTCTATGAAACACGAGTCGTCTTTATCACTACAGAGAGCATTCTGGGGAGACTAACAATTTGACATGGATGCCATTCATCCATGAGGACGGAGCCAGCACCCGGCCAATGCACCATATGAATTCCACATAATCCCTCTTCTGTAGGATTCAGGGATATATAGGCTTTATCCAGACCATAGAGAGCCAAGAATTTTACCCATGGGAAGTAAAATAAAAACAATTCAAGAGAAACTGTGAGGAAAATATCATTGATAAAGGATTGCAGAAGCATATTTGGACAATGCCCCAGATTCACTGAGCACTGGGGAGTTGAAATGTCAGTACAGGGAAGATCCAGACCACTTAACAAATGTTGGGTTTGAGCTTTCAAACAATTACTTGAGTGAGTGATTGTCAGCAGAAGTAATTCCATGAAACTCATGTCCAGATATTTGCAAAAATGTCCAAAACTCCTTTTTCAGACACCAAATAGAAGTATGTTCCCAGCACTATCTGAGGGCAGCAGACGATGGATAGGCAGTCTGGGTAGGTATTTTTTAGTTTGTTTTGTTTAAAAGGTATTTTAAAATGTGATGCTTCGGCAACAGTAGAGGAAATAATAGGAGAGAAGGCAGAGTGTAGGAGAGGGTTCATGTTCAGAGAAATCTTTCATATAAATTTGCAGCTAATTGCTTCCTTCTTCTTAAGACACCAAATGATGCCATTGATCATCCGCAAGTGCTGAGGACAGCACAAGGATGGTTAAATGTATCAGTAAAGAAACATTCTTAATGAGACAGAAAGCAGGGTAAATCTTGACCAGCAAATTTCACTACTTTGTAATTTAAAGGAATATTGACCTTATCGTTAGTTTTACTTATTTTTTTCCTCAAAGTTTGAAAGGAGAGTGAAAAACAGGTAATCACAGGGAGCTGTGAGTTGCTGTCATTCATGTATTTCAGTAGTCCTTAATATAACAGTTAAAATCCCAAACAGAAAAAGGATGATCTAGTTTTTCTTCCCACTTCACAATATCATGCTGTGAAAGTTTAGTGAGATCATCACACATCCACAATTAAAAGAAATGTTCGCAATAACAAAGACAGATTTACTCCAAAAGTGTTCATGCAAATATTTTAATTCATGTTTTGTCAAGCTGCTTTAAACAGCCAACCCTTGTTGTAAGAATATGCTAATATGTAATTAAACTGCATTCACGTCATGCCATATGGTACATTTGAAACATAAAACACTCTTCTATTATTTGGGGAGGGTTGTTTGAAATGGAAAGGAAAAGAAAAAGAGAGGACCCAGGGGAAAAGACAGTTTATCTGTCCTTCCACACTTTATAAGCCAGCTTTAGCATTAGGCACTGTTATTCTGGATGAGATTTGACAGTTTTGGGGTTAATGGATCTTAATCTTTTATTAAAGAGAAAAGGATGTGCTGATATGCAACAAAGACCATTGCATGGGGTTTTTTTCTTTAAATTAGGCTTAATTAAGTTTTTAGGGAAAATATTTATCTTTTCTATGAAGCCATGAGCAGGTGAACACATACACATGGGGGAAGCAAGCTTTGGAGCCAGTGGGAGTTTTGCCATTAGCTTCTGTGCAAGCAGACCTTGGTTCTCTGCCGTTTTCCGATCTGATATTAACATGCAAGTCAGGATGGGTGAGAGGGAGAGATAAAGAGAGAAATGCTGGATTCAGAGAGAGAGTTTGACAGTTAGGTGCTTAATTACATAGCAGCATGTGGACAATGTTTAAGCAGGAGTGCAGACGCAGGCAAAAATGATTAATCTCTTGTTTTAATTATACTTGATCATTTGATTGTGTGGTCATTATTGGAAATACCTGGTATTTCATTTGGGAACTTCAGAGTAGCAAGAAGGTGAGGAGATGCTGGCATTAGCTAAGGCATTAGCTTCTTACTAGTAGATGTTTGTATTTTAATGTGCTTGACAGGCCACAAGTGAAATGAGTGATGGGCTCAACCTAACCTTTGCCAGATGATCACCTACATTAAAAAACCCTGCATAATTTATTAAAATCATTCAAATACATTTCTTGGTAGAGCATTCATTGTCTACTTTTCTTTTTAATGATAACAGTCCATGATGCTACCATCTGATGGCTATTCAAAGAGATGTACATTAAATTAGTCAGCCAGTGTTTTCAACTTAGTTCCCAGAACCAAAGGCCCAGGCCCTCAGAGGTATTTTAGTATCTAAAATAAAAAGAACTCCTCCTTAGCACTCCTCAGGATTTGGATACAGGCATCCCAAAATCCAGCCTACTTTGAATTTGGTAGGTACCAGCAGACAGGCCAAAAACTCAACAGTGTTCTGCTCAGTGATGTGGTGAACACTTCAAGGTGAGATTGTGGTGAGAAGCCTGAGCTGCTATATAGAGAATTTTAGTTTTCAGAGTTGGCAGGCAGTAGCCTTTCAATGCAGGGTTATTGCACTCAGAAATATGTTTCTGGCCTCATGGGAAAAAACACACTGTGTTAAATTCTGCTGCAGCATGAAAGGGTTGAAAGGTTTCTTTCACATGATGTAACTTCTCAGGAAATCTAATCCGACAAACAAAACAAAAATACCCTCTCCTCTCCTTCATCAACAAGAAAATAACCACCTTGTTAACCAACCAAGAGTGTCATATGTTTTACCTCAGCTCTGCAAAGTATTTGCTTATCTTAAAACACGTATCAAAACCTATTCCTGTTCTGCAAGGCAAGAAAATAGGGTGTGCAGCTTAGAACATTTAAAGCCATCGTGTCACTTGATAAACCAGTGCTTGAGAACCATGTGAAACCGTTGTTGGCATGAGGCTGCCTTAGGACATTTTGGCATGTGGGATCCACCACAGGCCCATGAGAACTGAAGGGCAGAGGGAGGTCTGGCTGTTGTCTGTCCATGACTAGCCCTGTTTTTCATACACGCCCAGGTTAAACTCTTGACCCCACTGAAATCAAGAGTATTTTCATTTACTTGAATGGGACCAGGCCTTCGCCCATAGACTTTAAGGACAACAGTCATTTTGTCTGACGGTCAATTGTGGAAACTCATCCAGAAATCCCTGGGTTAAGCTCAGGACTTCTGTCGGAACTAGGTTATATATACTTTAGGAACATGTCCAATGTTGATTTACAGGTTTAAAATAAAGAAGAATTCATTGCATACCTATTTAAGTTATTCCAAAGGCTAATTACTCTCACTCTTAAAAGACTGAATCTTACTTCCCATCTTAATTTGTGTATGTTCAGCTTCTAGATGTTGAATATCACCATGTCTGATAGTCTGAAGAACTCACCTCCACCCATTTACAGATCTCAATCAAAACAGCTCTTAATATTTTCTTTAATAAACTGAGAAGACTTAAGCTTACACAACTTTCAACAAGAGAAAATGTTTATTGGCCAGCCATCACAGAAAAATATTTTTAAATGTAAAAAAAGTGAATGGCAAATTTGGATCAGATTTGAACACAGCCATGCCAAAATGCTTTTATTTTAACATGTGCATTAATATAATTACATTATATATTTAAACAGGAACCACTGCATTGCCCTGATAATAAGATGGCACAGAACATTTCCATTGTTGAAAGAATTATAGCACTGTTTTCAAAATGTAATAAAATAAAGATAGACAAAAAATTCTAGGACAATTGTCCAGGGAAGACAGAATTTGTAGACTGCTGGCCCAGAGAAATGAATGATCCTTAAAAAAAAAACAGGACTTGAAGGAGAAGAGAGAATGAGGAGTCTGGCAGGAGGAAGAAGAAAGTGTTCCCTGCACTGGAAAATGTGTCAGAATGCTTGCATTCCCAAAATGAGAAAGATAAAGAAGTCTTGGTAAGGTCCTTCTCTGCTAACAGGAACTGGAATGGGAGAAGTCAAGAAAAGAAGAGTGTGAGATGCAACATGACTAAAGATGCGGACAGGGGCTCTGTAAACAAGAATGAGGAGTTTGAAGTGGACTTGGGGAACAAAAGGAAGGCAATGGACAACAGAAGGAAGGAAGGATTTGTCTGCTGCAGATTACCAGAAGAAGATAATAGCTCTCAGTGCAATATTTTAAAAAGAACAGAGAAAAGCAAAAAGGAAAAGGCTAGTAAGGCTGAATACAAAATTAACTAGGACAGGAGAGGGTGAAAAACAGGTAACTTTAGGAGCTATTAGTAAGAAAGGAAGATTTTAGAATAAGTAAGTGTTTAAAGACACGGAGCAGTCATAAGAGAGAGGTGAGCTTGGAGAGAGGGAACTTCTAGAGTCAGAGATCATCCACACAGACACTTATAGCTAAATGTTCAGGAATGGTACTGTCCCTGAGCATGTTTATGCCCTCAGGGGAAGGGAAATGGGAAAACAAGAAATTACCAAAGGAGATAATGAAAGGACAATACGAAAAAATGCAGGAAAGATGGGTGCTGTTGAAGTTAGTAAGTTGAAAGGGGAAGAGTGGCAAGAAACTAATCAAGAAGCCTAAGAAATCCCCATTATATGTTGAATAAAGATCTTGGATAAGATGGCTTCCTTGCAGAAAAGTGGATTACAGCATGAGTTGGAGGGGATTAAGAGGACAGCAAAAAATGTACGTCATTGGGAGCCTAAGGCTAACAATATTTTTATTGACTTTACTATTGCCAACATTTTAGCCTGAAAAACTTTTGCACAGATAAAGGAAGTTTAGTTATACTGTTTCTCCACCACATTCTACTGTTTCACTGTCCAAAATGGAAGTCTATTATGAAAGAGGATCTGAGTGAAAGGACATAGCTACAAAACATTATTCCTCATTCTGCCAAGATTTCTGGAAAGACCAGGCTCTGTGGAGGTGAGGATAATAATGCTTACTTTTGTTTCAGGGTGGTAAAAGGCTTTGAAAGCTTCTAAAAACTGAAATGAAAAACTATAAGCAGGAGCAAATTAATCTATTCAATGATGAACTGGTTTAATTTTCTTATGGGTTATGTTACCAATCAATCTTATCTGCACATATGGTATGACCTACCAATATGGAATAAATTAATAACAGCAGGTAAAGATATTCTTGATGTTCTCTATAAATGCATGACATTTACAAATTATTAGATAGCTCTATAGACAATATACTTACTCAATATGAACAATACAGATGTTTTTATCTGGACATAACTTGAAGTAATAAACCTTAGAGATTTGTCAGGAGGGCTGGAAGTGTGTGCTCTCCTGGATGCTTTTTAACAGATTCCCAGCCCATTGTTCTGATTTACCTTTAAAAAAGCACCAGACACTTATGAGGTATAGCAAAATGGTTGTCAATGATAAGTTGCTTCTTTGCTAGAAGTGTTAAAATAGATCTCTTCCCTGCCTTTTTAACTGTGAAGTGCTATAAATTCACAACAGTCTTATGTGCATGATACAGCAGTTTTCGTTTATTGTCATCCAAAACAGATTTGAAAGGAGTGAATTAAGTCATCTTGAAAGAAGTCTGATTGAATGTGACAGAAGTGCAACAGATTTTGAAGTTTATTGCTCTACAAGTAGTATTCTTAATTTGAAGGATATATTTCTAGCATAGTATTGTTTGGAAATTTAGGTCATAGTTTGGGATTTGAATAAACTTTGTATGAATAGCGTGCTTTTGTTTTGTTCTTCCTTTGCATCTCCATATTTCATCTTGATTTCAGCTTCATACTGAAATGCAGGTGAATTCATACTGAAATGCAGGTAAATGGGTACATATTGTTTGTTGTGGAAGGCTAAGGCTGTATCTTGCTAAACATTGATGGTGAAATGTTGCCACTGGCCTCTCTCAATGTGCTGTCTGTTCTCTAGACTTCAAAGAAAGAAACAATTTCAGTTCTAGAAATTCCTTATGTCTTTATTTAAGGGGAAGGGGTCAGTTCCTGGTTACTCAAGCACATCTGAAAAAAGTAAACAGTAAATATATTCTTAAACTCTATCAAATTATCTTTATAAGATGGAAACAAAAAAAGAAAAAAAAATAAAGTAATTTGTGTGTACTGTGAAGTCAAATTTTGTGTATCTGTCTAGGTGCTTTTATTGAAACTTGTAATGATTCACCACAAATTATCCTCCTGAGTAGCCTGTGTGGGCTTGAGAGCCTGTAGGTCATCCTAAAAGTCCCAACCAATGCAGAAATGTCTTCTGCAAAGAGTTAATAAATGCTTTGTCTAGTCTAGTTTTCAGCTGATTGGGCAATGACAGTCTTACTGCTTCCCCTGAGAGATCTTTTCATGTAACATCAGTTCCACAGTAAGTCATTTCTGTTTCTCATTCTGTTGCCCTATAAAACTTTCTGGGGGGCAAGGGAAAAATAATCAAAATGAATGAGTAAGGCCTGCGTCACATTTAATTAAAAATATTTTCGCCCTTGGAATGAAAAGGTATGGTGATAACTGGAGTCACTGGGGAGTCCTGCCTAAAAAGTGTTGGCATCATATCACCTTATTTCAGTACAGATACAAAATTGAACAAAATGTGCAATTATGTCTCAAACAAAATTGTGGTGCTAGACATCAAATGCATGTAGCTGAAGCAACATATGAACACATGGCATCTTTGCTAAGTAATTTGCTCTTAATTGTCAGCACATTTAGTACTGGCATTTTTAGATACATTTTTGGTTCATTCTCTAACAAATGACTCTACACTAATTGTTTCTTCCAGCAATTTATTGCACAGCTGGGAGACCAAGTTGCAGAATTGCACACACACTATCTTGTATTGAATTCATTTCTTGAAAATGTTTAAAATTCCATGAGGTAGTCAAGAACTATTTTAATTGCGGTGTCTACAATGAAAGTATGGAATTAATTAAATGTCTTGCAGGGCAGGTAAAGTACGGCTTGCAGAGCCTACTGCTTAGGAATGTTTCAACAACTGTAATAGTATAAATCAAGATATCTTTTAGTAATGGGGATAACTGACATTTCAGAGGATCTCTTAAAAGCATATTTTTATTTAAAAGGTGAACATCTGCTAAGGTAGCAAACTCATCTGTATGCTAAAGAATTATCTTTCTGAGGATCTTTCCATTATGAAATACCTGTCATGATTCGCTTGTACAAATCTGTTAGGTCTCACAAATCTTTCTCTCATGTCTCTCCTAAGGGACACTTATCTTCTCTGATGAGAGATAAATGTTCATAATTCAAAAAAAATGTTTTAATCTTAAGGAGACCAAAGTCTAAAGGCTTACTAAGGAATATTAGCTGGAACAGTATAAATGGAGATGGATCTTTAGAAAATGGGATGCCTACTGTATGTTGGATTAGCTTTCAAGAAGCGCTGATGTCACATTATAAGTTGGGAACAAATTGCTAAAAAGTCCTTCTCTCTTAGCTCATGAATCACACTGTTCTGATGTGTCAAATCACATCAAGTATGATCAGTCAAATCAACTGACATCATGAAGTGTTTAGTGATTTTTTTTTTCCATAGGAGAATGATCTCATAGCTCTCCAACTTTACACTGGAAGCAAGATCTTGAGACATCTAGGAAAAAGTGGTTGTACGAAGTTGTAATATATTTTAAGTCTGAAGTGAACAAATTCCTGCTAAATTCTTCAGGGCTTTGTTTTTTACAGAATTATTTTAACAACCTTTTGCCACTGTAAAATTATTTTTATAATTGAAAGTACTCCATGCTTTTAGTAATCTGTGAAATGGAAGTACCACACATTACTGCAGAGCCTTAACATCATCTGTACACCTTTGAATGCAGCGAGCCCTTGGAAATACTGGCCTCATTTCAAAGACCTATCTTGCAAGCTGTAATTTTTCTGTACAGGTTAAGGTAAGCACAAGGACTTGGCCATAACAGGATTAATTCACCTGGTCATGTTTGATCTTGGCAGCTAAGAAGACTTGGACCTGTGGAATGCTTGGACTGGAAACCCCAGCTACTGCTAGCACAAGCCAAGGCCTGTTGTCAGACCCACAGCAAACACAAGGTCACAGAAGCTAAAGTTGGAGTTGGAAAGCTCCCTATGACTTCACAGCAATGACTGAGATGAAGGGTGGGGAAAAGAGGGTGGATGACTCACCCGTCATTGAAGGGGCTTTGGTTGTAGGCAATGTCATAAAACAGACCTGCAAGAAGGTTAAGTCCTATTCATACACAGCGCCATAAAAAGAGAAACTGGTTTGTTGGGGGGGAGGTGGTACCAGAAAATGCCATATACACACGTGCACCTAAATTCTGTGTGCAGTTTCCAAGATGATGCATGCATGCAAAAAGTGGAAATGCAAAAAACATAGCCAATCAATTATTTGCATGTGTAATCTCCGATTGTATGCACATTCAGAGTAAAAATGTGTGCAAATTCTGCTCTTTTTTTATTTTATATCATGTTCACTTATATAAAACTTTAAAAAAATCTTGCTGTAATCAGTTAACTGTACTCTTTTAAGCTATTTAAAACTCTCTGAATATACTGTTTCTTCCATTTTTAACCACTTAAGGAAGTTATTAGCTAGTATATTTTTACATTTTGTTTCAGTTTGATTCTCTTCTCTGCGCATTCTCTTTTTTTACACAGGACAAAAACATCCCTTTTGATTTTAGCTATGAAAGGGAGGAGAGCATTGCAGTCTAGTAGAATAAATGCAGCCCAAGCTAAATTGGCATAGCTCTGTCAGTGTTACTGAGTGGTGTCTGCTTAACCTAGAGTTGAATTTCCATTGATTTCAATTTAAGAAGGGCTAAGGTCCTTAATCAAAAAGGAGTAGAACCAAATGGTTCTTAGCTGAACAGTTTTGGGGGTTTTTTTTTCATAAATTTGCAGGCTGAAATCCTAAATCGTGTAGATTGCTTATCAGATTGTATTATCTGCTGATGTTCAGCTTCTGCTAGCTAAATCAACACCTCTGAACAGCAAGACTGCAACTTTCTATAAATCACAGTTTAGTTAAAACATCCTGTCTGTGACTTGCATGCTACAGGGATGGGCGCAGCACCTGAATAAGTGGAAGGGAAAATGGAGGGGCTGGCCAGCCCATGATGGTGACGGCATTGTATGACAGAGTACATGCCACTAGGGAAGGACTAAATAGCCTTGCCCTACCCAGTATTGCTGTTCTGTGCCAGCAGAGAAGCTAAAACACCTGATATAATTTTTAATTTAAGAGATTTTTGTAAATTACTTCAGCTGACAGAACAAAGGATTTGCTACTTCGATAAAAATTCAATTTTTTTTCCAGCCATATCAGCTAGTCCAGTAAAAGACAATCTATTCCTACAAAACTTACCTCTCATCCTCAGGCCAGCACTGCTACCTTAAATAATAAAGGCAATGCTGCAGTTGGCAAGTATTGGCAAGCACCTTACTAGCTCAGTTCATTTCAGCAAGCTACAAGCAATAGCCAGCCTTATCAGCTGAAAAGTTAGTGTCTACACTGAAGGCCTTCACTCTCCTAGCATCCTGTCAGGAAAAATCCCACAATTTAGACACCTGCCAGATTGAAATGGGGAATATGAGTAATTAAGGGCTTTTGTTTGCAACAGGGAGCTGAGGGGAGGCAAAACACAGCCAATTTGTTCTCATCTGCCCCTTGAAAAAAACCACCTTAGAGTGGTTGCATGTGACTGGTCACGTTAGGGCTACCACAGGAAAGGACCAGCTTTTGTGGTCCCTTTGGCTATGTGTTCTAGGCCAGCCTGAGAGGTGCTGCCCACAGCCCGTTCACTGTGAGTGACTGAGCCATGTTTTGCCCCGAGAGGCGTTTGAGCTCTTATTCAAGCAGCCCTTCCTTAGGTTACCATGAAGGTTACCTCCACTGTGGCCACAAGCAGGGGTGGCAGAGCTGGAGACAGCTACTGCTCACCCAGCAGGATGATGCAGCCCTTCCTCCCCTCACCACCAAAACTCAGTCAACTCCAACCCAACTAAGGAAGCTGCAGTTACAGTAGGACCAGGACTTAACCCAGAGACCCTTATTAAATATATTTTCTCCTGGAAATTAGAGTATAGTAGCTGGTATTTTAGTTAACCTTTGCAATGACATATTTATTCTGGTGTACCCAATAATTTCTTATTGCAATTTTTTTCCACATGGAAACTTTAGACATTTCTATTTCCAGAAATGGGCTTGAAAGGATTCTTTTCCCACTTCTCTGTAGAAGTGTGATTATATTTGTAACAATTAAAAATGCAGTTCCCCTTGGGGAAATGTCAGTGGTAATTATCACACTGATGATTCAGAGAATGCTTCCTTCTACAACTGGCTCTTGATAAATTGCTGGTACTTGTTTGACACTCTCAGTTCTCCTGTTTGATTAAATAATCATCAGGAAAATATCCACATCATCACTTCATCGTCAGATGTCAGTATCCTTTCATGCTGCAGTGCATCACTCTTGCTGTTAAAAATCACAACCACATCACTATATAAAAGCCAAAAAAGCCTCCAAGAACTCGTACGGGCAGCTCACAGTCAGTGTGTGTCAGTAATAACTAGAAGAGCTATACACCTAAACCCACTTCTAAATGAACACCACTTGGGTGGAAAGTGCAGGAATAAAATGCTTGCCTTATTTTGGCAGCAGTATGTACCAATAATGAAACCTTTCATGGAGCTGCTGGTCTTTTCTCGGCTCTTGTTCATCATTGTCTGTGTTTCGTTGTGCATTTGGCTTGCAATTCATGCTGACCACATTTATTATACCCTACACCACTGGGCCAGGGACCAGTCAATAGAAACATTTCCACTGACTTCAGTGGGTGCTGGAACAAACTTTTCATCTCATCATGAAAATGGATCTCACTTCTTCTCCCCGTGGTTCCAAACTCTGCATGTCTCACATCTTCATTCCTCACCTTGAAATCCTGCTCCCTCGGTCACAACTTCCTCGGTTGATGTTCTCTGCCTTGCCCTTCATTGCAGGCACCATGTACGACTACTAATGCATACCAGTATCTTATTAGCATACCTTGCACAATTTCCAGTGTTGCCTAACTGAGATCAAAAGAGTCTCAGATCATGTTCTCAAAATAATGCATGTTGGAAAATAGTGCTACTTTATACCAAATTTTAATCCTTTTGGTAACTGACTGCAGCTCTAGTTTTCTCTCCTTCTGCCTTATTTTTGAGTTCCCCTATTGCTAAAGACGCAGTTCTCTCTCACAAACATGTAAGAAAATCTCACATCCCAGACCAAAGCCTTCATAGTTGTGGTTCTTGGGTGGTTACTTTCATTTGTTTTCTCAGCCACAGGCCTATTTGTATACTTTATTCACTCTGACGTGCAGTGAAGCATGTTGGTAGTGTCCACATACGGCAATTCATTTTCACTACCTAGGTAAAGTCCCTTCTGTCAGTATTAGAACAGGATACACTGGTTCCTTTTTTCCTTTTTTCCTTTTTTCTTTTCCCAATCCCTCCCAGTAAATAAATGTACTATCCCTTTAACCTCTGACAAGCAACAGTCTTTCATGGAGCAATGAATGGATCAACTCTCCAAAAGTGGTTCAGCAGCAGCAGTTCTGGGTTACAGCCTTCTCTGAACTCTTGATCCATCATATCTGATGTGCTGTCTAGCCCCTTGACTAATTTTCAAATCGGTCTCTAACTGCACAGAAGCTGCTTATGCGTTTGGCCAGACAAATCAGATGAGCAGATGTGAGGTGACCCAAACAAGGTACATAAATTATGTGTTTGGGATCAGATTCAGTTGCCCGCTGTGCTAGATGCCACATAGACACTAATTAAAAAAACAGTTCTTACTCCAAGAAGCTTCAGCACTGCAAAGGAGGAAGGAAACCAACACCTAGGAAGTGGGAACAAAAGATGACAAAAGAAGCATAAAACAGTGTTTGGAAACTAAGAGAATTAAAGATTATTAGAGAAACATCTTTGAAGTTGCAAGGTCAAATAACCAAAGTTAGGAAAAGCCAAAAAAAATAGATTGGTTTCGCTCTACCTTTCCTTATGCAATTATGTGCTGTTTTTTTCAGCAGAAATATTTTGTCATTCAGGTAAGAGGTTATCGACCTACAGAGCAGGTACTTACTATTTTTTTTTCTCTGCATTGGTCACTGTGTGCTCTCCGGGTGCACTTACTGCATGTCATTCAAACCTTTGCCATGAAGACAAAATTATTCATGGACTTTGCCATCGTATTTCTCACTGCAGGATCCACAGAGTTCATTTTCACAGCACCTGCAGAGGCCCATTGTGATAACCCAGCAAAGGTCTCTCACCTAGCCAAGTTCTTGGTAGCCCTTCTCATAGTGCTTACAAACAAGTCTCTGGTACCTGCTGAACTGATGGTAGAAATCCGTCATAATGGAAGACCCTGAAGTGGATCTTGCTAATACCTGAGCTAGATCCCTGGTCATGAAGCAGTTGCCCTTTGAGAGCTTGGCTCAACCTACTGCTGAGACAGGGCAACATTCATGACCTTGGGAATACATTCCTGGCACTGGCACTGTGGAAGACTATAGTCTTCCACTGAAGACGACTTTGGTGGAAGAGTGGAGTCAGTGGCTCTGTGTCACAGAGGACTGAGAAGTAGAAAGTCCTACAAGATGGAAAACCACCTGTGGTCAGCTCCATGCAGGGAGAATCTTCAGGAAATTTATAGCCAAATCCAAAGAAAGACTCTGGCTCTTGAAGTACAAGTTAGGCAAAATTTAAGCACTAATTCCAAAACTGCAGTTGTAAAAGTGTATTTGCAAAGCAATTAACCTCTAAATTCCGTATGTGCTTTTCTTTTTTATTGTAAAGCCTCCCAGGTGCCAAGAGTTGCATCTGCTATCCCAGAACTGTCACTGGTCAGCAGTTCTGAAAAGTTCATCACGTATCTGACTCCTGCACTAGAACAGGAACTAGAAAATCTGTCCATCCCCACATCCTCCAACAAGTTCAGTCAGGAAAGTGTTGCAGATGTATTCTGCCATCACCTACAGGATCTGGCTCCGCCTAAAATGCCATAGTTCATTTCAAAATTCAGCTGAAAAAGGACTGCCTACTTTCATATGTATATATACATATGTATGTAGGTATATAGGTGCCTGTGCTTTACTTCCCTTAATAGGATTTACACCCCCTGTCTCACACTTCTCATGCTAGTGTCCTCATTCCCAAGCTATGGAATGTTCTGGGGTAGAGGGACTTTCTTGTGTCACTGCCCAGGGAAGAAGTCATCATTCGGTAGGTCAAAGACTAAACACAAGAGAGATAATGGCTTTGTAGCCCACTCAGCCTTAAAATACTCCTACAGAGCTCCTGAGAGCCATAATTTTTCAAAGACTTGCATGATGGCAAGTTTGGGGAGCGTCTCAAAGGGATGGTAAAAGGCGCATCCTTGAGTAAAGGCCACAAATGAATAAAGGCTGCCAGATTTCAAGACAGGGGAGAGATGACCTATGTTTTTCCAAATAAAAGGTCAGCAGAAATTTTTAGCATGGGAAGAACACCATGTTTTTCTCCATATTCCTTCTTAGAAGTGGCAGTTTATTTTCTGCATAAATATATGTGTGTCTATATAAATAAATTCACCATGAAGCGTACACCCAGCACAGAAAATTTCAATGGTGTTTGGCAAAGTTGAAAGTTACTCAAAGAAGGATCATATCATGGGAAATATCAGGCAGCCACAGTAACAGGCAGGGTTACCAGCCAGGCCTATAACAAAACATATGGCTAGAGAGCATCATGCACTGGCAGATCTTCTGTTTCACATCAATGACCACATATTCAGCAAGGAGCTAGTGAGAAAACGTAAGCTGGGGAAGGGGAAATATGTGGCAGCTCTCTGCTCCTTAGAAAATATGTATTACTGCTACCTGTAAGAAAATTTGACCTGTGGGCCAGCAACTTGACTTCCAAGAAGAGAGGAACATTTTTTCCTGAGCTTAAGCTGTTAGCTGGGACAAGGATGCCAGAAGTGGGAGCAAATAATGTGGAACGATTGGGTTTGCCCATGTAGTGCCCCTTATGCCTTTCTGAACTAGTCCTATGGCACACAACTGGTTAAAGACCCCTTGTGGTAAATGGAAGGGGGCAGACAAGGTTTTAATTCAGCTGCCTGCAAGATGACAATACCAAGCTGAAATTCTATATAAAAGGTACGCAGAGAAACATGCTCAACCATTAAGTAAAATGCAGGCAGTTGTGAAGAGCCACTGTTTCCACTAGGCTAGTTCAAGGAGGCAGGGTTGATCTGTCAAGGAGATGCTACAGCTGATGGTTACTTGTAAAGTCTGAAGTCAGTTAACTGCTCACAGTTTAGAGGAAAACATGTTTAGGGTTTTATTGGCATATACAGAGATGGCAAGTCATTGAGTTATGAGTAACGGTACGCCTCTCATTCCAATACTGCAGGCAAGTGTTACATTGCTTAAGTGTCTGCAGGCTGGACTGCGTAATTTCCAGGTAATACCTTACAGAGTTTCCCCAGGTGGGAGTGCCACAAGGTGAACCTAGTTACAGCAATTCTTTCTGGTTTAATTTGTCTTTTGGGGGAGATTTTGGGAACTGCAAGTGCTCTTCCTCAACACTTGAAACAAGAAAGCTGTGTTTTATTGTATCCACCAAAGCTATATATTAGCTTAAAAACAGCTTTTCTGAACTTTTAAGTTCTTATGAATTCTGCTGCTAAAAAAATCAAAGTCTGCTCTACACCTAGATGATAATAGGAAAGCTACATATACTTGATTTGGCATCTGCTCTCAGAGACGTGCTGTATATACTCATATGCACACACAAGAGTCTTTGAATAAGTAACGTCTGTAATGTTATATTTACTATGATTAATGAAGAGAAAGGCACTAGATCTCCTGAGCCCTTGAATGCTGTTCTGCAATTATGACACAACTGATCTTTATTGTTTCAGCTGATTATTTATCTCATTTCCTCATGATTGTCTTAAGTTGGTTCCTTTATAAATTAGGTCTTGCTATTAACAACAATCATTAATTACCCTTACAGAAGGCTTGTGTCTGCAGAGGGAGATGTTGTACATATAAGTTCTCTTGTATCCATCTCTGGTTTAAATTGTTTGCTGCTGCCATTTCTTTGCAAGCTCCAGGGATGATCCGGAAGCTAGTGCGTTTATCAATAACACTTCAGAATTTTTTACATGTAGTGCTGAGGTTTGCAGATAGACTATTAAAAGCAAACCATTTAAAATACAAATGTTGTCAAAAACAAGAAGAAAGTTGTTCTAGACCCAACAATTTGAACTACAAACTCAATGCCTCTTCAAGGGAGATGAATGAATATTGCACAAAACTGAATCTGATTAGGATGAAAAAATCATGACTAAATTCCAAAGTATGTATCTGCTGAGAAGAGCGTAAGAGTGGTTGCAAGGCACGTACTTCCTCACTACAATTTTAAAAATCCTGCCTCAAGCATCCGACAGAGCAGGGAGGTTTAGTATCGTGTGCTTTGCTACAAATACTGTTCGCATACTAAAGTCACTGTAAAAAAGGTAGCACGAGCTCCAGAAGTACCCCAGCAGTGAATCCAGAAGCTGGCATTAGGCACCAGGACTCCCTCTCCAAGAGCAGAGAGGAGCAGACACAAGCACAGAGAGCCATCCCTTCCTGCAGCGGAGGCTGTGTCCTGGGATGGGGCTGCTCTGCAGTTGTGTCTCCCTGTTGGGGGCCAACTGGATCACACCATATACCCTTTCTGCCTGTGTGTGAGGGTTTCCTTTAGGAAAAAAGTCAGTTGTGTACAGGCTAGTCTTTCAAGCTGTTTGGGATCCCTACTTCCTAGTCCTTGTCAAATCCTCTTTGCATTAGTGATTGGAGTCGGGCAGCAGGTGAATAAAATGTTTCTGGGGTTAGGCAATTGCTGGACAGAGCTTTTTCAGAGGATAGGTACGTTGGCTCTGCTAGAGTTAAGCCTGAGATACCTTTATTGGCCTGTAGGCAAGCCTCATGTGAGGAACAGAAAGGATTTTAAAATTATACCACTGGAAATAACTACAACATGAGAGGGAAGTGGTAGTATGCTTTTACCTGCAATATTGTGTTACTGCAAAAAGGATACCAGAAGGATGCAAAACTAATGAATGGTTAGAAGTATGGAAAAGTTTAGCATAGATTTTTAAAGTGAAGAAGATAAATACAAGGGGAATTGGATGTGTTACACAAAGCAGCAGAAAGAAGACCCATGCAAAAACAGCTCTTTCAAAGAAATAAATTCTGTTCAGCAGAAACTACCTCCTTGTTGAAATGATTGTCCCATTAAGTCATCAGTCTGCGTGGTAAAGCCAAATCAGATGAATGTTAACAGACTAACAGACTAAACAAAACTCTCTGTGACAAAATAAAGGATAACTAGGCCACCGCAACTTTAATGTGAGAGACAAATTCAAAGTTGCAAAGGTATTTGAAACACAGCAGAAAGCATGTTTTTTTAATCCAAGTATCTAATAAGCGCTGAAAGAATGAAGCATACAATTGAAAACACATGCCCAAGCTGAATGTGAGACTGCAGGGGGAAGCATGGTGTAGAGACGGGCTTTGTTTGCGATAACCTGGAAAGAATTGATGCAATGCAAAGGTGTTGGCACCAATCTCTGATAGCAAAATGCAGCTGGAGGCTGAAGCTCTGTTAATGAAACAAAGGTTTTACTAAGTCTCTTAATTAAATCTACACCAGTATATTCTATAGCAGGTTGGCTTCTGACACTGGAAAGAAATGGATAAAAAGTGAATTCCAAATAGATAGTGGAGCTGAATACAACATAATCACAGCAAGCACCGTGCCCAAGGTTAAAATTCAAAGCTCTGCACATTTCAAATAGCAAGATCAAAATGAGTCCATTTGGCAAAACTGTTCTGGCCTGTCTGCTAACAGATAGAAGAGTTTGAAATAATGGAATAAAAAGTCCCAAGTGTGCTTGATTGAAGAGCAGTCTGCAAATGCAGATGATCAAATTGAGTAGATAACCTATCTATGGAATTGAATTCTAGACTTCCTTTCAAAGAATGCCATGGGTCATTGAAGAATACAGGGTGTATTAAAGATGTGTAGCAAATCTTGTAATTCTGAGGCAGTTTCAAAGAGCATGGAAAAAAAATCAGCATACCAAAGTTAAAATGAATAGTTGCTCCCAGGCAGAGCCATAGAAAAAATAATGTAAGATGCAATCAACAAAGAATCAGAAGATGGCAACACAACTAATTGTCACCAGAAGTGTTTTTTTCTTTGTCTGCTTTATTAAGGAATAATCCTGTTAATAGGATCTGCCTTTTTTTTTTTAATTATAATATATTTGGTTGGCAAAGATATCTGCATTTCTGTAGCAGACTCTGAATGCCTTTTGATTTAATCCAGATTCTGATATAAAAAGTAATACTATTTGAGTGTAACACATATTAAACTGGCTGAAAAACAGATAACTAATAGATCAGCAGAGGAGACAGTCCTCACCTAAGGGAGAACTATCACAGATCTTCCAGCAGTTCTCCTATGGATCACCACTGCTCATTAATTTTATCAATATTTTCAGTGGGGGAATTGCTGAAAAAGCATGTGAATTTCTTTGAACATAAATATATTTCAAGGACATGTCACTTGGACTAAATTACCTGGATCACATGGTAAATGGCCCCACATCTGATTCCGCATTTGACTTTATCACAGGATGTAGATTTGGGGCAGCCTGTGGTTGAAAGGGTTGAAACTTCTGAAGCATTGAGAATCACTGAACATGAATTCCCAAGGTGATATAGTAGCTCAGAGGGGTAATTCAAATGGAGGTAGAAAGCACAGAGAGGTTTTTTAACTCTGTGTAGCATAAATCCATCATTAGAATACAATCTTCACTTTGGAAAGGATGCAGACACATTAGGAAAAGATTCAGAAAAGTGCTAGAAGAACTATTCAGATTCAAAGATACAATTTAATATTTGTTTTAATGCATCCATGTACCTTCAATTCTAATTTTTCATCACTGAGCATTGCACTAAAGGTCTCCATGGTGGCACAGAATGACATGAGAAAGCTTTGGGGAATGTAAAAGTTGCCAGAAAAGGACTGAACTGAAATCGACTGAGATCAACAGAACCCTAAGCTATTGACTAAGGGCTATGGGCATGTAGCCATCCTTTGCTAAACCAAATCCTTAGTGCCACAGGCTTTCCAAAACATGGGCTTAAACAGCATGCAGAGATTAAAAAGTAACAATCAGATACCCGTCAGGTTGCAAACAGCCAAAAAGACATTGAAGTGACCAAAATTATTATGTTCAAAAAATCAGAATCAATGCACTATATAAACAGACATGTTTGTGAAATCATCCTGGAAGTGTCCACTCTGATGCTCACTACAACTGGTGGCAGAGGGCTAAAGAAAGACCTTGGGGATTTGAGAAGGGAACAAGAGGAACGGCTAGATGAATATCCGTACAAACCTTTCAGAGATCCTTCCACACTTACAAGTTACAAAGAGCAGAAAATCTGAAGTGTCCTCAGGACTTTGCTTCTGGTCTGAAGCTGAACTTTTGCTTTGTTGGAAGAATGGGACATGTACTAATAGGAGAGAGGCTGTATGAATAGCGTGTCTTGTTCATGGGTGAGGGAGTGGCTGGGAATTAGCTAGAACAGCAGGAGCGTTTTAGTACAATGGCTCCAGGGAAGACAGCTGAAGATATAAACATGGTTCCAGTTGCAAATATGGTATAGTAACAACAAACTTTGAAGCAATGTAACAAAGAATGTGAAGAAAAGAAATATTTTGGATTCTTCTACAACAGTGGTAGGGTATGTGGATAACACAGTCAAGGAACAGGAAAGTCGTATTAGCGAAAAGATACAGTCAGCATCATTAGCAGCTGGTGTGACGAGTCACGTGAACGGAGCGTCACATTCAGATTATAACCTGGATAAGCAGATAGAGTAGGTAAAAGCAGTGAGTGGAAGGAGGGAAGACCAACTTGGTAATTATAACTCACAACTAAAAGGTCTCAAAAGCATATGGATTGATGTACTAACTAACAAAGACCAGGGATGCTGACAGAGGTGTGTCACAAATCAAACCTGAGAATGGGATGAATTACCTCTTAAACATTTGTCTGCAATATCTAGGAATAAAAATGGTAGCATCTGGACAAACTCAGTTCAGCATGTGTGCTACTTTATCTCATGCAGCTAGCAGTAAACCATCACCGATAGTTTCTAAAAATCATGGATAATTCCCCAACTTGAAAGGCATGTTGTCCAGCATGAAAAAAACTATTTTTTGGACCTTGTTAGGATGAATTATTTTTTAGACTGGAAACTGGTGGGTGGCTAGAGACCGGAAATTACATTGGATATGAGCAATACTGAGGAATATCTATGTGGAGGGCAGCTTCTTAACTTCAGAACTGTCCTGGGAGAGAGTGAAATGAAGGCAAATACCCTAAGTAAAAAGATCACCATACAACATGCAAAGGAAACTGTATTACATCGCAATTAGTGTACATTAAATGCTATAAAATGCAGGAAGTTGATAAGGGAAGCTAAAGACAACAGGAAAAATCCAGGGGTAATATATATAAAAGCAGTGAGAAAAAGTTCTAAAGTATACTGAAAACAAAATAAATTCTCCCAACAGTGTAGATCTGATACTAGCTGGAAGCAGAAAATCAGAGTTTTAATCTTCATTTGGAAAGCAGGTTGATGTAATTTCAACAAAAGAGGAAGAATAAGTATTTTTAATAAGACTATAAACTAAAGAGGATATTAAACAACACCTAGCAGGATAGAGAAATAATTATAAATGAATTTGCAGTCTTTAAAGAAGTGATTGAGGAGAACTCTGATGTTTATTTGCAAGAAATCTTGGAATACTGGTGAAATTTCAAAAGAGAGAATGTTGTTCTTCTACTCAGAAGGAAAGAAGGAGGTGACCCAGTAACTATGGGCTGATTAGCATGGCACTAATATAAAAGCAAATAAAAGCAAAACTGACGTGGGATGAATTTAATAAAGAATTCAGGAGAGGAATATAAGTTACGTCAATCAACATAGTTCTATGAAAAATAGGCTTTGGCATTGCACATTTGATTTATTTTGATGAGATTATGGTTTTAGTTTATAAATGTCTCAGCCTCAGCTTTTGTAAGGAAGTTATCCCACAACATTCCAATCCTAATGTATTCTAGAGTATCCCTATATTATACAGTACCTCTAATCGGTAGGTGTCAAGGACTACTTTAAGCAAGTTAAGAATTGGCTGATTTAATGAGCACAAAAAAGAGTTGCCAGTATAGACACCATCATGGAATGGGATTACAGCTAACGAGGTTCAGCACAGACTGGCGTGTTCAGCACTGCTGGCTGTTGTAATCAGGTGGTCAGAAGTATGTACCTACCTAACGTGGATCAAATTTGTGTCAAGGATGAATGTGCCACATTGTGTACGTGACACCCGCATACCTACATAGCAGTTACCACGTCTATGAAAAGAAGATGGTGCTCAAGGGACTACAATCCCTTTTTTTTCCTCTAGTAAATCTGTTCTTATAGGTAACAGGGCAGTCCTGCAGCTAAGGTGCACAAATGCCACAGAGACATTTTACCTGACAAAAAAACAGGTTCTAAATATTGCAAAACATAAAATAAGACATTTAGGAACAATGGATGTAAGCTGTCCTTACGGACTGAGGAAGACGTCCTAGAAGACAGAGGTAGAGAAAAGCAATGTTATAGTGGAGAAATGCGTGAACATGCAGTCCCATTGGAGTGCTGTAGAACTGCCTCTGGGCTACTGCAGTTCTTGGTTGACTGTACAGGAAATATTAAATAGAAATAAAAAGACAGAGTGCTGCTGGAACAAATGCTAAATACACTCACAATGTGTACGTTGTTATGGCTTCCATGCTTTGAGAAAGGAGACTGTAAAATTGGAGATGGTGTAAGAGAAAGCCTCACTCCGAGCTTAATAACTGAAAAAAGTGCCCCACACTGACAAGTCACACAAATTTCATTTGTTTAGGTTGTCAGAGTGAAGACAGAGAAATACTTTACTACAGTAAGTAAACTTCTTTCATGGAAAATAATGGATAATAAAAGTTCAGTAATTTAGCTGAGAAGAACAGAAGGATAAATTGCTGAACAATTTTTGTTAGAAATAAAGAAATATGGAAGCTGCTTTTTTTTTTTTTCTGATCTATTCTGTTTGCTTTTGCCAGTGAATCATGGTTGGCATATACTACCAAGATTCTCCATAAGCTGATATGGCAGGTCACATCAGGCACCTGCTTTGAAAGTCTTTCGCTGTCAAGTGCATCGTATTGGGCTCAGTAAAAAATAACTGGGAGAAATCCAATGATCTGTGATGTACAGAACAAGCTGTAGATTCTTCTAGAGTTAAACTATCAATTTATAAAGCAAATTTTAACAAGTCTGGGAAATAACTTCTTGGAGACTTACTGAAAAAGCATCAATATGAGGGGATAACAGCAACTCTCTAATTTCTACTGGTGTGGTAGATTACAGTAGACATCAAATAACATCCCTTGCTGAAGGGGTGGTTACGACAAATTGAAACAACATGCACACAGATGCTCAACTTTACAACTGCTTTTTCAAGGAGAGGCTATTGTGAGCATTATGCTCCTGCATTAAAAAGTGATTGGGGTTATCAGGATAGATGATTTTGCCCTTGGTGGAGTTATATACCAACGATATGGTGTTGCCACATCACCATGAAGCCGTGCATCATGGTGTAGAAATGTCACTTTAACTGCCCACCTGGGTATCGAGAAGTTTAAAATCAGACCTTGGAGTTTCTTTCTTTTGGCTAAAGAGGGAGGCTGGAACTGAAGATAAAGTACAAAATTTGCATTAGATGTAGGAATCACGTAAGATTCTGAATATGCTAAAGTTGCGTGATATGGCTGTTCATCCCTTGCTCCAAATCTCAGGTGACTGCCCCTATGCGATGTTAAGTGTGGTTTGGGTTTGCTGGAGAATGCTGGTTTGGGCAATACCACCTGGGACAATGCTGGGGAGATCAGCACTGGGAGCCAGCACACTTAGTATCAACATCTCTTATTCCTGCATCTGGACCTGGAGATCCCAGAGCAAACTCCCACTGGCAAATGTGGCTTTTCCTCTGCGGAGCAGCAGTAGACAATGGAGGTCATGTTGTCCTTTTTCCTGTCTGTCTTGCACTATTAGCTTACAAATGCTTGGGCACCGTCCTTGAGATACAAGTGGCCAACTGGAATATGTTATAATACAAAAATTGATAGATGTGTCAGAGATATGGGTGTTGGCTGCCCTACTGACATCAAAAGTAGGGAACCATAATTAGTGATGCTACTGCTTTTTTTTCTTTGAGGACCTGGTGTCATGATCTGAAGTTAGATTAGATTAAATGAGGTAAATAGATGCAGGAGTAACTGCCTCCTTACCAGCAACACACAATTCAGTCGCTCAGTGCTGCAGTACGGCTCTGTTGCAAAAACCTGCCTTTGTGACCCAAATGACACACAGCTTTCAGGTGGGAAGCTGTGACTGCCAAAGCAGAGGGAGAGGGGTATAGGGTCATGCACTCTCTATGTTCTTGTACCTCGTGAGCTAGTGTTAACGGGCAGTAACGCACTGCTTGGGACGGCTGAGACACTCAGGCTTGTCCAACTCGTCCAAATCCACATCGCTGCTGAGCCAGGCACAGGTTAGGAACATCATCTGGAGCCAAACCAATCCCTGTCAACTGGCTGAGTGCTCTCCTGTCTCCAGAATAGATCCCAGTCCACATTTCAGCTGGCTGCAAGGGGAGCATAAACATTGACAAAGCTAGGGATTTCCCCCTCTTCTTTTTTTTTTTCCTTCTCTTTTCTGTGTGATTTTCTACTTAATTTGCAGTTGTCGGAGGAGGCAAGTCTGTGCTCCTTTCTAGCTGAAGGTTTAGTAAATCAGACCTTTAGGGTTTGGATTAAATTTTACTTCAGGTCAGGTCATTTGTGGAAAGTGGGTTTGGAACCTATGACTCAGTATCTCCACATTAGAGAAAACTTCCCTCCCTAAAGCACACAGGCTTGAGTAAACGTTAGAATAATTGTAGGATAATTCCCAGGAGTGATTCACAGTCTATGGGAGTACAAGGCCACATACTAATCGTGTGGATCTAGTAATAGTAGTTGCTTTATTTGCTCTGTAATTCATCTTTGATCCTGCACTGCAATAGCAGTAAGAAAACTTCCCCTAAGTAGGCAAAAAAGCATTTTGAGATGAATTAGGACCTACAGAATTTGGTCCCAGGCAGGCAACACAGAAAGTGTAAAAGTTTTTTAATGAAAATTTAACAAGGTGAAATCAAGCTAGTGGGAGAATTGGCTGAACAGAGTGTTAGGGTCTTTTCTCTTGGATAAGAAACTGAGAGCACTCATCCCGGTGCAAGTTATTGTCTCTCTACAGAGTGGGGAAGCGGCATTTTCAGGCTGTGACTTTTGGTGGCAATGCATGCCACAGATCTGGGTCTTAGCTTCTGGGGACTGGACGTAAAAGGTGCTCCTAATGTAACACTGTATTGCTGCTCGGGAAGAACGTGGCAAAATGACAATATTTTAACGCTGCAAACGCAAATGCAGAAGAGCAAATAAAATAGTTCAGCTTACAAATAGCGATCAGAGATGCTTTCCCGTAAAAAGTCTGGTGACTGAGTTTCGAGGTACCAGGGATTGCTGGCTCCCGAGGCAGCCTGGAACTGCCTCCCTTCCCCAGAGGCGCCTCCGCGAACGGCGGGATGGAGAAGTCAGCATCGCTTTCCGTTCTGCCAAATTTATTTCCTTATTAATCAAAAAATCTCATCTGCCTCTGGTTCAGGTGATTTTTTTTTTTCTTAAAGCGTTGTATAACTACCCGAGGAAAAAGAAAAAAAAAAAAAAGAAAAAGAAAAGAAGAAGAAGAAAAAAAGAAAATAAAAGAAAACCAGAATAGCGTCAAGGTGAGCTTCCAGTGACAGCTGTCTTTTATTCCCTTTTTTTTCTAGCACGCCCCTTTTGAGGGTTCTTGTCAAGTACGAACTTTCCCCCCGCCTCTCCCTCTCTCTTTCCGAGCGACTTCTGATCTCAGAAATGTATTTTATACGTTTGATGGATAAAGCGATCAATTTCTTTTTCGACCGAGCGTTTTTGGTTTGGAATAAATTGGCGGCGCTTTTTCCTCCCTTCCTGTTTGTGTATTTGTTTTGTTTCCTCCTCCCCCAAGGTAAATCGAGACCGCTGTAATGGCATCTATATATACAGTACGTGTCATTTAAATAAGACGTTTTATCAAGCGTCTTTAAATCTGCAGCCAGCCTCATTTAACCTCTAAAATTACGCTTAACAGGCGACCTTCATTAGCCAAATTGGAAAGAAACGTGCGGTATATTTTAAGCAGCGTCGTTTCCACGCTGATGACCCCCTCCCTCCGCAGCGAGAGAGGGATTTGGCCGCGGAGGCTGGGGTAAATGCGGGAGCAGCTACACCCCGCGCCCCTCCCTGCCTGGGCACACGGGTGTCCGTGGACACGGAGCCCCGCAGGGCGGCTGGTCTCAGGTTTGCGAGGTCGTTTCCCCGCTCCTGCTCGGAGGGATGCTCGGAGGGATGCAGGATTCCTGCCGCCCGGCCGGGTTATTTATTTGTTACCTTGCGAGCGGGCAGGGCTTGCCGGAAGAGCGCTCGCCATCCCCGCTCGCGGGTTGCCTGTCCCCGGGGACACCAATTAAAGGCACTAATTGGACAGCGATGCATCAAAGTCCGCCGCTGAGTCCGGCTCCTCGGAGCTCCGGGGGTCCTGTAGTCAGGCTTTTGTTTTAGGCACCGGCGTTGCTCCAGGTTCCCTCGTCGAAGCGGGGAGCAGGGCCACACACCCACGCGTAACACACCCACACGACTCCTTCGGCCCGGCCCGCTGCCCGAAACCCCCGCGTTTCCCCGCCGCGGCAGTGCCCGTAGGGGGTGCGCCCCACGCTCCCCTTGGAGGTGCGGGAAAACTGCACGGACACGGGGCTCCCGGCTCTCCGGGGGGACGCGTCACCGCCGACCCTCTCACGCTCCCACCCGGGAAACCCACCTCTCCGTGGGCAGCGTGAGCACCCCTCTCTGCGGCCAAGCTCCCCTGAAGGTTGGAGACCCTGAAGCTTGGGTCTCCGATGACTCCTCGGCCCCGGGAATTAGACGGGGCCGGCGGACCCGCGCTGCCCACGGGCGCTCGGAGCTCCCACCCTCAGGCTCCCGTGGATAAGGGAGGCTGGGGCCTACCCCCTAACACACTCGTCGGGCTGCCTTCCCTATGCGTTGGGATGAGCCTCTTCGGGGCAGCAGGTGATTCTGCAAGCCCGGGATCACCTCTCGAGTTCGGGCAGGAGCCTGAACGGCCCTTCCAGGCAGCGCCTCGGGACCCGGGGGGAGATCAAGGCTTCAGGTAGACAGGTCTGCGTTTGGAGAAGGAGGAGGGGGTTACACACTGGGACACTGAGGAATAAACCCGGCCTCTCCCCTGCTTTCCAGCTCTCCTTCGAGAAGCGCAACGATTCTCCCCATTACCAAATGGCCTGCTTCAGCTTTCGGAGAGGTTCCATCAACCCTGAATTATTCGCGACCTCGGGTTTTCCAGGTGCGGCTGGCCCAAGCCCGAGGGAAGGGCCGGCCTTCCCAGGCGAGGCGGGGGGAGGCTCTGCCGCCTCCATCCCCATCCCCCGCCAGGCGGGCACCGCGCCCCGGCTCCCCGGCCCGGGGGAGGCGCAGGGCTCGGGCGAAAGCAGGGCTGGTGGTACATATATATACATACATACATACATATCGAACAGGCCGTCAGAGGCAGAAAATGAGAGTCCACCCCGCAGCCGGGGTTGGCATCCTCAGGCTGAGCAGCAGCGCGGTTTGCGTGTTAGCGGGTAGGTGGGAGCTGCTTTTTAACGCTCCCCTTCTGCAGGCATCGCTCTCGGGAGCAAAGCACGGCCCCGCGGAGATGGGGCTGGGTGGCCCACGAAGGAGCGGCGTCTGGCGGGGATGGTTTGGCTGCGGAGCCCAAGAAACTCTGTCCCCCCCGTATCGGCATACGGCGGGGCTGGGGTTTGGCAATCGTCCCCTTTACACCCCACCTGCAGCTCCGCTCCCTTCCTCAGGCCGGGAGGATGTGCCAGGAGAGCGAGGAGATGTTTGATCATTTACTGCCCACGGAGGCATTTGTTTTTCATTTTGCAAACGCTTCCCTTTAAGTAATTGTTCCTGTTAAGAGCGTATACCTTTCACTGGGCTTCGCCACGCTATAAATAATCTCGATGAAGATGCAAGGATATGACTTTCACAAGATTGGACAATTGATTAAATCTGTGACCTGCAATTGCGAATAATCTTGGAAGGCTATTTAAACAGATGAAGGCCTAAATTGTCTTGCTTGTATCTGAATTAATTTCTCATTCATCATCATTATGGAGTGATTGGTTCTATTCAGGCTTTGCAGCCTGCTGGAACGAAACTGGATTTAAATGAGACTGTAACACAATTTAAATGCTCCCCAGCTTTAACGAGGCCAATCGAGCAGCTGCAATAAATACAAATATTTTTCTAAACAGCCTTGTTTTAAATAATTACTTAATACTTTCATGTGATGTTCTTAAGTGGCAATTTCTGTCTCTGAAGTCCCAGGCACTTCTTTGCAGAGAGGGCAGCAGAGAAAATTACTTTGTGTGTTTGCTTTGTGCGTATATGTGCATGCACTACACCGATGAAGAGTCTTTAAAATGGGGTTTGTAAATATTAATGTAAACCTGCGCTACGTTCTTGGTCGTAGGTACCCTCAATTTAACTGATAAAAACAAAAAAGAAAACGGTGAATTGGAGGCCAGATGTTGTGATTTATTTGTTTTCTTCTTTGAAGATTCTGAACGAGCAATTTCTTCATCCCCCTACTCAAAAGAAAAAGAAAAAAGAAGAACTTTCTGAAGACAGGGACCAGTTCGGGGGTGGGGGGGACCTCCCCTAACAGCAGCCCTCCGCCGGTACCGGCTCGCCACAGCCGCAGGGCAGGCAGCCCACCCGCGGGTGCGGAGCGGGGACGGGACCCTCTCGCCTTACAAAAGCAACAGCGAGAAGATCTGGAAGGGAGCAGGCGACAAACGAGGGGCTCCGGGGTGAAGGATGCAGCAAAAGGACGTGGGACCGCTTTCCCTCCCTCTTTACGGAGGAACCTGATGCGCCTAAATGAAGCCATTTGTGGTAACGAGACTCCAGCTCATCCTGACGTCGGCTTTACCCCAGGGTGACGCTATTGTGAGCGGCAGGACAGCGGGCCTTGGGGTGACATATGGTGGAGGGGGTTTTCAGGAGCTGAACTCAGTAGTGAAATAAAGTAGCCAGGCGAGCAGGAGAATAATAGAAAACAAAAGGGTCCTTCAGATATACAAGCCGAAAGCTAAAGGAGCCGCATGCCGTTCTGCAGGTGCCGGCAAACGACCTAACAACCGAGCAGAAAATGTGAAATCCGGAAAGCCGATTTGCTAATGATTTGGGCGCTGGAGTAAAGAATAGTGCTGGGAAAGCAGATCCGATCCAGTTTAATCATACAACCTTAATAAAAACATATAGCCTGAGACGGGAAAGTAAGCGGCAGCCTCGGCGCTCTCTCACTTCATGGTAGGGGAGGTGACACATAAGACACAACAAAGATGGGCTGAGGAGAGCCGAAAAGGGCTGAGCGGCTTGATAGTAACGGAGCAATTTAATGCGCGAGTTACAGCACGGCTCCCCGGGATCGTTTAGGCTTAACCCGTTCTCTGTAGCTCATCTTCTTACTCTTCTGGTCCTTTTTTTATTCGTATTATTATTATTCAGTTGTTTAAAATGAGCATTATCCCAAACATATGCAGTGCAATCAGCTCGGTCACACTTACAAGAACACGCTTTAATAAGACAATCAATCAAACGCTAACAAGGCGGGGAAGGCCTTTCGGAGCTGAATTTGGCTGGCTGGGAAGCGGAGCCGATGCGGCACATGGGGGTGCCCCGAAGGCAGCTCCGCTCCCGCTGGTGCCAGGGGGCGGCCGCCCGCCGCCGCCTCCCCGGGGGCAGCGCTGCCTGCGCGGCAGCGGCGAGGGCAGTTCCCCGCGGGGACCCGGCCCCGGCCTCACCCGGGTTCCTCCAAGGGTCTCATCCCCCGCCAGGGCGAGGCAAGGGAAACCTCCCTGCCTGGTGGCAGTGTCTGGGGGCCAGAGGCAGAGCCTGCCGCCGGCTGGCTGCCCCGTGTCTGCCCCCGCCGCCGGCGATGCCCCACCCGTGCCCGCAGCCGGCGCCCCGCGGGGGGCCGCGGGCACCCCCACCGGCGGCGAAGGCGTTAACGGCAGCGGCCCCACGCAGCAAAAGGAAAATTTCATTATGAAGTAATGAGTAATTCCTCCCAGTGAGATGTATTGTTATATCTTCCACTTCAATTTAGGAGCACAGCGGCTCAATTACCTAGAAAATACAGTCAATTAAAGGCTGCTGATTGGACACGAGGACGGATCATCGATCTTGTACTTTCCAATATCGCTCCAGACACCTCATTTTCCCTCCCCTATTAACTGAAAATACTCTTGGCATTACTGCGACCCGCAGCCTATTTACCTGTCGCAGGCAATCTCTGCCCTGTGACCGAGCCACGGAGAAATTCACAGCCGCCCTTTGCCGCATCATCCTCCACGAACGGGCGGCTGGGAGGGCGGCGATGGCCGCCCGGAGCAGCGGGGGAGAGCGGGGACCGCGCCGGCTGCGGGCCGGCCGCGTCCCAGGCTCCCGGTCTCTGCCTCCCTGCTGCCCGCTCGTTCAGGGGGGGTGTCCCCTTGACGGGTGGAAGCGGTAAGCAGCGGGTTAAATAGTCCCTTTCACGCACACACCTAGGTATATAAAATATATGCATTTGAAAAAAAAAAATATATATATATTGCCCTGCGCCCTAGCCGGTGGCATTTTGCGAACTGGGCATTTTGCAAGAAGCGACCTGGCGCCGCGGTCTCTCCGCAGGCGGCCCACGGCAGCCTCCCTGCCCGCGTCCTGCCCGGCGATGGCGGCCAGCAGGTGCCTCCGCCCGGCCGGGGAAGGGGGACGTGGGCCATCCAGGACCCCCCCCGTTTTTGCTGGGCAGCCCTCAGCTGCCCCCCGGCCTCTTCAGCGCTTCCCCTCCCCCGGGGCCGCCGAGGGGGTTGTATGAGGCACTCTCTCCGCAGCTCCCCTTTGGTCGGAGTCCTTCTTCTCCTGTCTGCTAAAAGACGGAGTAAGGAGGGGAAAGGCTTGCAAAGCTCGGGTGTCTTTCGGCGCTGCCCTTGGACGCTGCTTGCGATTGTTATTTCCGGAGGGATGGGGGGGGGAGAATCTATTTGTGAGTGTCCAAAAAGGGCCATCGGTTTCCATGTCCATGAGGACATCTCATTCAGAAAGGGCGGAACAATCTGCCCTTAATGATTTAAAGATGGTGACTTTGGATCAGTTTTTAAAAAGCTCAAATAAACACTTTTTTTTTTTTTTTTTTTAATTAGAAAAATATATCCTGGCACGCCCGTGTCTCTTCCCTGCTCTCCATCCCGCTGTAGGGAAAGGCTGCTATTCACTCCCTGCCCTAAGGACAAAAAGTCTCCGGTGTGACAATAAACCAGAGGCTCCTCAGCAATTTAACACAAAGTAGATAGCGGAGGTGTCAACACGTCTTTGTTCTGTCCAGCATTTATTTTCCTGCTTGTTGGACTGTAACTATTAGAAACTGCACGAAGGTGAAATTCGTCTTAAGAAACACTTTTTTTTTTTTTTTAAACAAACGCAATAAAAATATGAGTGATATGTTGTTAAAATGTGTCTGTTGTTATTATCGTTGTCGGTGTTCTTATTGTTGTTGTAACAAATTATGATAGTGTGTTCTTTGGGCTATTTTAAAATAGAATGAAATAAGCAATTCCGGTTTTGGAAGAAACTATTACCCAGCCCGGTGTCCGTGGTTGTTTTTTTTTTTTTAATTTCAGGTTGACAGAAATCCAAGCAAAACCAATGATGCTACCTCCTTCCGAAATACCTGAAAAAGGAGGTGTGGGGGGCTTGTGAAAGAAATACTCCTCAAGAAGGAAGAGGGACCAGTGTGAAGGACACATAGAAATGCAAAGATTAGGGGTGAGGAAGGAAACACAGAACCCAATGCATGAATTAAATAAAAAAAAAAAAAAGAAGAAAAGGAAGAAAGGAGATGCAGCAAGGAAAAGTCAATGAGAGAAGTGAAGGCTGAAGTACAAAGGAAGGGAAATCGCCTTTGCTCCAATTTACAGACTGGTGATTGTCTGAAGGAGTTGTGCTCCCTGTCACCTAATCTCTTCCCTTGGCGGCTTGTTAGCGTTTGGCACGGGGTCTCTGCTCACAGAGCATTATACATTCGATATTCAAAAACCCTCCTTACATATACATCACTTGCTAATTTCGTCAGTGTGGGCACATTTCAGCGACTGATAATAGGACATTGTTATTTAAAGGACAAATAGCTCTGACCCATAAAGAGGCAGGAGCTCGTATTTTTTCCCTCCCAATTCCAGTCTGCCTCTTAAAAATAAAAGTTGGAATGAAAGAGGAGACGAAATGCTGGATTTCTGCTCGAAACGAAGGAGGAGACAAGGGAGAGTAAAGAATGCAATTAAACCACGAAAGTAATGTACAGAATGTCAGTTTTTCTTTATGGTAAAGCATTGTTTTTCTCTATAGAGATAACTGGATAATACTGTTGAGTTGCCATCCAGAAACCTTTTGTTTTTGCTGTTTGCTCGTTGTTCTTATTTTCTGAACACTCTGGTAGGTTACATCTTTGCTTTCTTCATGCGCACAAGCCATTTCGTTATCAAGATAATGTTTCTTTCAAGTGTTTCAGATTTTCCTTCTCTGTTTCGTAGGTTTGTGCATAACGTTTGTTGCTGTGACCCGCAGAAGCCCCAGCCCTTGGTAAGAAGTCTATCCATGGAAAAGAAAGTCCCAGCTCATTTCTATAGGTTACCGAAGTGTATTTCATTCGGGTTGGTTTTCTTCCTCTTCCGTGCCTCAAATCCTTCTCAGAGATTAATCACTAGTCATTTCTTTCCTTCTTCTTCCCCTCCCTCCCCCCCCCCTCCGCTTTGGAATGTAAATCCTTTACAGACTGAGCTATTTTTAGTCTTTTTTTCCGTAGGTGTCCACGTCTGGGGAGAGAACACGATTAAATAAACATCGGGTGTAGGTACATTAACTCGAAGGGAAGCCCGGGAAAGGGGCGAGTTTTTAATAACCCTGAGAGGAGCGTTTATCTCGTTAAAGGTACTTCTTCTCGCTGGTCCATGGAAACTGAGGTGGCTTTGCTCAGCACAGAGGGCGTGAAAGTGAGGAAAGAGTCAGTCCTGGTTGTGGCCGAACAGGTAAAGTCTGATCCGGAGGGTCTCTGCGCCAGCCCGTTGGACTGGCCGCTGTGGCAAGCCAGGCAGGAGCAGGGGTTGCCCCCGGCGCTGCTGAGTCCATGAGTCGGGGCAGGGTAGAGAGAGGGATGCCTGAAGGCGCAGAGCAGTTCTGGTCTCGGGTAGGGGTGGGAGAGGACCCTGAAGGTGTCCAGCGGCCTCAGGGGGGTACTGAAGGGGGTGGCGGCAGAGGCCGATGTGGCTCCGATGCCCATGTGGGAGTAGTAGGGCAGGGGCAGGTGGGACGGGAACGGGTAGGGCAAATTGCCGGTGGCCGCTGCGTGGCTCATCATGTAGGTATAGAACGCCGGGTCGGCCGGGTGAGGCCAGGTCATGGCCAGGCGCTGCCGCTTGTCCTTCATCCTGCGGTTCTGGAACCAAACCTGCAGGGAGAGAGGGAGGCGAGAGCCGTCACCCGCCGCCGCCCCGCTCCGCCCGGCCGCCGGCCCCGGCCCCGGCCCCGGCCCCGGCCCCGGCCCCGGGCCGGTGCGGGCGGGCTCGGGTCTGCCGGCGAGGGGAGAGCGGCTCCAGCTCTCGCTCCCAGAGGGAGTTGTCATCACGTACGGAGGGATCGGCTAAGCCCCTATAAATCTACAGGGAGACCCAGTGGAGCAGCCCTTCTAGGGTGCTTGGTTGCCTTTCTTCTTGCTAGGGCTTGTCCTGCTGAAGCCCCCGGCCCCGGGCGAGCCCGGCAGCTCTGTCTCCTTGCTGCCCTTTTGCAGCCAGAACTACCTGGGCTTGCTGTTAGCGGTATTATTTTCACGTGCAAACGTTGTTGAAAAGGCAAAGCAAAGGGAGAGCAAAACAAGAGCTGCTACTGGCTTCTTCTTCCCTCCCCCAAGAGCTGAGCGAGGTTTGGACTGGATTGAAGGGAGGATTAAAAATAATCTGCTAGGGAGAGGCCGGATTAGCGGTGCTGGCTGGGATGGCTCCGGGAGCCATATCCCCTCTCCCGCGTTGCTGCTTGCTGCAGGGTGCGAGTAGGGCCAGGAAAGGGGCGGGAGCGGGGAGGGGGGCAGAGGGAGGGTTGTGCTGGCGAAGTGCTTTCCCGAGTTTTGCAAGGAAGTTTGGCCATATAGATTTATATCGTGCTAATTGGAAACATGTCCGAGCTGTGCGTACCTTGATGGTGGTTTCTGGCAGATTTAGAGCAGCCGCCAGTTCACATCTCCGGGGCCTGGACACGTAGTTTTCCCGGTAAAACTCCTTCTCCAGCCGGGCGATCTGCTCGCGGGTGAAGGCGGTGCGGTAGCGGCGCATCTGGTCGCTGGCGCTGCAGGCCAGCGAGCCCTGGGAGCCGCCGCTGCCTCCGCTGCCCTTGGGGTGATCCCCCCCGCCGCTGGGGCTGCCGGCCAGCGCCTCGGAGCACGGCCCTGCGTGGGGAGCCCGGAGCAGAGGGACACACGCTCGGAGGCGGGCGGGCACGGAGAGATGCTCGCCGATCGCCTCCCCAGCGAGCTCCCGTCTCCCCCCCATCCCTCCCCATTCGCCTTTTCTGTGCCTGCCCGGGTGCACTGGGGATGCTGGGGAGACATCCAAGAGGGACCGGGGAAGAGGGAGAAGGGGATGCAACAGCGATTAAGGGTTTGACGGGTGCTTATTCACTCTGGCTGGAAGGCTACCTGCTCCCACCATCACACACAAACACACACACACCGCCCTGGGAGTGTCTGCTCGGTGCCCCCCCCGCTCGCTTCCCGCACTGTGAAGCCGGAGGCGGCCGCCGCAGCAGCCCCCGACCCTGAGCGGCTCGGCAAGGCAGGTGTGCCCGCCGCCCCAGCCCCACGGCTCCGCCGCCCCTTCCTCCAGCCCAGCAAGGGCCCAGGAGCGGAGCAGCCGGCAGGCAGGGACCCTGCTCCCTTCCAGGGGGAGGTGAGGCCTCGGTGAGGCCTCAGGGACTCTCCTCTCAGCCTCCAAAGCCCAGGATGGGATATTTTCAACGAGCCTCTAAGGGACGAGAGAGGCCAGGCAGCGCTCTCCGCGCTTCCCGGCTTCTTCTTGAAGTGATGGAGGAATGGGGAGGGGGGAGAAGTGGGTTGTTGTCGGGGTAGGGGGGGGCTCTGCGGGGCTGGGAAGGTGGGAATAAGGAGTGGGGGCAGGGGGAAAAGGGGCCTGGCCGCTGCGTTTGCTTTCAAATGCAACTCTCCCTCATTGTGCCCGAGACCAAAGGCAATTAATTCATTGGGACCATTTCCGAGCTGGCGCCACCGAGACATAGAAGTGACAAGGTAATTTGGACCTCTCCTCTTTTTTTTTCCCCCCTCTTTTTTTTTTTTTTTTTTTTTAACCCAACGTGCAAACAAGGACCTCGCTGCCGCACTTGGGGCAGGCAGGAGTCGGCGAGCGATTTTACGGTCTTTATGGGCGCTTCCGCACTCGCCCGGGCACATTTCACCCTGCAAAACCACAAACAGCTCTCGGCCAGAAAACCCGTTTGATCTTGCTCCCCCCCTCAACACACACAAAAAACCCCGCCGGTGAGGAGGCTCGGAAGGGATTTCCTGGAGCATGCACTGTCCAGGCGCTGGGGAAGAATAAAAAAAATAAAAAAGATGGAGGCGAGAGGGTGGGTGGTGGTCTTGGCCAAGGGGGTCCTACGAGACAAGCTGTAGACCTGATGCATCCACGGCGGGAAGCCTGGCTCCCCTCCAGGGACGCGGGGGCTGCCCGGTGTCGTGTCCTCTGATTCCCAAACAAGCCTCCCCGTGGCAGGGAGCTGAGGAATCAGTCAGGAAAGGAGATCCCCCACACACTCCCCCCGACTTCGCTGCCCCTCGCTCAGCTGGCGAGGGGAAGACCCCCTCCGGCAGCCCCGGCGCCCCCCCCCCCAGTGCTGCCCCCCAGCCCCGGAGCGGGCGGGGAGCCGGAGGCATGGGAAGGAGTTGGGTACCTTTGCTGTGCTGGTACTCGGCGCTCCCCGTGGCGCAGTCCGGGGTGCAGCTCACCTCGATTTCCTCATAGAAATCCGACTCGGTGTCCGAGCTGCTCTGCTGCCCTTTGCTGGAGGGGGGCTCCGGGGCGGGGGGCTGCTGTCCGGCCGAAAGCAGTGCTGCCGCCGCCGAGCGGCTCTCCGGCACCGTCCCTGTCCCTGGCAGCACCTCCACCTCCTCTTCGTCTTCTCCTCCGCCACCTCCTCCTCCTCCTCCTCCTCTCTCCCGGGACGACAAGGGGCCAGGTCTGGGGCTGAGGCAGTTCCGATGGATCATCTTCTCCTGCGGCTCCGGAGCGGGGCTCCCCACTGCTTCGGACAAATTAGGCACCCTCTTGCCAACTAGAGCGCCAAGTTGTGTCCCTTCCAGAAACATCACCATCTCCTTCCTGGTTTCCATTGTGGCTTTCCTTAAGGGAGGGGGGAAAAAAAATCCAGATCTCTTCCCCCCTCCCTCCCGCTCCCGCCCCAGCCCTGTGCAAACCCAGCAGCCCTCTCCTGCCAATGCAGAGGTGCAAGCGGTGAGATAGGGTGACCTTGTGATGCGAGCGCTACACTCTGCTGTGCTGCTCTGGGAGGGATCACCATTGCCCTCTTCTTTCTAAGCTGTCATCCTCAATGGTGCAGTCGTCATTACAGTACCACCGGTGACGCCACACATTGATTGCCAGTGGATAAATAGAAACGTCTGCCATGGGGAAGATGAAAGGAAGAGCCGGAGCTAATGGGCTAAATGCGTGATGCACCAGGTGTAGGAGCCCGAGATGGAGAGGGAAGTGTGAAAAAGAGATGCATATGGAGCTGAGCTGCAAAGAGGTTGTAACATGCGGAGCGAGTTCCGCGGGGGGAAGCCTTGCCTGGCAATTAAATAGCCTTTTGACTGCTTTAAGCCACAACCTCGATGTAGAATTGAGGCGAAGATCCCTAGCCGCATCCTGGAAGTGAGAAGATACGTACTCAAGCCTCTTCCTCGGATGCATTATTTATTGCTGGCAATCAGCTTCCGCATAACCGCATGTATAAGGCTTTAAGAATCCTTTGCAAACTTGAGGATAAGGAAATGCGCTGCTGACATCTGAATGCAGAAATAGCTTTGACTTCTTGGTCTGGTTCAATATCGGTTCCTATTCGTATAACCGTTACTGCTTTCTGTTGACTGAGATTAAAAGGCTAGTTTAAAATTCGGAAATGCGGTTACGTATTTATTGCGTTTTACAGCTGAAAAGATACAACTACTTCACTTTTCGTAGCTGTAGTTGTTCTGGCTGTCTGCTGTTTATCCTTTACTCGTATTTCTTCCTTCGCAGTTTCCATTTGTTCCACGATTCTTGCGCTTTTAAGAGGGTTTTACGTCTCCTCCCCTTTCTCCTTTTTAATTAATCGTTTTGCATAAATTATTATCTGCTTTCAGGAGGAAAAACTGCAAGAAGAAGGTCCGCCAAGAATAATTCAGGCTCAGAGAAATGCAAGTTATCAAGGCCAGAGCTTACGCTAGCTAGCAGATGTTGTTAAAACAGAAATGACAAGGGCAACCATTTGGGCAGCACTTGTCTGAAAATAAGGGACCTTGTACCGTAAATATAGCCGCACAGGTAGTCTCTAAGGCGTATGATGATATTCCTAATGAGTGCGGCAAGGATCTCATCTCTAGTTAATATTGACTCACACGTGTAGTGTCAAGTCATTTTCACCATCTGTCGTAACTAGGTTGTTCTAAATTTTTTCTCGGAGTGTTATTGGCTAGTCAGGTTACAGAAAACATCAACCAATTACGTTCCCAACCCGGTAAGGAATTTACTGGCATATTTGAGGTGACGTTGCTTCGGTGGGGAACAGGCAGCGCGATAGGGACCACGCTGGGATTTTCTGTCCTAGCCCTGTGAGCAAGATGGGCACGATGCAGGGAGACAAACAAACACACGAACACGCAGATAGGATTCCCGGTCCGCCGGATGCATGGATTAAGATGTGCTCCCAGCAATAAGCATACTGATTTCAGGGGGATAAACCAGGAATTTTTACAGGGCTATCGCCACCAATCTCGCTTTCTCCCTGTGCAGACACGCACGCCCGTTTCCACGCACACACACGCATCATGCGCACACCACGCTCCGGACTGCGCTGCTTTTCATCACACGTGCGATGCCTGCACTGCTCCCAAGCTTTGCCAATTTATTGAAAACTCATTGCTAAATTCCTCTTCCCTTCTCTCCCTTGCCAGCCTCTAGACCGGTGGGTGCCCTTCCAGCTGCGGACGAGGACCCCCGCCTCCCACCCCTCCGCCGCAGCCAGGCTCTGCTCCTCGGGCTGTGCGAGCGAGGAGCCGGGGGAGCAGGATCAGCCCCGGCTGCTGGAGGAGCAGGCGGTGGGTGGGTGGAAGGATGGAAAAGGATGGATGGATGGATGGATGGATGGATGGATGGATGGATGGGAGGATGGATGGATGGATGGATGGATGGATGGATGGATGAAGGATGGATGGATGGATGGATGGATGGATGGATAAGGCAGTCCGGCTCCCCCGCCTGCCCGGTGGCCGCGGCGCTCCAGGTCCCGCTGCGCGGAGCGGTGCGGAGCGGTGCGGAGCGGTGCGGAGCGGCCAGGCGAGGCGAGGCGGGGGCGCTCGGACAGCGCTGTGCCCGTGTGGCGCTGGTGCCGCTTCCCACGGCTGGCGGCATCCTCGCCGCGCTTTGCTGGGGGGCTGATTTCCCTGGCACCTCCGGGGGGGGCGGGTAAAGGCTCGGCCTCCCCCGAGGCCCAGGACACCCCAGCCTCCGGGGAAACTCACCTCCAGCCTCCTTCCTCGCTCGGCCAGGTAGCCGTGTCCGAGGGGGCTGGCTGTTGTCTGTAGCAGACAGAGAGGATTTCCCCATTACTACGAGTTTGGGGGCAGCAAGAAGAGGGGCATTCATGTCTCGTTCGGAATAACACAGTAACCGGGAGCTGAATTCAGAATACGAGGGAGCGCTCCCAGAGCGGGCGATGAAGACGACTGCGGGGAAGTTAATGGGAAATCCTGTCTCTGGCAGACTGGAGCCCTGGGGATGGTTGCCGTGCATTATGCTGGCCGAACACCTCAAATTTTATAATTTTCGTTTACGAGCCGCTGCTGCCTCCTTCCTCACCCCATTCTTAATCCGTTCCCACCAGGATGCCACCCGTCACGTACCTCGGGTGGGAGGTTTTGTTGAGCCCGAGATGATGGTCATTGCCACGGACGGTCTGTCTCAGCCCGCAGCAACACAGGCTGCGGTACACCCCCGCACGGACAGACGCACACCCCGGCACACATACACACGCAGTTATTTGCCAAGGGTAAACACAGAGAGTTAAAGGCCCGAGTGGAGTCTAAGGGAAAAACAACAACAAACAGAAAGGCTCTGTTGGACCCGCAGTTTTGGGGTCGGTTTAGATTGGATTAGCAAAGGCTTCTTAAAATGTCTCTTTTCCCGTCCCCCAGGAAGAGTGCCGCCGCCACAGCCCCTCGCACGCCGACGAGCCGGTGGCGCGGCGTGGCGGAGCCAGGAGCCCCGTCCCGCTCCCCGCCGCGGCGGCCGAGCTTTGCCTCGCCGGGAATGCGGGGTCCCGGCGCTCTGCCTTCTGTCTAGTGTTTCCCACAGATCTGTCAAGGCCGATTTGGAAGGAGACTCCCTCATTTGGGATTAATTTCCAGGCAGAACGTGTATCTCTACGGGGTTTTCTTTTTTTTTTTTTCCCCACTCCCTTGCCTGTTCCAGACCGAGATTTAAAACCTATTAAGTCTCTCTCGCTCGCTTGGTCACAGCCAGGATGTCATAACTATCCTCAAAACTTTTCAAACTGATTTATTTCTCCAAGTTTACAGCTTTCCTTGCTGATACACGGCCGCGGCGGGACCAGGGCGGCCGCCTTCAAAGGGTAATAACGCCGATTTCAGTGTTACCGCTGCTGAAAGGTGCCTCGTACACAAAAAGCAAAAACGAAACACCCCCCCTTCCCAACTCAAGGAAATGATAGGGGGACATTAAAACATTGCTAGAGTGATATGCTCATAAATCAGGCATTTCCCTTGAAAGTGCTAAGCCTGGGGAAGGAAAGACACATCACACACTTCTTACCCGCGGGATATTTATTTTCCTTCGCCGGTCAACAGGGTGTCAATAACTTTTGACCGATACTGTCCAATTACGACTGCGAAGCCACGATGCGCCTTCAGTTTCTTCAAAAAAAAAACCAGGTCTTGTCGTCTTTAAAAAAGGAAGAAAGTTTTGACATATCGCGGAACGATTTAGTGCCGCAAAAACTGAGATGCAGTACAAATGGGTGACCAAACCAGAACGCCTATTTTTAAATTTTTAATGGGTAGTGTTAACAATAATGGCGTAATTATCACTGTTTTATTAAGGCTATTTTTTACGACATGGTTAGAGGTGGAAACTTTGGAGAGAAGAGAATAATAGGCGCATTATTCTGGGGTGTAAAGACAAGCTGGTACAATGACAGCACATAGCGCGTAAGTGGCGTGGAGGAGAGCGAGGACAGAGCCGTGAGTGGGATGTGCCTGGCAGATCATGTAATGGTATTTACAGGATCCGATCCGGGACACGTTTCTGCCTCTGTGTAGCTCTGAATGTCGGATCCCGGCACCGCTACGGAGGGCATCTGCCTGTTCTGGATTTTTTTTTTACCTGTTGGCTGCTGGAAGCCGCGCTTCCCTGCCACCGCAGGAGGCTCTGGAGATTTTTACCTTCTCAGATCAAAACCTGGGGGGGGAAAAAAGGGCCCGATTCCCGCTCCTAGGACATTCAGGACAAGTTTTCCCGTGGAAACTAGACCTGCTGCTTTACTGATTGCAGTGAGTAAATCGTGCAGGAATTTGGGCTTTCGATTTCAATTGCTATCGCTTCCAGACTCGTCGAGAGCCATAAAACTGCGGCAATCTTTTAATGCTAGAAAGAGCAGCAGAAACACGATCTGCGTGGCAAATTCCCTGATTTGAAAGCAGAAGAGTATTTATGGTGTGAACTTAATTCGGTGGAAGGCACAGGTAAATGCAAATTGACAGTATTTCAGTGGCTCCCGCGACGAGGCTTTTTTTCATTATTATTTCTTTTTAGATTTGATTTATCAAGAACTGAGCTCGCAGCTCTCCGCGCTGGGCATCGTCGCGAAACTCGCCCGCGGGTGGCGGCGTCGCCTGAGACCTGGTGTGAGCATCTCTTGGTGGAGCATCTCTGACAGCAACGCTGAGGGGTTCCAGGGGGTCTTCAGACGCCCGAAAGAAGAGCCTTAAGGGGGGATGTAGCATCAGCAAGAGAAAACCGCAGGAATGTCAGAGGCGAACACACAGCCTTTCACCCCATTTAGTATTTTGCTCCAGACGTGCAACGGCGTCTGGTGTTTCGCTTGTGTTTTCCTCCTGTACCCAAACCCGCCCCTTTTATTCCCACTGTATTCCCACCCTTCGCCCCCAGCAGCCTCACGACCTGGAGCTAACCGAGGCGGGGGGAACCCACCCTCCCGGACTCGTGTTAGGGCTCCGTTTGCTGAAACTCCGTGTCCTGCTTTATTAAAACCAATCGGCGGCCCAGGAGGGGCCGAGAGGAGCGGTGCTGCCGGCCGAGGCTCCGACCCCACCGGCCGCCCGCCCTCCTCGCCGGGGCGCCGGCACCCACCGCCGGCCGCCCCCGGGGGGACCCCGCTGTTCCCCGCTGTTCGCCACCGCCCCCGGGCAGGCGGCAGAGCCCTGGGAGAGACGGGTTCCCGGCCCTTCCCGGAAGGAAATGGCTGAAACGAGGGGCGTTTGCAATGCACGGTGTCATCCGTGCCTGCTGTAAACAAGCGGCGCATGGTCAGAGCCAGCGGCTGTCTGCGCCCTCTTGCAGCCCTTCCCTTCCCAGCCGTGCTGGCGGCTTTAGGCCTGGTTCTGCTCCAGATAGGCCAAATCCTGGTATTTTCACCGGGCTGAAGATTTTTTTTTACACGGACCCTTATCAGCAAGTGGGAGAGGGGCATAGCTGTGGTTCAGAGCATTGGAGACTGACCCTAAGAGGTGGGAACTGAATCCCCATTTGCTCTGCCTAGAGAAAATGGATGCAAAAGTCCCAGCTCATATACTGGATCCTGGGGACTCTTTTCATCCCTAGAGAGGGGGTGAGAAATCCCTACGGAAGATTCTTTCGGAGATACGGGTGTCCAAGGGGTACAGGATCTGCTGAGGGACGTCTCGCAATTAGGGAAATGGCAGAAGCGGGTATCTTACTCCAGAGACCAAACTGTGAGCCTCTTGTAATGAAAGGGTGATTTCCTCTTTGATTTGAAAAGGACCAGATCTGACCCCATGGGAACAAGCTACAGACACGTGTAAAGAGACTCCATTTAGGATGACAAGGAAAGGAAAAGTTATATATGAAACAAACAAATGAAAAGGAGGAAAAAAGAAAATAAAAAGAAAATAAAACGGGAAACCCAGCCATCTAGGACAGGCATCTCAATGGCAATTCCCTCACTCCTTGCTGAGACTGAGTGTCCCGAGAGAAGCAGTTGCACTGATACAGAAGGTTTGTTCAGTTTTTGTCCATCTCAGCCTCATTCAAACTCTCCCTAAAACAAACACACATAAAAACTCAAATATGGAACCAGAGGGCATGTTGAAGGACAATCTTACCTAGTTTTTACTATCAAGAGTCAAATGTTAACCCCTTAACCTCCAGTCCCATCTTCAGGAAACTTCATCTATAGCTGGCCAAGCTGAGATGGCATCATCAGTTACTGTGGCTCATCCTAACAGCAGGTTTGGCTGCCTGGTTTATTTTTGGCTTGACACCTCTGTGCACAGCCCTTGGGGATAAGAATGCGCAACCACAGGCTGGATCTGTCCCACAAAAACAAAACATCCATCCTGACTCCCTGAGCTCCAAGTGCTTCAGCACTGCTGCCTGACTCAGAAATGCTCAGGTTTGCATCTGGGGTGCTGGATCCCCAATGCCTCACCACTACCTCTCTGCCCCCTGTCTGTGAAACCTGCGGTCCCCTGGACAAGGACAGAGGTGACTGATAGCCAAGGTGAGCGTGGAGCAGCAGGGAATGTGCACTGAGCAAAGGCAGTGACCCAGATAAACTGTGCTGATGGGGATCCTTCTCCCATGGCCCGTTCTTGCCCTCTGCGCTCTCAGAGCTCAGCTGTGGGCACAGCAGGCACGTCATGTCTCAGATGGCTATTGGGCCTATGAGATAATAGCCAGGGGAAAAGCAGTGATGTAGGAAACTTTCACAGCAAGCCATGGGCTTCTGCCAGAGAGCACTGAGTTCAGCCCAGGAACAAGTAGGAAATTCTGAGAGTTTGTCTAAAAAAACTTATACCAGGGCAAATAAAATCTTTGGAAGCAGATTCATTTATGCTCTTTCTTTTTTTTTCCCCCCCTCCTTGGTTGATGCATATTTACAAAGAACCCAGAGTTTTCGCTGGAACTACTGACTGACTTTTGATCCTGTCTACCGCTATGTAAAGCTGAATTACCCACTGCTGTAACAGAACTGCATTAACCTCTTGAGGCTTGTCTTTCAGGCCTCCCACTTCCCAGGCTGAGCCGAACGGGGAGAAATCTGCCTCCCCACAGATCTCGAGGCAGGCCCAACCTTGATCATGTTGCTCCCAGAGTTGGAGAGAAAATTGCTACCCACATGGGCCATCAGTGAGATGGAGTTTCTCCCCAGAGCATCGGACACCGAGGTGGTCCCACAGGATGCCCGGGATACTGGGGGGATGCTGGCCTGCAGGGACAGCCTCTGCAGCTACAGGGAGGCTGAGAGACAGATCATCACATTTCTGCTGGAAATTGGGGGCGTATCAGCATTATGTGGGGAGAAAAATCTGGATATGTTCATGCAATTGCCTGTTGTGTTGCCTGAGAAGGGCCGTGAGAAAGGATAATGTTAGAAGCGAAGCCCAAGTGCCCGGGTATTCGCTGTTTCCAAAAGAGGAAACAAGCACGTACTGGGAAACCCTGGCAGAGAGAGGCAAGGGCTTGTTTCTCAGGCAGGGCAGCACTGCACAAGGCACGGCTAACAACACGAAGGCTGCAGCAGGTAGCCAGGGCACACAGACGGGGTCAGCTCCTCACTCCAGGGCTTCCCTGCACTGCACGTCCCATGCTGGACGGCTCTATTTCTCTGCCGGCTTGGAGCACAGACCTTGAGAGACTCATCTCCCAGGAGCTAATCCCGAACTCCCAGGCAAGATACATCGACAAAGGAGACGCGGAGGGAACGCGGCCCAGCCCCGGGCGTGTGGGGGTCCGGGAGAGGACGGGGTCCCTGCCTTCCCCGGCCAGCCCAGACCTGCGCAGAGCCCCCGGCCCCTCCGGGCCCATCCCTCCTCCCCACAGCGCCAATGGCGGCATCCCCCCCCCAGCCCTCCCGCCCGGCGGTCCCTGGCTGTGATCACCGCGGCCCTACACTAACTGCTGTCTTCTTGCGCCCCCCACTGCTGATGGGCCGCAGAGATGAAAGGAGCCAAGCCAGCCCTCGTGGATCCTTTTTTTTTTTTTTTTTTTCAATTTTTTTTTCTTTTTTTTTTCGTGCCAGGGAAGCGTGTGGGAGAAAGAGCAAGGCCGACAGGCAGCACCTCCGACGGCTCCCGCCCGGGGTGCGGCAGGTTCCCGCCGCCTTCCTCCCGCGGACAGGGAAGGAGCCACCGGGGCAACGAGCGGCTGGCACCGGCACCGCCCTGCGCCTTCCCTCCCGGGGGCACGGCTCCGCAGCCCGCGGCTAATTCGTTGGTTCATTCAGAGATGACATCATCCTCACCATCATCATCCCTCGAGGTCAAGAACATTTTGCCCAGTCCGACTTAAAACGGTTGGAAAACACGCCCAGGGAGAGAAATCGCTCTTGCAGGTAAAACCTGTAGGCGATGGACCCAGACAGGTCCCTCTGGGGCGGTACCCGGGGAAAGTCGCGGCGCAGGGCAGCAGCTTGGCCGGAGCAGGCTGGTCCTCCCTGCCGCGCTCCCCTCCGCCGCTCTCGGACGGTCTCCGAAAAATCAACGTTTCCCACGGGCGGCCAAAGGTTTAGATGTGCGGAACCTGAATACATCGAAATAAATATGCCTCTGTGCTTTAATCGCCTTCGTCGACTTCTTCTAAGACATAATGCGCGCTCCCCGTTTGTGTGTGCTATATACGACATCTTATCCCATATGTATATACATATATATACACGAACACACACATATTTATGGCATGTCTGCATATAGACACGTTCTTCCCGCCCTTGTTCTCCCATTAAAATCCAGTTTGGAAAAATCTGCTCGAATCCGGAAAGACTACAACGATGCGCCAGTACATGCCTCCTACTATGGCTGCACGGCAACCTGTAGGAGTTTTTCATTTCCAGTCCATAAAACTCGTTTTGAATGCTTTTAGTCTTGCTGCCAACCAGCAGGAAAAAAAAAAATTAAAAAAATCAAAGCATGTGGAACATATCCCATGTGCTGTTCCTTTCTCATTTCGTGCGTGGGTACGCCTTCCTTACCCTTTTTTTAGTTAGCCCCGTAGGAAACACGGATGACTTTTTACCGGTTTAGCTCCTTTCCCTGGGCATCGCTGTGCCAGGATGGTTCCGTAGGGAAAACTTTGAAACACCTTTATGTCCCCCCGCTGCAGCTCTTCCTCCTAGAAGAGGACCACGGGATTCAGCCCCCACCAAAGATTTGGGACGAGCGGACGCTCCCCCGGGCGCTGGGGGCGACCCGAGGCCGGGAGGGCGATGGCACCCGCGGCCGCACACGCCCGACCCCAGGCGGGAGCCGCAGGTCAGAGCTCGGGCAGAGCCGGCCTCCAGCAAACGCGAGCAGCGGCACTCACGCTTTAAACACGTTTTCACGGTTTTTTTTTTTTTGCATGGCAGCAGGTTGATGGGCCCTTGAGACGCGTGAAGTCCGCCTCGCCTGCGCCGGCTTCGCTAAGGCATCCCGGGTCCTCTCCCTGCTCCCATCTCCCCCGCCGCAAATAAGCACTCTGTGAAGAAGGGGGAGGGATGGGAAATTTGATGGGATTACTTCTGCTTCCCAAATACGTTTCATTTCAGGCACTGCTGTTCTTCAGCAAAAGCCCATCCTATCCTTTGAAATTGGCGTGTTTCTTGCGAAAAACAAAAAGAAAATTAATAAAAAAGAAGAAAAAAGAAAAGAAAAAATAAAATAGAAGAGAAAAGCAAAAATAAAAGAAAAAAGAACAAAAAAGAAAAAGGGGGGGGCGGGAGCAAAAAAAAAAGCCCTCACAACTCGGAGAGAAGAAGCGGAACAAACCATCGCGAAGAGGGAAACGTGTCCTGGCAGCCAGGCTGGGTGCAGGAGAGGCACTGGAAATGGGATAAAGCTGCGAGCGTGTGCTCCCAAAGACCCCCGGTGCGGGGAAGGAGCCCGCCTGGGGGCTGCAGAGGGGACAGCCTGCGGGGCAGGGGTCGCGCTTTGCCCCCTCGCGGGCGGCTGAACACTCGTGGGTTTTGCACTGGAGAGATCAAGCCGCAACGCCCCCCCCCCCCCCGACCGAGCAGCAACGGGCTCCAGGCAGAGCGGGCTGAGCTCGCTGCCCGCCGCGCCCCGCAGGGCACCCTCTCCCGGGGCAGCGGGAGGGACGCCGCCCGTGACGGGGTTATTCTTAATTGCGTGGAGATTATTATTTCACACATTCCCCCAGCAGAGACAGCGAGGCGGTTCGGATCCTGCCCCCGCCCCCGAAACTGGCGGGGCTGTAGGCAAGCGGGTGCAATCAAGCCCCTGCCCGTGTTTTTTTCCCACCGGGCGCTGGCACGGAGCGCCCTGGGAAAACGGCTTCGGCGGGCGAGGTGGGGCTGAAGGCGGCACCTCCGGGCCCGCAGCGCCGCTGGCCCCGGCCGGGAGGGAGCGGGCGAGCCCCGGAGCCCGCAGCAGCTCCCGGCCCCTGCTTCCCCCGGCCCCGGGCACAGCGCTGCGGGGCGAGCGGCCCCCTTTGAAATCGGGGCGTTATCCTCTATAAGGGGCCTTCCTGCAAGAGGGGGGAACGGACCAGCTCCGCGGTGGCCTTGGCATAAAGAAGGGTAGGGGGAAATCTCTCTCCTCAACCCTGTCCGCCTCCCACAGGGCTGGTGCTGCAGCTCTTCCCTGCACCAGTCCCACACCCTGGCAGCCAGGGGAGGATGTGGCTGGCTGCCCAGGGCCGTATTTTCCCTGTTGGGACCCCAAGCACTCTCAGTCTAGAAAAGATAATCACTGATGCTGTTAATATAAATAATCCTATGAAGCTCCCATTCCCCCAAAGCTATGGGAGTACCCTTGGGCCAGCAGCCAGGGTTCAGCATCCTCCATCTTCCTTCAATAGCTACACAGCCCGCTTGGCTGGACGGCAGCATCCTCTTGGCCCAGGAACACCAAGGGCAATGGGCCCGGGCCCAGGCCATGCAGCTGGCCCCAGCACCAGTTTGCCCAGAGCCTGGCCTCCGTGACTCCCCCAGCTTTGGGTGTAGCAGCAGGAATGACGTCCCTCTCCCACAAGCCCTTCCCCAAATGCCAAAGACACCAAGCCAGAACTGGTTTGCTTTATACTGACCAAGAAAAGGCTGACTTCCAAACCGCTGGTGGGGCTGGAAAACTTTCTGCCCTCGGGTTGCCGTCCCCAGCAGAGCACAGAGGGGAGGTACCAAAACCATGTGTCCGAGGTGGCTGCCACACACAGCACAGAGCCAAACAACCATCCTCCCATTTCATTTTTTTTTTTCTTTTTAATGACAACATCGTCGTGTGTGCTTGTATAAATCCTCAGTGATTTCACAGCTCCCCACGGTAATATCACCAGGCTGACTCTTATGATTTCCTCCACGCCTGCACAGTTTTAGATTTATAGGTCTCTTACATACTCATTCACAGAAATAAAAAGGACGGGAGTGGAGAGGACTTGATTTCTGGCTGTTGTCTGAGGTTTCCATGCCAGATCCGTGCAAGATTGAGGGCTTTGGAAATGTGGGTTTGTAAACCAATCCCTTAACTGATTACACCCACGTTAGGGAGTTAGGCATACACTCAGACGCACACATGCACACACGAAGTCATGCCTAAAGAAGGGTTAAAATTTGTGAAAGTGCATGCTGTAAAAGGGAAAAGGGAAAAAAAAAAGGCCCCCAAACCTCCAAAAAACCAAATAGTCTTGAAAGAATCTTTGCATGGCAGATGCATTAATCCCATATAATAACCACTCTGGTGCCTGCTAGGTCAAAACTCTCCCAGCGCTAAGAAATCCAAACTTTGTGTGGATTAGGATGGAATCAAATGGGTATATCGGCATGAAAATCGGACAGTGGAAGAGCAGCTGCTGGGGGTGCCAAAGGGTCTGAGTTATCCAAAGGTTAGGGCCCAATCGAGCCATCACCAGCCAAAGGGAAACAAATGCAAATGGTGACGATGACAGGGAATCAGGAAAGAAGTGTCCTGAACCTGATAGCTCTTTGAGTGGGGGGGAATTCTCAACTCATCTCTCTCTACAGGGATGTTACGCCACTCTCTTTACTCCTCCATAGCTGTGCACTTGCCAAGTATTTTCCTGCTGATAGCACAACATTTTGAGAGAGCCTGTCTCTACCTCCCCCGCAAGAAATGTCTCTGCAACAGAGCTCCATGGGGTAAATGCCTGAGAAGGTAGCAAGGGGGTCTTCCTCAGACCTCTGGCAGATGAAAGGAGATCTACATGTGTCCCAGTCTGGAACAGAAGCCAGTTTCTCATTTCTGAGACAGGAGCACATGTATGAGTTAAGGATGTTCCAAATGAAAATACGGTGTCTTCCAAGCCCCGCAGGGAGGTGAAAGGCACCATCAGTATATGAATGGCAGATGCACTGCCCACAGAGTGTGTTTTCCATGGCATCAAGCCTTCACGCTAGTAAGAGATCCTTCCTAAAGAGCAGTAATCTCCTATCAACACCCAAGAACTGGAGTTTCCAGTGTGCAAGTATTTGCCTTTAGATGCACTTTGGATGCATTAATTGAAGGATTAGGCCTTCCTTCTCTCTCCCTCCTGTCTGGAAGGCTCTGCACACCCTTTGTACAGTAGAAGTTAAAGCAATTCTCATGGTTAGTAGACCTCACAGTCAACATAGTGGTGGGCATTTGTATTGGACTAACCAACACCTTTCAGAACCTATGCATATAAAATGACACCAGTGCGCTGACTTTCAGGTGCCTACCTGCCACACAACAGAGAAGGTGGATCTGACCTATGAACGAGGCAAGTTCACAGAGTAATTTGTACTTTGTAACCTGTAGACCTTGGGTGATACAGCTCAACATACAGGGCTGTTCTTGATGAAGTCTGTGACTGGAGGGTAAAGACTTGTTCACACATGGAAATGCTTAAGAACGTCCACACAGGACTTGCTGCTCCACCTCAGATCCACACCCCATCTCAGCCCAGGTGAATTTCCTGGTTAGACAAACCCGAGTTCCCCATGGAGATAAGGAAGAACACAGAAACTTGTTCAGAACAAGAATGTTCACGTTTGGAGGTACTCAGGGAGGGCCATTGTATTTTAAACTCAGATCCTATCTTAATTTGCATGAGCTTTCAAGAGCAGACCTCATTAGCACAGTGTGTTCCTTTCAGTAACTTCCTAGTTTGCTGTGAGTGGCTTCTGTTGGTTTGCACTAAGTCCATCTAATCTGAATGTAATTAAATGAAACTCAACTGAGATAAAGGGCTCCTGTAAGTCTCCATGTAGATTTCCAGCTCAAATCACAACCCAGACCACTTCTGCATAGAGGTTGGATATAAAGTGTTGAGACTAATTTCTTTTGAAATCAAGGAGGCCTCGCCTGAGCAGGGAAGACCCGGTCACCCCCAGTGTGCCTGACAGGCAACTTAAGCAATGATGATGCGCTCAGCTGTACTTTACCACCTCACAGCTATGACAGCACAACTGATGGACTCGGCACCTCTTACTCCATTGCAATGAAATGGAAAATAGGTTTATAGAAACCGCTGCTGGAACACGCTAATTAGTCTCTCTGATTCCTGAGCCCTGACAGCTTTGCTGACAAGGCAGAAGAGATCTCTACCTTCAGCTGCTTCATTCACAGCTACTGTTATTAATTAACCTAACATGATTTCAGTTTAAATTAACACACCAAACACCATGGCTGAGGAACGGGCACCCCCCTTTTTTACAGCTGGAGTGAAAACAGCAGTAACCTCTTCATCGACAGCAGCTAAATCCAAGATGAATCATCAATCACATCCCTCAGTGAAATGCTGCACTATGTGGCTGCTCCTGCTTATGTACTTGCTCCCACTTAAGTATCTCATTTCTGTATGAGCAGGTTTTTAATCAGCTGGGGGGGAATAAGTATGCTGGGTATATAATGGCTCAGGAATGGGTATGTCACCTATCGAATAGTTTAACCAACCATTACTTGCCACTTAGCCTATGCAACTGGATGGGCAAAACCTTAGCTGAAGTGACAGGGCTTTTTGCTATAGTCAATGCAGGAACCCTCCACAGCAAATCCGCTCCAATGTTATACATGCTCTTGCAGCCTTGTTCTCCCACCGTTTCTGACTTGCGCTGTCTCACATTGCAGCTCTTCCATGTAGCCCATTCTGGTTAGTTCAGAGGGCAGAGGCTGTGGCTGTATTTACAGGGCACTCACACATTGTGTCCTGTCGTGCAAGGTATTGCAGAGCTGCTCCAAAACACGCTAAATCACATTCCAGCAGCGCCTGATTCCGTGACACAGATTTTGGGCAGAACTTCATGACATATTTTAACCGTTTGGAGAAGGATATTTTTTTTATCTCAGAAAAAACCCACTGTTTAGATGTCACTGGAGTGTGGATGATGAATTTAGGAGGAAAGTGGGAGCCAGGAAATCTGGAGTTTTCTTCCTGCCTGACTGCTGGCTCTGTGGCCTTGGGCAAGCCCTAATCTTTCCGACTCCACTTCCCAGCCTGTAAAATAGGGGTAATATTAGTTATTTCATGGTAGTGACTGCAGTAGTGATCAGTTAACAGTTTTTCTATGGTAAAAAAAAAAACTTTGAATATTATTGCCTGTAGTAATTTAAAGAGGAACAATGTCTTTGTTATTCATATTGACATTTGAGGGTAATAAGATAAGAACAACCCACCCCCTTACCCTGTTCATCAGGATCACTTTACAGTACTCCTCCAAGAGTCTCTCTTTGGAAAAAGGACAAATCCAGTTTGTAATCCAATTCATCTGCTTAGGGACATCCCAGGCATTATACAGCTGCTGTGCAATGTCTGATGTGGAAACGACCCAGTTTTCATTCGAGCAGATTTTGACTGGAAGAAAAACTCTATTTTTTTAATGGCAAGCTTCACGTTTTTCTCTCATGCTTCTATTTCATACCACTTTCTCTTTTTCCCCGTTTCGATCATGAGGAAACTTCTCCTTTCCCCTGTCAGGAAATCAAAATGAAACTCCCAAAACATTGCAAAGCGAACGTCTTTGTTTAAGGTTTTCTCATGAAAAAAAGGCTGTTTGCTGTCAGCTCTTTTCCGCGCCACCTGGCTCCTGCCTGCTCAAGCAGATGCTGGTCAGGTAAGCCGCTGATGTCTGGTGTTTCCCAGTTCTCTCCAGTGTTCAGCCACCATCTCTTTTCCTACATGTAGATGGAAAACTCTCCAGGGCAGGGGACATCCCTGCTTTCTCCACACTCCACAAATTGAGTCCTGCTTACAGTGCTAAGGAGCAATGGTAATAATAATGATGAAAAGATATGATTAAGAGATCATTAGCCCTGACAATTCCTCACCACTGGACCAGTGCCTGGAGGCCTCCTGCTATCAGCCTGTACGAAGCCAGTCTGGGTCTGCCTGACCCACATGGAGCATCAGGCTCTTTCCAGAGCAGGGGCAGGGGCAGTGCAGGCGTTCCTGGCCACCCTTGCTCCGATATTTTGTATGGTGGGGTGGGAAACTGAATCAAAGGACCCAGCCATAGTTCCAGCTCTTTAGAGGTGGCAAATATTTTCTGTCTGCAACATCACTGCTTGGCTCTGTAAGCACTAAGTAAATCTGAAATATAGCCCAAACCCTCTATAAAAATAATGTAAACCTCCAAAATCTATAACCAATGCTTTGCACTCTCTTATGTTCTGTTGTAGATTTTATTGCAAGGCTTCATAGAAAGCCATTTACCTACGCCCACATCCTGGGTAGGACAGTGTTGTCTGACAAGTGTCTGTCTGGAGGAAACCACAGCAAAGCCATTGTAACCAATGTTTTGTGGAAAACAGCCTTTCTTGCTAATTCTGTAGTCTCTGGTTACTTCCATTTCCTTTCCCTGATTCCAGGCCTTCCCTGTCATTGCTGCTATGGTGCCCCTATGCACTGGCTGGGAGGCTGTAACAGAGCTTGCATCTCTCATGTAACAAGGAATTGCATGACAAGGAATGATACAGCCAAAGTCTTTGTCTAGCTTTCCCACAGAAGCCCTGACGCTGGTTTCACAGTGCCGCACACATGAAAGGTCTGACACTGCAATACCCAGCCAAAAAACCGGCACATTTCACACGAGTGGGTAAGCAGATCATTGCAGAGGGACTGGCTTGGAAGGCACCAAATAACTTGTTTGGAACAGCATTGCAATGTTGGGATACGACCCCCTGATGGGAAACCAGCTGGGAAAAGGAACTCTTCCAGGGACATGAGGTGGGTGCAGAAACGTGTTCAAACCTTTGGCTGTGACCCGGCTGGTGTTACAGGCCTGTGGGCAAACGTATGATTCATCATCTGCATGGTTGTAGCTGAACGGGGTTGCTGGGTTTGCATTTTTAACAAGACACACGCATGAGTTGAATAAAAAATTGAGACAGGAGGAGGGAGAAGCAGCTGCCGGGGCCGACGGCCACTGATCCTTTCCATGTGAGGGGGTAACCTTTGGTAACCCTGGCCCCGTGTCATGTGACAGGGCCAGGAAGCAAACCCTGGGCTCTTACCAGCGCTCCGGCGTGTTACACCTTTATTGCAGTGATGACAGGTTGATGGCTACACTGAAAGGTTCTTTTCCTTCAGGGAGTCCTGTCCAATGTTCAGCTTTATCCGTCCATAAATGCTGTCTAAGTAGTGTAAGGTCGCTGGGAAAGGTTCCCGCTCCCCCTCCAACCCCCCCCACCTAAAGGCTGTGGCTGGGAAAGGGGCCCCTCACCCGCCTGTCAAAAGCCACTGACTCACTGTCACCAAGGCCAGCTTTCTCCTCCCTGGAAGTGGAGAGAACTTACCTCCATGGAGGCCTTTCAGAGGGATCCTCCTTCCCTCTCTCCCTTTCCCGTCCCACCCCATCACATCCCAACCCAGTGTACTAAAATACCAGTCAACCCCTGTGTGCTTTTCTAGGATCTCAAGAGAGAAAATGGCAAAGATGCTCTCATTTTAGATAACTCCTCTGGCAGACTGGAGAATACCATAGCAGTTCCTCTCCTTAACAGTTTCACTTCTCTATTTTCCTTTCTGACAGTGACATTATTAAGGGCTTTTAATACATTGCAGGGTTACTATAAACACAGAGCTGCTGCAGGGGTATTGGAAAAAAAGAAACCAGGAGATAATCGAAGAAAGAAATGAACTAGGAAGGATGCTAATCACAATTTGTGAGCTCACAATTTCTTGAATGCTATTTTTCTTTCTTTTATTCCACCCCCACACCCCCTTGCTCTCTTTTAATTACCACTCGTGGGAAAGGTAAGCTGACCGGTTTGATAATACTCAGCACCACAACAAGTGGTAGGAACGAGTTTAAACTGGAGATTCTAAAAGCTTTCTCTTTGCATAAGACGAATTTATAGCTTGGAAACTAAATATTTGTTCAAAGAACTTTTGGAGGTGTTTGAGCACACAGGAGAGATGAAATGGCAGATTAAATATTTCATTTACATGTGATATGCATGGCATTAAGTCCTATCTTAATTCTTCACCTGTTTTCTGAAATCCTTTGACAAACACAGGACATTTCACCTCGCCGTTGTTATTTCGAGTGACTTTCAGGCTCATTTAATGATTTTGTGTTCCTGTGTGGAAGTACCCTGGGAGGGGAGCAGACTCCGGTCCCTACGGGGAGCGCCGCAGGCTGCAGGCGGGTTGATTCCTCCTTTAGCAGACATTTCCAACGCGCTGCTGCTGAATAAGGATGGGGCTTCGCCCAGGAAACCAGATCTGGCTCCAGTGGGCATGCAGATGCTCCGGGGATGAGCTCCATAGGAATGGCTATAAATAGAACAAACAAGCAAACAAACAAGCAAATGGCGCTTCCCACTATAGGAACTCGGTGAAGCTTCTCTGGGGGGAACAGGGTCCGGCGATTTTGGGGCTTCTGGGTGTTCAGTGCAGGGTTTACTTCTGCACGGCAAGCCATATGATGTGGGCTTTATCAGAGTCATTTCCACGTCTGGGGGCTTTTTTCTTGTAACTCACTGAGCTATTATGAAACCGTGATCCACAGCTTACTCAAGCAAAGCTTTTCCATGCTGTAATTCCTACAAACTGACCCATCTTGCTATGCATAAATCTGAAAGTCTGCACAACTGTGTGGCAGAGCTCAGTCCTGCACACACGCTTGCGTGCACGCACACACACACGCACACTCTGCTCTTTCTACTTACTAGCAGAAGTATAGAAGAGGAGAGAGCACTTCTGTGCCGACGATGATCTGATAATCTCTCACAGCCTGCTTTCAAAAGAAATACACATATTTATCCATAAGTTCAGGGGATGATTCCAGGGTAGAAAGTACGTGTAAACACACAAATTTGTACTCCATCCATAGTTTATTAGAACAAAAGGTATTCCTTCTTTGTACTTCTAATAGAGAAGATTAAAACAGTACCAAATGTGAGCATTAGTGACTTTGGAAAGGGGTTTTATTCTTTATGCCCTAAATGCCTAAACTTAATATTTTGAGGTGGCACACAAGCTGTGATCATAAAACGAGTTTTACTGGGAAGCCATGTTTACTTCTTGTTTATCAGACTTATTTTAATTCATTCTGGGTAGGTTCCAAGCACTGTGTTAGAGATTAAAGGCAACTGCGCACCCCAATTAGCAGCCAGCCCTTTCTAAGTAAAAATATTTCTGAGGGGCGAGATGAAAGTGGAATAATTTCTGTTCATTAACAGTAGAGAGCTGGGGCGGGTTATTTTTCACTAAACGGCTATACCTTGATTTTGAGCCTCTCAAGATTTAAAACGAGTGACCACGTAAAAGTGAAACCCAGTGCAAAAATACCCCTCCAGGAATCGCTTTCGATAGAGCACACGAGCTCTGCAGTAAAAAGCACGCTGACTAGTAAAGTGTCGGGGCTGTGCAGGACTCCGAGCTCTCCGGCAGAAAATCTAGCTCTGGGGCACTAATCTCTCCGTCTTTCATGCAAAACTTTTCAACTGAAGCCGCGGTGGAGGCCATAAAAACTTTTGCTTTCCTTTAACCAAGGCAGCAGAAAATTCACGCTGTTCTAGGGGGACAGTCAGCTGCGGGGCTGAAAAGATCGCGTTCAAAAGGACTTTACCATCTCTTTCCGAATATGACTCCTCTGTGCAAGCGTAAATCCTGCCTTGTGTGCACAGTAAGCGAGAGAAGTTTTTCCCTTCGGAGTAATATGGAGTTTATCAACTAAAAACTGAGCAAATAAATCTCGAAACTTTATTTCAGGAGTGTATTTTATACCTGAAAGACTTGTTTTAATTTTCACGTTTTCACAGAGGCCTATAAACCTTACTTTGCGCCCGCTTAACCTTCTGGGGGGAAAAAAAAAAAACAAAAAACCAGAACAGCGTCGGCCACAGCAAAACAGCCGGGAGAGCACAGTCCACCCAGCCCCGACACGGCGGCGATGGGCCGGCAGAGCCCCACGCTACTGCCCGCGCCCCGAGCGGGCGGGCGCGGCGTGGGCGCTGCCGGGCGCGGCGCGGTGCCCACGGGCTTCCCCGCCACCCGCGGCCTCGCCTCGCCAGACGGCTGTTAGCAAAGCTCTCCCCGGTGCCTCGGCCTCGGCAGTCCTGTCCCCCCTCCGCTACCCCGGGGTAAATCTCCGGCGCCTCCTATTAACTTTCTAATGAGCAGGGAGCCGGGGAAGGCGAGTCACCCACCCGCGTGAAACCCCCCCCCCGGGATCCCGACGGGGACCCCGATGACTGATTTATTTAGCGTCATTGTTTTACTAGACAATGCTCGCTTCCCGAGAAACTTCGGGCGTCTCGGGCTGCGTATTGTTTGGAAATATCTTTGAAAATACCCCATCTGCCCCTCGTTTCGGCCAATCGCAACACCTCTTTGATTTGAAGGAGAGAAAGCTTAGATCCTGCCTTTTATTGAAACCAGCGAAGGACCTTGGGAGGAGGGGGCGGGAGGGGAGGAGAAAAGGGGAGGGGGAGCAGGGCTGAGGGGAGCCGTCGGTCGGCATGAATCACACCTCCACTTTGTCAGGAGGAGACAGTGCCGGTGCGTGCAGCCCACATGTTTCGGCGGCCCCGGTTCCCGCGCCGGCGGAGCCGGGAGCCCGCCGGGGCCGCGCCGCCCGTCCCGCATCACCTGCCGCCGCAGCCGGGTAGCGCAGGATTACGGACTAGGACGAGCCTGTAGATGCAGGTTTATCCCCGGCTCGCCGGGGCGGCTCCTTGCCCTGACAGCCGAGGAGAAAGGACAGGGACGCAGACTGATTTCTGGGCGGAAAGCCTTGCTTGTAGAGGTGAAACTGCAGCACTGCCCTGGAAACGCTTCTTCATAAAACGTCTTTTCAAACGCGCACACTCCCCGTCATCACCAACACAGCTGTGAGCGAACAGCCGTACCGGCTCCTACGCGGGAGTGCGAGAATATGCCCCTCTCTCCCTGCTCTAAGTGACCCCTCCTGCTCTAAGTGACCCTTCCTAGATTCCCCTTCTTCAGTTCAATTTGCCTTTCTTCCTGCTACGTCAGGCTCTGCCGTTAAATATCAGCCGGGAAAAAAAGTTTTTGGGAGAGATCTTTGCGGGAGAAGAATTTATTCATCTGAAGTAGCCCCTGCCTTCTGCACTGCAAATAATATAATAATCGCAGGACTGTGTCTTCGGCACAAATCCGAGCCCAGAGCGCAGCCCACATCCTGGTCCCTATTCCGGCCGCCCCGTGAATCGGGCGTTTGTGTTACCCTGTGCGAGTGCCAGCGATTCCGGGCTGAACAAAAGCCTCCATCAGCTCCTGAAGGCGTGACACTGGTGGCAGCCGTGAAAACGGTGCCTTGTGGGCTCGCCGGCTGCTCGCACGGAGGGCAAACTCTCTGCGGGAGCAAGTCGCCTCGGCCGGGCAAGGGACATTGCAGAGCGGCGGGGAGGATGGGCAGGGGACACGGGGGGAAGGATCGCGCGTGGGACGCCGCGGAGCCGCGATCCCGCTGCTCCTTCTGGGTGCACACTCACACGGCCACACTCACACGGCCACAGGCAGAGGCTCCGCGCTGCCGTGCCCGCTCCCAGGACCCACGCGAGGTCGATCCCCGTGACCGGCCGGCGGGGCTGCCCATCGCCACCCCACCCCGGTGCTCAGCGGCATGGGTGCATCTCGCTGCCCACTCGGCTTCGCCCTGCCCCGCTTCCCCAGCTCAAGGATGCAGCTGAAGAAGCTCCTTAAGTCCTATTATTGTTGTTGTTGTTATTATATTCTTCTTCTTCTTCTTCTTCTTCTTCTTCTTCTTCTTCTTCTTCTTCTTCTTCTTCTTCTTCTTCTTCTTATTATTATTATTATTATTATTATTATTATTATTATTATTATTATTATTATTATTATTATTTCTTCTCTTGTTTTCGGGGGAAGGTGGGAGCAAGAGGTGCCACCACCCGATCCAGCTAGCGCAGAAACTAGCCGCTACACATACATACATTTCTCCCTGGGGTGCTGGGATGGGGGAGAAATGTTTGGCTCTGGGATTTTCCTGGCTAGCTCCTTTTCCAATGCTCTGTCCGTGACGGTGTGATCCGTCTCACCCTGCTATAGAGAAAATAACACTAAATGGCTTCTCTTTTCATAGCTTTTCGAGTGTCTCTCCTTCTTGCAGATTAAACGACCGGCTGCTGGGGGGAAAAAAAATCACAAGACTGTGAAAGGAATAAAACTCTAAGTCCATAAAGATGAAATGTAACGAGTATGTTGAATACATAACGCTGCTATATAACAGTTTCAATTAGTTGAGTAAGTCCTCTGTAACGTCTTGTAAAGGTGTAAGGACACGTTTACAGTATAAGCAACATAATGTTCTCAACTGTACGAGTTAATTATTTCCAGATTTTTTTTTTTTTTTAGAGGCGAGTTTCACAAGTAAAGGCTCTGTCCGGGTGTAAAACAACTGATGTATTTTTCCGACATTAAACATCTTGAGTTCATAATTAGAAGCGGAGGAGAGAGCGGACAGTTAAATAATGAGGCTCGGGGATTTTGGGGGGTGGGGGGGGGGGAAGAACAACCTTTCGTCTTTCGGGGAGCCGCGATTATGGCGACCGTGCCTCCTTCGCGCAGATTTATCTCCACGCAGGAGCAGCAGTACACAAGGCACTAACGCCGCCTGGCACAGCCCAGGCGTGCGGGGCGCTTGTGTGGAAGCAGCGGCCGGGCAGGAGCGGGGAGCAGCGCTTTTCCCGTCGTTACAATTCGCGAAATCCCGAGGAATTTTTGCGAAGATGCTTTTTTTCTCGCTCCACGCCTCCAAATTTTTGAAATGAGCAGAGAAAAGCCTGAGGCGTGCCGCAAGGTCCGCGCACGGCCCCGGCTCTCTGCCCACGCAGCCTGACCCCTCTCCCCCCCCGCCCCGCCGTTCCTCCCACGGGCAGCCGTGGGGAGCGTGGCACCTTCCATCGTCGGTGGGGCTGGGGCAGCCCCCAGGAGGAAGGTGTCGACACTCTTTTCGGCTGCCTCCTGCCGTGCCTCCAGGGCTGACTGTCCGCTCACTCTCTTGCTTTTTATGCTGTAAAGGTCGCGGGTACTTTGTTCCCGAGGAATTGAACTTGCCCCCACTCCCGAGTGGAGCCGAAATCTCACCCGTGAGACCGCGCTGCCTACCTGGACCCGTCTATTTCTAACTGCCCCCCTCAAAACGAGCTGCCCGAGCCCACCTCCCTCCTGCCAGTTTCCCTTAAAATTTATCTCATATTTAATCATATTTTAATTTTCTTCGGAGTGGGTGTAGAGTCTCAGTCGGTCAAAGCGGAGATTAAAAGGAATAAAAAAGAAGGATGGGATTTCCCATGCTTAGGCCTTTCCCATAACTGAGTCCAGGACCTAAAACTCCATGCGAAAGGCTTGGCTTTAGCTCCCTGCGCTCCACAGCTTCCAAGACAAGCATAAGCCGAGGCTGAGCCGGGATCCTTTGGTAAAAATCAACGCAAAATTTAGTTGTCACTAATTTTGATTGGCAATAAAAAGGCCCACAAATTCCCCTCTTGTACGCGTTAACCCAAAGCTGTCTGATTTAAAACCAGGTGGTAGCAGCGGAGCAAATAAAGACTTCCAGATTTCTCTTAAACATACTTACATTATTTGTTAGGTTTTTTTGTTCGTGAGGAACCAAGCTCACTTTGGGCTCGTAGGGGGGGCTCGCACCGCACCGGGACCAGAGAGAAAGTCTGTGGAGGATTTTTTTTTTTCCTTAAAGCAATCAACTACAGCATAACTTTTCGCAGGAAGGGAGTCCCCATGAGGAAATATGCAGCCGTTCAGAATCGTTATCCGAGATCGAAGGGAAACCTTGGAAATTTTAATTTTTAAGATTTTATATGCACACAAATATATATATATATGTACACACACACGTATAAGAAAACTTGTCTAGATTCCTGTACGGGTCGTTATACACACACATATCCCAGGAGAGGCAGAGCGGCGCTTAACAGCGAGGAATGTTTTCCCAGTCCTGTGGGAAGTCTGCAGGTACCTGATAGAACTAGAATCCCAGGAGCCTTGATTTTTGGTTTTGGTTTTCTCTTTTTTTTTTCTTTTCTGTTCTTTTTTTTTTTTTTTTTTTTTTTTTTTTTTTTAAATAAGGTAACAGGAGCGACGAGTTTCTAATCTCTGTAGGTAAAAGCATATTTGCGCTTCTAAGGGTGAGAAGACTGGGAACGTCTCCCTGACCTGCGACTGGGATCATATATTGTTCTAAAGTAGAAATGTCAAAGAAAAGTCATTTACCACCTGGATGTCCTTGACTTGGGATGATTAAAGTTTAATCCGAGGTGTGTGCACAGCTTTACCGTGTTATTTAAACACATCAAAGGTCATAAAAGGATTCCAATAGCATGAGTCGTACACCAGAGAGCTTTCTCTGTGGAGAAACCCGTATTTTATTCTAGCCTAAGCTCCAGAACGAAAAGAAAAAGGAAACAAAGGGGGGGGACGGGGACCAGAATGGTAGGGGGGAAAGGGATTTAATTTCTTAAGGGGGTGGCAGACTTCAAAGAGGCTGGAGGGTCGGGCTCTCGGGGGTACACCCGGGGAAGGACAGAGCCTTCAATTATCATTAGCTGTGCAGACATCTAGTGGGAAACCCTCGCAATTGCACCCCGACCTCCTCCGCCCCGCGGGAAGGCGCTTACCCCCGGCTTCTCGGACGCACCGCTCCCCTCCTCTCCTCCGGCCGCCGCGGAGCGCTGCCGCCGCCGCCCCCGCCAAGCCGCCGCCGCCGAGGAGCGGGGAGCCGGGAGCCGGGAGCGGGGACGTCGGCGCCCCGCGGCGCGGCCCCCGTTCTCCCCCATTGGAGGCTCCCGGTGCCAGTCCGGCCCGGCCCGGCCCCCCACCCCGGGTCCTGCTCCGGCGAGACCGGCCCCCGGCCGGCTTCAGCCCCACAACGGCGACCCCTCAACCCGCCGTGCTGCTCCGGCCGGTGCCTCGCTCCGTTTGCCACGGGCGGTGCTCGAAACCCAGGCAAGGATATCCCCCCCTCCTCCCGCCCCCCGCAGCCGCCGGGGCTCTGTTTACCCTTGCAAATACCTGATGGTTATCGCTAGCAGGGGACGAGGCCGGCCCCGGCGCCCGGCGGAGCCACCCGAGCAAGCCGGGACACGCGGGGCGCTGCGCCCCGGCGGGCCGGCGGGCGCCCGAGCTCACCCGACACCCTGTCTGCTCCTTTCTCTCTTACAGGGGCAGGCAGGAAAGACGGGAGGGGGGCTGGCGAAACCACGCAGGAGAGCTCGACTCCAGGCTTTCCCCGGTGCCACGGCAGAAATTCGTGTCTTCATTTACCCCGCGGGTTTTGGGGAGAGGACGGAGTATCGGGGGAAGGTGGGGGAGGGGAGGGGGAGGCGCTGACCTTCGGTTTTGAAACATGCGTTGGCACCTGAGCGACCGACCCTGCCGTGCCGGGGAGTCGCAGGCTGTCCCCGTCTGACAGGTGGCTTCTCCGTGGGCACGGAAGGCGTTCCCGAGCTGCAGCGGGACCCAGTGCCAGGATTGCTCCTGTTCTGTGGGGAGCTGGGGGCGATGGGCGGATATTTTTATAAATTGGGTGGTCTCCTCCCGTCCCACCTTTCTTCTTTTTCCAAGGAGTTCACATCACTTCCAGCTTCTTCGCGGGTCCCTAACCATGTGGCAACTGAGATGTGGGAAGCCCCGTCACCTGCCCAGATGAGGAGGAGGCAGAGGGGGAGCCGCGGAGATCCCCTCCACCTCGTGAAGAGCTCAAACTACTGCTCTTCCAGCCTACACGTTTTTCCCTGGGTTTCTTTTTACCAGGCAGGGTTTTCCTTGTCATTTTGTTCCTTCAGTGGTTTCTACAGGGGCCACACTTTCATTTCCACCCTAGGTATCAGAAATCTCTTCGGATCCTAAAGAGCCATCGTCTTGTTTTCTTTCCTCTTCCTCTCCCTTTTCCCTCAAGTTGCCGGTCACCTGCCGTTCCCAAAGACTTCCCTGGCTGGCAGGGATGCTCCTCACCTCGGAAAGCAAACCCGTCCCTTCGGGTACCCAGAAAGGGGAAGAGACATCTTGCTATGAGCACACAGGTTTGAATTATTAGGCTGTAAATTTCGTACCGTGATAAAAGCTTCAGCTGTGTTGTTCAATATTAAAGTTTTTGGCAATAGCATCACTTGTTTTTTACTTCCTTTAACCCCCGCCTCAGACCTACATTCCCCTCTCACAGATTTCTGAGAAAATCTTTCATGTTTTGTTTTAATATCGTATATATACGTTTCAGGTTTCTTAGCTGGTATACAAATAAGAATGGACATATGGCAGGAACATTTGATGTTTGCAAACGGGCAGAAGATACTTGCTAACCGATTTCCGCTGTGGAGTTATATGGGATTCTCTTTTTATATATAGGCAACTTTTATGCAGCTGGGATATTCTTGCTCACGGGTTTTAAGGGTTCGATCCTGCGGTTATTGTTAAAAAAGTAGTGCAATCCATCACACACACAAACCCCCGATAAATGCGACTTAATCTTCATTCTCTGACTGGGATAGCTGCATACATAATGTCGTCTTCCCAGCTAAAGTGGATTTTCTTTTCTTTTTTTTTTTTTTCTTTCGCCATGGTCTTTCCATTCTACCGAAGGTGAGGTGAGAACTTGATTGAAAAGTAATTATGAAATGACGATTATTTGATTAGCCAGGTAGCGTCCAAACTTCCTAGGAACCTCAGCACAAACTTCTGACCTCTCTTTTAGTGACCCCCAGGGTAGTCACAGAGCCGGCGCCCCCCTCCCTCCCGCCTCCCGCTAAAATTAATAGGTCAGACAAGCTCCCTCTCCTTTATTTGCCAAATATTTACATCACCCAAAGTGGTGATGACGTGTCTGTTCGTGCCTTCATCACCTCAGAGTGGAGTTATTCCTTGTGGGTAAAACTTCCTGAGGGGTTATGGGAGCGGCGGGTTCCCCGGCAGCAGGTGGGCTCGGGGGCCGGGGCTGCGGGACGTGCCCCACTCCTCCGGGGGCTCGCCCCGGCCCCTGCACCTTCGCCCTGCACCTCCGGCCTGACCCGCTCAGCCCGGCCGGCTCCTCATGGCTGCGCACACAGGTTTCAAAGCCCAACAGCCCGCTGGACTTCTCCAGGTAGAGTCCCTGGGCTGAGAATTTGTTGACCTGAGAACAGCGAGAACCGGCGTCCGGCGGATATGGGTACTTCTGCTGAGCAAAGGCACACCAGCCTTTATGTTTCCTTTGCAACACGACCTACGAGATGTAGCTTTATGTTAAATCCAGCTGGGGTTTTTTATTATTTTTTCTTCTTCTTTTCTTTTTTTTTTTTTTTTCTTTTTAGGGGGCGGGGTGGCAGCGGGCTGCGCCGGGAGATGACAGATGATTTGACATAGTCCCCACACTCGGCAAGAGAAATTGCAAAGAAATACGGTCTTGTGAAAGTGGATGACAATTGGTAATTACTGGCAGGCAGCGAGTATCTTCCCCACAACGGGAAGGAAGCAGCTCGGAGGGGGGATGCTCGCTCGCTGGCACCGGGGCAGCGGCAGCGGCAGGAAAGCGGCCTCGGGTTGCGTGCAAGGGGACGGGGGAATTTCGTCCTTGAGGTATCTGCGCTAGAAGACCAGGGGGCATGCTTGGCTAGAGACTAACCTTTATTGTTCGGCCGCTCATTATTCTGCATGTCAGAGGGGTTGCTATGAAACCACTCCCTTTTCTCTGTGCCGTTATGGGACTAAATATATTTTTGGCTCCCGGGACTTTGCGAATTGTCTTCGGAGCGTGGGAACCTTGGCGTGTGCCCTCAGCTCCGCTCCAGCCCCTTGGCACCAGCCTGCCTCCTTCTCCCCGGGCATCTCTCGGAAGGCTCCCAGCACCACCACAGGACGGCTTTTGCTGGGCTGAGGCCGTCCCTCTGACAACTGGAGAGTCTGTGCCCCCACATCCACTCCCGCGCGTGGGTGTGGGGGCACAGGGTGGCAATGCCAGGCGGTGCCGGTGGTCTGGGCGAGCGCCATCCCCAAGGACCCCAGCGCGATGGGCTCAGGCAGATGAAGTCCGTACTCCAGATGGGAAGAGCTAACCAAGTCCAGGCGTGGGCAGATGGCAACTGCTGGAGCGCGCTGTGTGCGGGTTAATGAGGGACCGACTCCGCTCCCGCCTTTCCTGATGAACCACGAGTCTCAAACGCAGCGCTTTAAGCTGATTCCAGAGTAAATAACATCTTGGAAGTCAGCTGTCGCGTATGTAAGGATGGGATTTAGCCTTCAACAGGGCCACATATGTAAGTGCTTATCTAAAGAAGACATAAAATACAATAAGCTTTGGAAAAATTCATGATTCAGCAAAAATAAAGGGAGTAATATACTTACCCAGAGATGCAAGTTATCAGCTAGTCTGCATTTGGCTGGTGTTATGTTTAAAGGAAAATACTGTATAATTCCTATGCAGAGAATGTGTTCACGGTATGGATAGAAAGACATTAGTTCCATCTAACATGAAGAGTAGCAAATGTCTCCTGTTATTAAAGACAGCACGTATTATATATACCTGAGAAATGTACTCTAGGCGCTAGAAAGCATTTTCTAGACCCCGGGTTTACTTGGGTTTTTTACCAAATAAACTTTTAACAGAAATGCGTGTGCTTGGTGAAATGTAAAGCTAATTGGAGAACGCGGGATCATATCACGGTATCGAGTAACTTTCTGCTGGGAGGTGGTTGGTACTGGGAGCACCCACGGCATGGACGGAGGGCATTTAAGCAGGGCTGAGGACTCAGCCGAAGCCAGCTGGCTCTGTCTGCCCGAAACGGATCACAGATCCGTGCAGATGGTGCCTTACTCCTCCTGGAGCGTGTCCCCAGGGCTGTCCCTGCGGGGTCCCACCCACGCGAGAAGGCGGCTCTCGCCGAGCCAGAGGTGGGACGCGCCTGGGGTTGGGGGGGGGGACTGATGGGAGCCCCATCCCGGGGCCAAGGGGGTCCCCGCTCCCCTCCCCGCTCCAGCACGACCCTCAGCGGAGGGATGGACATAACGTGTGGCAAGGCGAGAGGCACGTGTGTGCTCACACCCACCCACCCACCGGCCAGGGCGAGGGGACGCGGGACTCGTTTCGGGTGTGCGCGCCTGCTGCGTGCGTGGGTGCGCCCTCCCCCACGGCCACGCACCTCCCTTCTCACCCGCTGCCGGCAAAAGCCCCTCTCCGCGCCCGCGGAGCAGGGAGCGCCAGATGAAATGGGCCAAAACAAAACACGCAAAAGCGAGCCCCGTCCGTGCCCGGGGGCCGGAAGCAGCCGTGGGAAGGTCCCGAGGCGGGACCGCGGGGCGGCCCGTGGGTCGGAGGCGGCAGCCCGGCCGGGTCCCCCAGCACAGGTGTGCCCGGGGGCGGCTGCCGAGCCGCGGCCCAGCGCCGGGCGGGTGCCGAAGGCCCAGTCTGGGCCTGCGGGCCGGTGGCCCAGCGGCCAGCCCGGCGGCGACGGGCGGGCGGGCCGGGCGAGCCCCGCGGGCACCGCGCCGTCGGGCGGGAGCGCCGCGCCAGCCCCGCAGCCGCCCAGCCTGCTGGAGGAGCCGGCGGGGCGTGGGGCAGCACCCACGGGGCTTCTCCCGCGGCCGCCCCGCCGCCTTTGGCAGAGCTGCAGGGGTTTGCCAGACGCAGCGGGGTTTTGGGGTGTTTTTCCTCTCCGCGGGGAAGATCCTCCACTCCTGGCTCAGGTAGCGCCCAGCCGCAGTCGGCCTCCCGTCCCGTCGGTGCGGTGAGTCCCCATATCTCTTAAGATATTTCTTAAGACAGCCGCGATTAGAGCCCCGGCTATGCACAGTCTCATCTAAGCAAAGGGTTGGAAAAGTGAGGGAAAAGAGCTGTTAGACAGACCCAGACATTAGAGATAAACTGCCTCCATCAAGTCAATGTTTTAATCACTAAAACCACTTCTGAAAAGGGAACCAAAAAACCCTCTTGGAGAATGTACTCAAACAGCTGTCTTCCAGTAAAGGCAAACATGTCCAATGTTTCCTGTATGATATTTTTTTTCTCTCTCTCCCCTTTCTTTCTCTAGATACTGCGCACAGGCGTCTTTAGCACTGAGAGCCCTATTGTTTCCCTAGGTGAAGACACGGCTTGGGGGGGGGGGGGGGGGGAGGGAAATAAAGACCCTGCAACCTCTTGCAGAGAGCAGCAACGTCCAGTCCTCCCCCTGAGCCCTCCTGGTCGGACTCTGTGTAAATGTCACGCTATTACAGGAAAGTTATGGTGAGAAGGGCTTTGTGGAAACGCTTTCTCTCGCATTGTAAAGGAAAGAGCGACTTCGGCTTCTCTGCGACAGCTTTTCAAAGGGAAATAAAACAGCACAAAGTGGGCCTGAAGCTCAGGAAGAACTTTTTTTTTTTTTTTTTTTCTTCCCCTAATGAAAAAGGTGGAGGGATAAGTTTAATTGTAATCAGGCTGCAACAATACACCATGTGATCATGTGGTAGCAATTATTACAAGCTCCCAGCAGAAATAAAGAGGATATGCCATTGCAGCTTACTGTACCCTGCCTTTATTTTCTTCTCTTTTCTTTTCTTTTTTTTTTTTTCCCAAAAATTTGTGACCTACTGGTAGATAAGGCGATAAATGAATTTATCCTCAAAACGCTAAATCCTGAAAATCGGAGGATAAGCCCAACAAAATCAAGGAAGATTAACTTGGGTATCATTTTGTTACCTGTTGCTGCTACACGTTTACTAGAACATTTTTAGCTGGAAGATGTAACCGACCTGACAAACTACTGCAGTGGGCATCTGCACGGCCAGCCTGGCCTCCTCGCTTATCAGAATTTACTAACAGTAAAATAAAAACTTTCCCGGCTCCCTTTGTGCGAGCGAGCAGAGCTGATGGCGAAGAAACCCGTCTCAGTTTGCATGGCAAAATTAATTGAAATTGTAGGGGGGGACTTCATCACTGCATTCAAGCAGCCTGCGGCTGACGGAGAGCCTGCAAGGGCTTCTCTTCAGCGCTGCATTTACACGACAGTTTAAGTAAAATATTTTCTGCTGACTACCAACACGTAACGCCAGGCTTCTGTGGCTTTCACCCGCCAAATATAAACAGAAAGCTATCGCACCCCCCTGGAAACACGCTTGTGAAAATATTACAGGAAAAAAAATGTAAAGCAAAACCAAAAAAAAAAATCAGAAAAGAGACCTTGACCATGAGACAGAGATCAGGATCATTCCCATTTTCACTCTAATTACGTGAAATACCTCCAGCCTGTTTTCCAGAGCTGAAACGGAAAAAAATAACGCAGGGTGAAGCGATCTTCTGAGACCTCGCTCCATAAAGATTAGTCGGTGTCCTACACTTCGGGTGAAAGCGATTACATTATTTTCGAGCACACCTTATTTATAGGAGGTAGCAGTTTGAAAGTTTGGGTGGACTGAAATAGGTAGGTCCGTGTCTAGTGTGCGCCTGGGGATTTTTAGGACGCCTTTTATACCTGAGAGAAATGAAGCATTAAGCTCTTCGCAAATCTTCTCGGACTTTCCCCCGTTCTGCATTTGCTTTTACAAATCCTTCTTATTTTGTAATTATCTCAGCCCCCCCCAGCACGCAGTGGGAGGGAGAGAGTTAAGATGTTCTGCGAACCCCGCTCGTAAAGCTGCTTTACTTCCATTAGAAACACATGAATATCCTGAAATACAAAGTGTCTTTAAAACGAACTCAGGAATGTTTATCTCAATCCTTGATGCTTTAAAATTGTAGAGGAAAACAGCGGTGACAGTACTGCTCCAAATTAACCTTCTGGCAGGTAAATTTCATTTGCTCATGAAAATCAAATTCGATTAAGGCTCTTGCTCCTGCTATCACTTTACTCCCGCGTCTTCCAAGACTCCTGGGCTCTGCAGGACGGAGATTATTATTAGTAACTAAGATCACCCTCTAGTCCCTCCATTATCAGCTAAGAACTTTTAGCGGGTTTAGAGGGATTTAACTCTGTGACAAACATATATTTTCAACAATCAGCCACGATTTTTTTTTTTTCCTTCATGCTCATTAATTAGCTCTAAGCAGTGGATGGAAAAGTAAGAGTGAGTTTCCTTGGGCGACAGTTTTTGTGGTGTATTCGTACGATTGTGATTATCCTACAAGAAATCAGAGCTCCCCTCAGTCGGACATTGCCGCGGCAGGGCTCCGGAGGGTGCGTGTGTGTTATCACACAAAGGCTGGCTTGGGGGGAAAAAAAAAAAAAAAGCCTTCTAGATACTCTGCCGACAAACTCCGTATTTGCAAAACCTGACATTCAGCTGAAAGGACTTTTGGTTTCTCTAAGAAAAGCGAAATTTTAAGGCCTTTTTGGGAAAACGAGTGGTCATATTCCTTTCACATGGGGAGGTTTACAAATAATTTCTATTTGCTCGTTTAAGGCCAAAATCCTGCAGTCCTTGCTGTGGCAAGACTGCCTTTGGCTTCATGGCGTCAGGAGCACACAGTGACTTGGTTCAAAGCACTTGTAAGGGCCAAATTCTGCCCTGTCTTACACCTGCGAAGCGGCTTAAATGCATCTGACCACTCTCAGCGCAGCCAAGGGCAGAAAATGCCATTAAAGCTTTCTGTAATACCTGAGATGGGCATGGCCGTGCACTGCGAGGGCTGACTGCCGCTGAATAGGAAAATCAGTTAGAAATTGCCTGGCTCTGAAAGGATCCAGCACCTTTTAAAATCCTGCTGCTGATCGTGGTGGTTCATCCTCTTGCTCCCTAAGGAATAAATACTCGTTTTAGAGGAAACGATTTAACAGATGTATTTCTCTCCAAGATGTTTTACACGCTATATAAATGCAAAGCAGTTCGGAGGTTTGCACCAAATCTCTTGGAAAATGCTGAGGCTCTACCATATGCTTGTATTTGCTGTATCTTATCTTTATTTCGCACGAAAAAGAAGAAAAAAAAATTGGAGGAAGCTTCGATTGGTCTGTCGGTTGCGTGCATGGAAGCATTCAATTATCAAGTTAATTTTGCAAAATGAAGCGTTTGTAGAGCATGGCCAAATCCATCAGTGGATTCAAGTAAACTCTTCGTTTTGGTTAATTTATCCTGCGTATCCCAAGCCTTACATTGCGAAAAATAAAAGCTCTTCCACAATTAGTACGGAATGGTATATGTTCAAGGCGGGGGGGGGGGGGGTAGGCTGGGGCATATTTTTATCCCTGGTGTTCATTACAGGGTCCACGATTTTCGAAGAACATCTGTTCTGCTCGATGCCTTCAGCCCTCGCGGTTCCTTTCTAATATTTAATGGCAGATACCCATTAAGGCAGGAAGGAATTATAGCTGGGGAATGAAAATTGGGTATCGGGGGGAAGGAAATCTAAAATAGTTGACGAGGTTTTTCTCCTCCCTCGGTGTCAATAATTTATTACAAGTCAGTCAAATTCGGAAAGCAAAACAAAGGCGTAAAGTCCCGTGTCCGACAATAACTAATTTTCTGGTGCTGCATACGCACCCTGCAGATGCCATTTTGCCTCTTTTGAGGAAACGGTCCCATTCCCTGAGTCCCACCCACGCCATGGCAAACAGGGGACGGGGACAGCTGTATCACTGCTCTTACCAGCAGTGAAAAGCACGGCCCTCTTCCCTAATGATTAAAGAGAGCTCCAGAGCGAGGGAGAGATGGAGAGAAGGGAGAAAAGAGAGCTCTTTAATCTCGTCTCCCTTCTCCCTTTTGCACACAGGGCTGGAACAGCCCCAAGTGGGTAAACAAAACAAAAAAAACACCCACCAAAACTCGGCAGACCGGATGCCCCCCCCCTTTTGCTCCCCCCCCCCCAACCCTCCACCACTAGTACGGTTTGCACGGGGCCGAAAGCCACGGTTTCACACGGCTTCTCCCTCCTTATGGAAAGGGGCTTGGAAAGTAGAGGCAGATAAGCGAGAAATGCTCCGTGGCCGAGGGAGAGAAGAGTTTGGAGAGGGGGGCGGGCTGGGGGGGTGGGGGGGAGGCGAGCTGGGGAGATTAGTGTTCTCATGGCTACCCGCTTTTTAACAAATCAGACAGATCTTCGGGCTGTGAATGACAGTTCTCACATTGGCTAGACTGCAACTTTCAACTTGACCTTGGCCTCTAGCCGTGTCTAACCCGTATGTAAAACAGCGCTGCCCCATAGAGCTGCCTTCCCTTCCCCCTTCTCCCCCCCCCCCCCGCCCCCCGCCCCGCTGCAACTCGGTGTTCAGCAGCAGCCTCGAGAAACCAGAGGGAAACAAGCCGACCCAATTCATGCCAGCCAAGCAATGTTTGGCCGGGGGAATCCACAGGTTTCAAAACTGGAGCCTGAAAGAAAAGGAAAAATATGCGGGGAATAAATATTTGCTTTTGGCCATGAGGAAGAATGCGGAAAAGAGTATGCGAAGTCAAAATGGGAACTCTTTATTGGCTACAATGAAGGAAAAAAAGCGGCCAAATTGGCAGGGGAATGACAGCGACTTCAGGTATCCCAACCCATGGCACGGAAAAAAGCACCTTGAAAAAAAATCCATGGGCGCCAAAGGGCTATTTCTCATGGCTGGCAGCTCTGCGCCAGGCAAGGAAAAGCCTGCTCGGTAACAATGTACGTCCCGGGACCGCTCTGCGCTTGTAGCCATGCGGGCAAAACAATGCTACAACGTCAATGGGAAGCACAATAGGATAATAAATACGCCGAGCTGTCAGGCGCAAAACAAAGCAACATGCAATTGCAAAAAAAAAAAAAAAAAAAAAAGAAAAGAAGAAAAAAATTAGTTTTCAGGATGAGAGTATTTGGGGCTGTTTTGTCCACACGCGTGAGGGCTGAGAGCTGTTGACGATGAGATGAACGCTGCTTTAGGTCAAGTTTATTGATGCTGGAGCGTTGCGAGTTCAAGGTTGTGCGCGAATAACTGAATGCTGGGGGGAAACGCATCCGCGCCGGTGGGAGGTGCGGGGAATATTAAAAATGGAAATTATTTCGCCCTATGAAAAATGCTAACATTTATCATGAAAAGGGAATGCAATTGATTTTTCTAGCTTTTGCTTGCGGAGAGGTACGACCTTCAAAAAAAAAAAAAGATTTTCAGCCAATAAACCCTTTTTTCCCAGCACAAAAAAGCACCGTGGGTCCGTGCGCACACTCTACAAGCCGACGTGATATCTTACAGCCAAAAAAGGTTCAAGCCGAATTGTAGGCCCCGGCTTTTATTATTACAGCAACAAATAATACAGCGGAATGGCGATGGAGACCCAGTTAACCCTCCCGCTCCCCGAGCCCATCCTAAAAGATAATAATAAATAAAATCGGGATTTCCTGGTCTGTTCCTCTTATCTGACTTCTGAGGCTTTGTGGCGAGAGGAGCGAGATGGGTCTTGGGCTTTCGACGGGCAGGAAGGAAGGAAGGAGGAAAACACCCAGAGAGGACCCCGGGAGGCTCCGCTCCGAGAGCCTTATCTGGCCCGGCGTGCGGCCCGGGGGACGCTCCGCCGCCCGCAGTTTGCGGCCGGGCCCCCGCGCCACCCGGCCGGGCCCCGCCGGCGCTCCCCGGGGAGAGGCGGCGGTTCAGAGCGGGGGAGGGAGGGGGGGTGGAAGGGGTGCGGCTGACCTCCCCCCCGGAGGTGAGGGGAGGCCTCCGGGGCTTCCGCGGCGCTCGGGGCGGGGAGGGCCGGAGGAATCAAGCGGGGTGCCGGGGGGAGCCCCGCACCTCGGGGAACGCGCCGCGGCGAGAACGGGGCCAAAATGCTCACGCCGCGGTGGCGAGGGGAGGGAGGGCCGGAGGGAGGAAGGAGGGAGGGAGGAAGGAGGAGGGAGGGAAGGAGGGAGGAGGGAGGAGGGAGGGAGGGAGGGCGGACGGGCGGGCCCCCCCCGCGACGCCCGCGCCCCGCGCGGCGGCAGGACCGCGCCGTGCCCGCGCCCCCGGGCCGGGACCCGGCCCCGCGCGGCGATGGCGTTATTTAATTATCTCCACTTTATTCCTTCAGATGTTTATCAGCTGCTTTGCATATCACGTGGGGGCGGGCGGCCCAATGAGGGCCGGCCTGGCGCGACACTGGCGCGTCAGCCTTGGTCAAGTCCCGGAGATTGAGTATCTCTTTTTTCAGTCTTTGGGGCTTTTAAAAAAGAGCCACTAGTCTCAATGCGGAGCGGGCTATGACAGCCTCCGTGCTCCTCCACCCCCGCTGGATCGAGCCCGTCATGTTCCTCTACGACAACAGCCTGGATGAGATCAATAAGAACATGGACGGGTTTCACGCCGGCAGCAACTTCGCGGCGGCGGCGGCGGCCAACCCCTGCCGCAACCTGATGGCTCACCCCGCGCCCCTGGCCGCCCCCAGCGCCGCCGCCTACACCTCCAGCGAGGCCCCCGCCGCCGGCATGGCCGAGCCCGCTGTCAAGCAGTGCAGCCCCTGCTCGGCCGCCGTGCAGAGCTCCTCCGGCGCCGCGCTGCCCTACGGCTACTTCGGCAGCGGCTACTACCCCTGCCGCATGACCCACCACAATGCCATCAAGTCCTGCGCCCAGCCCGCCTCCACCTTCGCCGACAAGTACATGGACACCTCGGTCTCCGGCGAGGAGTTCACGTCGCGGGCCAAGGAGTTCGCCTTCTACCAGGGCTACGCCGCCGGGCCCTACCAGCCGGTGCCCGGCTACCTGGATATGCCCGTGGTGCCCGCCATCGGCGGCCCCGGCGAGCCGCGCCACGACCCCCTGCTCCCCATGGACAGCTACCAGCCCTGGGCCATCACCAATGGGTGGAACGGGCAAGTGTACTGCCCCAAGGAGCAGAGCCAGCCGCCTCACCTCTGGAAATCCACCCTCCCGGGTAATACACCTGCATGGCTCCCCCCGACCCCCCCCCCTCCTCCTCCTCCCCCGCTCGCCCCTCCCGAGTATCCCGCCGGCGGGGCTCCGGGAGCAGCCCCGGGTGACCCTTCCCCGCCCCGCCCGCGCTCCCCGGCCCCATCCCGCCCCGGCCCGCACATGCCCCGGCGCCGCCGGAGCGGCACCGGTGCCGCCCCCTGCCCCCCGCCGGCGCACGGCGCATCCCGCCTCGCCCGCCCGGCCCCGCCGCCGGCACCGGGAGAGGAAACAGCTGAAAAGGGCGGCGGGAAGGTCTGCGGTATGGCTTTCCGTAAGCCCCGGAGCAGGCAGGCTGGGTAAATGGCCGCAGCCCCGCGCGATTCTCCCTCGGCGGGCTCCGTGGGGTTTGCTATTATTATTTGTCCGTCTGACAGAAGCGAGCCTTTCCGTGCCTAAAAGCTGCCTGCGGCGGCCAGGAAAGAGGAATCCCAAATGCGGAGCCGGGCTTTAGTAGCTAAGCTGGAGCGGGGCAGGCGGAGGAGTGCGCTGTAACTCTAACCCCTGTACCACTTGAAGATGTCCTAAGCGGTTCGAGCGATTTTCTAACGCTTGCCTGCATGGTTTTTCTGTTCCAGACGTCGTTTCGCATCCCTCCGACGCGAACTCGTACAGACGTGGGAGAAAGAAACGAGTGCCTTACACAAAGGTCCAGTTAAAAGAACTCGAAAGGGAATATGCTACAAATAAATTCATAACCAAAGACAAACGGAGGAGGATATCGGCGACTACAAATCTGTCAGAGAGACAGGTCACAATCTGGTTCCAAAACAGAAGGGTCAAAGAGAAAAAAGTCATCAACAAATTGAAGACGACCAGTTAATGGATTAAAAATGGAGAAGCAGCAACTCAAAAGTTTCAGAACTTTTTTTTTTTCGTGTTCAGATTAAAATAATTATTAATAATAATTAAAAAGAGAAAAGACAATGAACCTCTTCTTTCAGAACAAGAGATCTGTATCTTTGGAATTATAGCTTTTCTTCTTCTTTTTTTTTTTTTTTTTTTTTTTTTTAATATTGCTGTAGCAAAACGGTTGAAACTGACAGTTCTCCTGAAATCCCAAGCAGCCAGCCAGTATCACTGACAGACTGCAAAGCCCCCACGCCCAGCCCCGAGAGACACACTTTCAATTAAGACACACGATTTTCTGAGAAACTTGTAAGTGCTTCTACGACCTTACTATCTGAGAAGACTCTTCGTGGCCACGATGCGAGAGCTGGTTAACGTGAGGAGGTCGATGTGGACACATAAGCTGGTTCTCTTCCATTGCAATCCAAACTGTATGTTGAATGACTGCTCAGGTAAACCATAGTGGAAAAAAAAAATACAATTACTGTATGTTTTTAAGCAATGCATTTAATGTCAAAAAGTAATAATAAACCTCGAAGGTACTGACTAAGGATTTCAGAGACATCAGTAATGAAGGAGCTCTGTGGAGGATCTATCTTGATAGGAAATTTAAAACATCACAAACTAGTGGGGATAGAAAGGAAAATATTTGCTTGGAGATGTCTTTCGGTTTTATTTTTTTTTTTCAACAGATGATTTCTTGTCATCTGAACTGGGGCTTTTTTTTTGTTGTTTATTTTTTCTCCTGCAGACCGTACAATAGATACTTTTTAAAGGACTCTGCCTATTTTAAACCTCAAATAATCTTCAAGAATTAATATTCTAAGTCCCCGGAATTTTTAAAATATTTGACTCTGGGTGGATACAAAAACGTGAACATTGGCATTTCTTTACAGTAGGGAAAAAAAAAAAACAAAACCCAAACCTTCCTGGAAAAAAAATTCCAAGAACTTTGAACTGAAATACATTTTTTCCCCAGAAGTATTTTGATTTATATAATCTATATTTTGATCTATAAGTAATTAGTCGTTTCTCCTTGTTTATTGTCTGTTATGAGGCCGCAGTAGAACGTTTAGGGATTCTTTTTACAGCACCTTTTAATCCAATCAGTTATTTCAACCAGCACATTATTTTGTTTTTATTCACTATAAGAAGCTATCTTGTAAATAAAAAAAAAAAAATTCAGCGCACTGTGAAAATGTACTTGTGCACCCTCATTTTTTTTTATATTTCTACTGAAAAATGAAAACCCAAGACGTGTAGATAGGTATAGTAGCATTAATACTGTTAATAAAATAGTCACTGTAATAAAACGTGAAAGAAATACTCTTTATTTTTCCATACCTACGTGCATTTCGTAAGAAAAATATAACGTATCTGTTGTTTAACTGTAATACTGTTGTCTTCCGTTATGTAGCTTATGTATATATGGCGGGTTTTTTTCTGGACGGTGTTTATCTGGAGGCAGGCACGCCTGATAACGGGCGTTCCTCAACTATAAATGCTTCGGTAGTGTTAAAGAGTGGTTTTGCAGCGGGGCTGGGGGCCAGGGGGAGGAAGAGCAGGATGGTACCCGTGCAGCGCCGCAGCCTTCGCCGGCAAATGGAGTCCGGCGGCCGGCCCTGGGACGGGGGAGTGGGAGGCCGCTGCCCAGCCTGCCGGTGCCTCGGCGGGAAGGTGGGGGGCCTGCGTGGCGATGACAGGACGGGGAAAGGCCTGAAACCTTGACCTTGAGGGGAAAAAAAAAAAAAAAAAAAAAAAGAAAAAGAGCCGATTTGTGACCTTGACTTTTGACAGCTCCCGCGCTGGCGGCATCCGCGGGCCGACAGCGCCACCTCGTGGCCGCCGCCGCGCCGCGCCCGCACCTGGCCGCGCCCGCGCAGCATCCTCCCCGCCGGCGGCCGCGCACACGCGTGGGACGGCGCCGCAGGGCACGGGCACCGCTGCAGATCCTTATACCGATAGATAGCTACAGAATACGTCCGAACTTGCAAAGCAGAGAGCCAAGCAGGTTGTGCTCCGCTATCTCTCTGGAGGTGGCGGGAGACCGGCGAGGCTGGGCTGGGGCGGGAGTGTGTGAAAATCGGTGTTCAGCCGGTGCCCGGCCGGGGGATGCCGGTGGCCGGCTGGGGGGGATGCCGGTGCGGTGCGCGGAGCCGCCGGCCGGCGGGTGTTGTGAGCGGCGGGCGAGTTTGGTCGGGCACAAAGAGAGGTTTGCTTTCGCCGCCTGTCTCCTGCGGTGGTCTGCAGCTCTAATTAGAGCTATTGGGGGACCTTTACGGTACATTTAGAGGGTATCATATACCGCGCTAGCTGTGCGCTTCTAGCCTTACATTTCTGAAATTCAAAAGGACCCACCTCTGCAGGGATCAGCGCAGAGCCCTTTCCGACCCTCAGATCTGACTGTAACGCATTCGTGCAATAACTTACATGAAAAGTACCTGCGGGAGCGGGATCTGTTTTCCAGGAGGCTGTCGTGTCGGGGGCTCTGCGCTCCGTGCGGGGTTTCAGCCTTCCCGCCGTGTGCGGGCGCGGTACCCGCCCGCCGCCCGCAGCTCTCGGGGCCGCGGAGCGCTGGGATTTCTCAGGCCGCGTGTAACCCGCGGCGTCGGAGCGTGGGAACACCGGCTGCATCCCTGCGGAGGCCAGACAGGGACTTTCTGAGCGAGATTCCCCCGTCCCGCTGCGAAAATAGCCGGGGAGAGGTACAGGAGCGGCAGCCGGATTCCAGGCCGTGCATGGGGTTGTGCTTTGTGGGGTGACAGCGCGTCCTTGCGAGGTGACGGGGAGCAGCCCCGATGGCAAGGACCCGGCCTGCCCGCGGCCTGCGGCGCTGAGTGGGGGACCCACGGGTGCAACGCCGCAATAATCCGTCCCCGGCGGGCAGGGCCTTGGGCTGCCCACGGGCGAGGGGAGCCTCCGCCGTGCCCCCTGCCCCGCAGCAGCCCCGCAGCCTGCCCGGCCTTGAGCGGATTTTCAGCGGGGCTGGAGCAGGCAGCAAACCCCGCGCCGGGGCTACCGGAGCCGCGGGCGGCCGCTTCTCCCGGTCGCACCCTGCGCGGAGGTCGGGGGGCTGCGGGCTGGCTACGGGGGCCGGTCTCCCACCGCCCGTACTTGCCGTCCGCGGGCAGATACCCACCGGTCTGCCTCGGCTTGCGGGCACCGGCCAGCCGCCTTTCCTCCGTCTCAGTGCAACGCTTTCTCCTGAAGGAGCTAAACCGCCTGGAGAAAGCCACTTGTGAATTACACTTGTTCTCGCTCCGGGTGAATAATTCTATTTATTCCGTTATATTTCGCAACCTGCATAATTATTGCATGAGACACGCCGCAAATTACATATATTGCAGGTCGGAGATGAGGGTGATAGGCAGGATTGGAGTCCTGTCTGTCTTAGGCAGGATCTTCTGTTTTCACACCGTGCCCCAGAGCGATATAATTCAGGGGCGCCTTGAAAGAAACCCACAACGAGAATATGGCCGACATTAGTAAAATAACAGCTTTTTTTTTTTTTTTTTTTAAGGTAACTTTTCATCGGAGCTAGCGTTTGAAGATTATGTTTTCACACTGAACTACCTACCGTTCAAATCTGCTAAGCATTTCTAGACTGACCGTGGATTAGCGAATTTAAATTCCCACTACTGTTCAAATAGCTCTGCCGCATATATATTTCACAGGGTAAAAAGGGGAGCGTTTGACTCGCGATCGCTGGCAGGAGTAAGGTAACATTTTGGATCGGACCCCTGCTACCATGGAAGTCAGCGTCGAGGCTCTCGCAGGCTTGGGCAGGAGGAGCAGGTCGTGTTTCCCGGCCCTGCAGCGCAGAGCCCCGGCGGGGGAGCAGGATCAGGCCGGCGGCGGAGCTCCCCCTCCCCGCCGGGGTGTCCCCCCCCGGACACCCGGCCGTGCGGCGGCCGCAGCGGCGGCTCCGCGCCCGGTCCCGCGGGGCCGGCGGCTCCCCTCGGACCCGCTGCCTTCTCCTCGGGCCCGGCTCACGGCCCCGCTGGGAGAAAACGTCCCCCGGGGGCGAGCGGCTCGCTCAGGTGAGTAAAGGCCGGGAGCTCCGCGCCTTGCTCACCGGGGCATCCCCAGGGAAGGGGCTGCGGGGGGCGGCGGTGCCCGGCGGAGGCCTCCTCGCCGCGGCCGTGCGGCGATTCGGCGCCCGGAGACGGGGGTGCCTGCGGTTTTCCCAGTGGCCAAAGCTTCCCCGTCCGTGGGGCCTGCGTGCCCGCCCGCCCCCGCCTCGGTCCTCCCGCGTCCCTGCCTACCCACGGCTGCACCCACGCAGCCCCCCGCGCCCCCGTCCCTCCGCCGGGGAGACGCGGCCTCGGAGCGTGCGGGAGAGCCGGTGGGTAGGTGTGTGTGTTCGTGTTATTTATTGCCTTCATTTACCGTCCAAAAGCTGTTGGCACATACATTTTCAAGTACAAATTGCTGTTCTATTACATATTCCCCTCTCACCAATCCGCCGCCAGCGTCCTAAAATACATCCCTAATATATTTTACAACTAAATATATCACCAACGAAAATAATTAAGCAACGTGATACATTACTTCACGACGTCCGTCCCTGCACGCAGTTCGGAGAGAATTATTATTTGTATTCCCCGCGTTACCGAGAATGTTTTAAAATGGTGGTGGGGACCTTATTGTGCTTGGGTTGTTGTGTAGAGTTAGACGTGCGAGGAGTTTTATTTGCAGATGTTAAAAAAAAATGTCCCGGAAGAAGGATTTGAAAAGAAAACAAACAGAAAATTAAAAAAAGAAAACGTACATAAACAAAGTGGGGTCTCTGTTTTCTCAGCTCCCCTAGAAATTAAAATGTTAGGTATAACATTTTAGCGGATGTGCAGAGGGGCGCAAGGGACAAAGGGAGCGAGTTATTACTGTATATTTAGCGTATTTATTGAAATATTAATGTCAGAGCAATATTTCATTCCCAGTGTAAAACGGAAAACATAATTAAAGGCAAAAAAGATTAGATCAGTTTCACTTCAAGCAATTCTTGCGGGTATTCAGCGACGTATACTTTAATTCCCAGTGTCTGTCTATGTTGGTTTGTAATCACCTAATTCTGGGCGTCCTTGGTCCCTTAGATTTGAAATTCCCATGGGCAGAAAGTGCCCTGACGTCTTTGATGCGGACGGAAGGGTGCAGCAAATGTTTTTTATTTTTTCCCACCCAGAGAATAATCCGGTATTTAATCTATGCCCGCCTCGAGCTCTTGGCAGTAGCAAAGGTGGTTTGCTATGGGAAATAAACCTTGACAGGAGCATATTTCCGAAAAAGAATGATAAGTAGAACTGCAAAGCTGTATCTTTTTCCGCCGCCTTTTGCTCAGAAAGACTCCCGCTTAAAAACGCTCGCTGGCGGAGCTGGCCTCTGAAGCAAACGCAAAAAATATGGTGCTCAATATCGAAATGCTCAGAAAAGAAAATCGCCCTGTGCTTCCAGAGGAGTGACTTTATTCTGTACTCGTCTGAACGAACGGGTAAGCATCTCGGCCTTTAGCCTATAAATTAAAGTTATTTAAAAAAAAAAAAAAAAAAAGGCTATGGCTTAAATAAACCCCCATTCCTGGTGAATTTCAACATTCTCCGTGGGCAGCGTTAGCAATAAAATCAAGACAGCGTTTAATACAAAAAAAATATTGGCAGGCGCTAAAAGGCCGTTTGTTGCCATTCATAACTTTTAGATGCGTTTTAATGCACTTTAATGATGATTTGAAGAGATGGCCTTGCGCCTTCTCGGCCGGTAAAGGAGTCCAAAAAGAAGGGGAGGGGGGGACGGGGAGGAGAGGTCGGCTTTCCCGCGTGGGCCGGCGGGGACGTGGGGCGGTGGGTGCGGGGCCGGACCGATGCGCCCCGGCCGCGGCCGCAGGGGTCCCTCCGCGGGTGTTTTAACCACGCCGTGAGCCCTTCCCTGCCCCCCGGGCCCCCACCCCCTTGAATGCAGTTGATTCATGAACTAGGGTACGAAATGCAAATGTTCATTAAGTCTTTCCTCCCTCCCTCCTCCCTCCGGCCTCCTTCCCGCCTCCGCACCCCCCTCCAACAAAACAAAAAAAAAAAAAAATTTTTTTTTTTTGTTGCTCCAGTGAATAGCTTCAACATGGCGTGCTGAAAGGCAGAAGCTTTGCCCGTTCCTAGATCTGAACTGTGATTAAACATCCCCAAAGAGAGCATCTCTCTTCCTCCCGCCGCTCCCCCCTCCCTTCCCTCCCCGTAGCGTAGAGGAAAGCGCCCTCTTCTACGTAGGAAAGGTCAAGTCCTCCAACGCACAACCCACGGTCATTACTGTACTGTGACCCAGGGTGTACTGGGGAGGAACGGCCGGGTGTCCCGTGATCAAAAACACCGTGACTTTTTCTTTCTTTTTTTTTTTTCTTTTTTTTCCCTCCTCTTGCGATGGGAATCTGTGGAATTAGACAGCATTTTAGCCTCCTGCAATCACCTTGTGTGCAAATCGCCATCGGAAATCCTAGGGGACCGGGAGAGACAGAGAGAGAGGAACAAAATAAATAGCAATAATAGTAGTAATAATAACAGCAATCATCGTCATTAGCCTGTGACATTGCTGCATTTTGCCTGAAGCTGGCAGGAAGGACGATGTGCCCTAGTGGCTAGATTTCTCTCCGTCTAAAGGCAGACCAACAACAACTAGAACAAAAAAATATATAAAACCCCAAACCAGCAGCAACCCAAGTCACTGAAAGATCGAGAAGGAATGTTCTGTGGACCGGGTATATTTAATCTGTAAGGGAGGAAACCAAAAAATGTGCAACCCATCCTCATTGATCTGGAGGTCTACAGCCCAGCGCGGGATCCTAGCTGTCAGTCTCCGTGGGGATATATTTTTTTGCACAGGCGAGAGACTTCTGGATGCTGGGGTAAGATTTTCGTGCTCTTCCTGGAAGCGGCTGAATGTTTCTCCTCTCCCCCTGCTCGGTGGTGAATTAAGCAAACAAGCCAACAGCAAACACCCACCCGGTCCCCCCGCAAAGCCCCCTGCATGACCGGAGCAAAGTCATTTGGAAGGCCTTTGTGGAGGGTTTCCCAGGCCCCTGCTCTCCCCCCAGCCCACCCACCCACCCCGCTCCCTTTCTCCCACGGTGTATGAGGCCGAAGTGCCGCTTCTGCCGCGGGGACCTGGGTGAAGGCGGCTGCCTGGGCTGATGCTCACAGAGCCGAAGAGCCCGTTGAGAAAAGTAAGACTGCTTCTCCTAGCTCGGGTGCTGGCTCCACCTTTCCCAGAGATGCTGCTTCCCATCCTAGCATAGGTGGAAAGCAAAGAAGGCTCTTGGCAGGAAAGCGGGCCAGGAGAGGCTGGGGTCAGAGCCCAAGACGCGGGCAGACTTGCAGATAGAGCTGCTGGTTGCTTGGCTTTCTGCTGCGCCGGGTTGTCTCGCAGAGTTGGGTCAGGCTGCGTGGAAAAGCGGCTCCTGGTTTTTATTCCCGGTTGTTTTATTCCCGTGTGTTCACCTCTGAAATTATTTTCATCGTTCAAGGGCCGGGGAGGAGGGCGGACGGCTCTGTGTGAAAGCAAGCCGGGGAAGGAGGTTTAACCTGTCTGCTTTTCGCCGTTGCCTGTGTGTATCTAGAGAGAAAAATGCCAGCCGGGTGTTGTAACCTGCCAGTTTAAATTAATCTGAACTTCGTCGTAATCGCCTTCATTTGAACGCACCAAGCAAAGTGCCTTTATTTATTCCTGATCGTATAAATCGGCCTTTCCAGTCGGCTTGGGTTAGGAGTAATGGAAAAGCAGGGTATTTTAAGGTTGGTTTTAGTCTTCGAGATGCCCTCGGGTAGGCATAAAAAATGATGGATTTTAATACAAAGCAATCTTCGATGGGCTCCGTCTCCAGCTAGTGGTTCGTTTATGTTTAAATATGTGAGGGTTTGTAAAATGAAAATACCGTGCTGTATGGCCACTTGACGGGAAAATAAAACCGAAAGAGAAAGGGCGAGTAACCCCCGCACTCCGCCTGGATTGAGTCGGGGGATTTTGCCCAAATTCCCCCGGCCTCTGAGTTGTGGACGCGTTGTGCTGATGCGCCCCAATTTCTGTCAGAAGTGATATTAGTATCGGCGTTTTCTGAAGAGTCGGGAAAGGGAAATAAGCGGGACCGGGAGCGGGTTTCCACCCCGGCATAGGCAGAAGCAGCCATATTAGGCATAGAGGGAGAGCTATTTTTATGGGTATCTTTGCGTGATATGAGAGAACAGACAAGAAGCGGTCCTTATAGAGCCGCCCGAGCTGTACGAGGGCACACGGTTGCATCCTCAATTGCAGCGCGTATTTTAAGCTCGTGTTATACAAATAGCTCCCTATAAAGGGTGTACAAGTACAGGCACCTTCATTATAATGCAATCCTGAGAGTCCATCACAATATGAAGTTGGGGCTTTGAAGTCGTTGATTTGACAGCCCCAGTATAGCGATACTTCCTGGGCCCGCCCCCTGAAACAATCCTTGATGAAGAAATGTCTTTACTTCGGTGGGTTTCACGGTATGTGAATAAGGCTCTCCTGTAAAGTTAGCAGGGTGGTACAGTAAAATCTGATGTGTTTCTTGGCGAGTTGGGCAAAATAAAAAAAAACGAAGAAGAATTTGAAATACCTTTATAAATCACTGTTTAAATTCAATGTGCATTAGAGAGAACCTTATATCCTATAAAATTCAATTTAGCTGAGAATCCCAGTCGATTACCTTGACTTGAATTTCTGTGGCAAAGCGTGGATCTTGGCATCACAGGAACAGTCTAGCTCTACGACGAGCTTGTCTCGGCGTTGAGGCATTTCACTTTCTGACGCTCTTAATCTAGAGGGTACCTTATATATCTCATAACTCTGGTGTGTTGTTTGCATCCTGAACTGGTAGGAAGAAAAATGCTCGTTTGTCAAAGGCAACGCGGTAGGAATTTTTTTTTTTCCTCTCACTGAATATATTTCCTGGATTAACAAATCTAAGGTCAAGTTCAAGGCATCAGTTGTAGCAATACTTTTAAATGTAAGTCGACATGGGAATGTTTTGGCGGACTTTTTTTTTTTTTTTTTTTTTAACGTGTAGGGTAAAGCGGCATTCCGGGCTGCGGGTGAACTTTGCATGGGAACATCGCCTGAGATGTGGCCGTCCGTAGGGATAACCGCGTCGTTTAATAGCACCGCACTTTGCAGGGATTGCTGGGGATGTTCCCCAAACCGCTCCGATTAATTCCACATAAAATACATCGGCATGAAAGAGGACGGGAACCTGCTTACTGCAAACGGCGCTAATAACCCAGTTCTTCGTGGGTCTGGGTGGAAAGCGCCTGCTTTTCTCTACCGCCGGATTATAACCAGGGAAATTTGCTTTCGCACTCGTTTTAGAGCCCGCCGCTTGGTCTAGACACCCCTCTCCCGCGCCCTGCTTTTGCCAGAAGTCTCTTGCACCTGTATCTGGATAGTCGGGGGGGGGGGGGGGGCGGGAATGAATGACTGGATGTGCGTTTTCATGTGTCGGGAAAGTCTCACAGAGCGTCCAGGGGGAGAAAAGGAGACATTTATGGTACTATCGTCAGTCAATCAATTTCCGATATACTTGACCGTCTGCGAAAATACCTCCTTATGCCCCTCTTATTGCGAAATCTGCCTCCATTTTCTTTCAGAACCAAGCTATGAGAAGTAAATATCAACAAAATTGTAGAGGGGCTCATCGCCCCGGAGCCCGCCGGGCTGGAGAAGCGGGGGGCGAGGAGAGACGGCGTGATGAGAAGCTCCCCGCGCTGCTGAAGGCGCCGGGAGTCTGTCACGACAACAAATCGTTTGGCCGTAGGAAAATAGTTGTCGGAAAAGGAGAAGTTATCTGTCTGGAAGAAGCTTCCTCTCTTGGAGAAAAAAAAAAAAAAAAAAAAAAGCTCTCGATATGTCGGCTTGTGGCAGCCATCGGAGCTCGCTCGTCAGCGCGAAGGGATGCAAAATATCGTGGCTGGTCGCCAACGACGGGTCGATCTCTGTAGGTCCGTAGCCTTTTAATCCTAATAGTCAAACTAAACGGGAGGGTTGGGAGGAGAAAAAAAACCAACTACCCCCTGAAGCTTTTCCATCTCAGCGACTGAGAAAGACACAGAGGGTGACGGAGGAAAGGAAAGAATTTCGGTAATTGATATTAAAAATCAATCTAAAATATTCTACGCCGAGATAAGCGCAGCCTTTTGAGGTGGTCAAGCCTCTGAAATAATGTAATGCGATTAAATGCTACAAAAAAAGTCAGAATAACCTTGACTTGAATCCTGTTTACGTCTGCCCTTTCGCTTTACACGTATTCTGCAGTTTCCTAGCAAAATCACAACCATACCGCTTCAGGTTTTGGACAATAAATAGTCTGCTCCATATCACAGTACGGGGCTTCCATCTCGCCGATATAAAAAAATCACCTATTATTTAAATTACTTGAAAAATCTTAGCTAACTATTATAACGCTTCCTTATTGTATCGCAGTGTTAAGGGAACATATTTAGTTTAAAAAAAAAAAAAAACCCCAAACAAAAAAAAACCCAAACAACGGCTATGTATAGCTCCTTTCCATAACAGACAAAAAGGCAAACAGAAAAGAAGAAACGCCAGTTAAGAACTTGTGACCCCGAAATATTTAAAATCCAAACAATAAGCACGTTTTTCTGCAGCCGCATTCCTGGCAAATTTTGCGAAGAATTATCGCCTTCTGGCCTTATTTTCATTGGAAAAGGTGGGAAGGGGTTGCGCTTTTCGTTGGCCGCAACGTTGCGAATTCCCTAATAGTACGTTTTTCTAACAAGCCTTTGTAGACTGTAATCACCCTGCAAGTTTACAAAAGACTGTCCTAATTCCTGAGATATTTTCTCCTGCTCGAGCCGTAACAGCCCTCACCCTTCCCCTGTGAGAGGAGCAGCAGCGATTGAAGCCAGCGATCGTGTAATATTTTAATTAGCTCCTCCTGACGCAAATTCCTTTTAGCACACGTTTCTCCTGTTAATTAGAGGCACCCACCCTCCTGGCAAGGTAAACGGTCGGCTTCAGAATTTTTTCAAGCAAAACAGGGTAGAAAAAGACAACAATTTAGATACTATAGAACTTGACCTTTTGGAGACGAGCAGTAGTAAGTTAAACAGTTCCCTTCGCACGCCATCTGTATATATAAAAGCTAGGCTATCGAGGCGTCCTAGCTCTGTTTATATTCCTCCAAAGAAGAGATGTAGCTTTTTTTCCTCGCTTTGTTTAGCTTAGCTATGGGTAAATGTGCTCACAGTCTCCCCACCTCTTGGCCGCCCTTGTCCTTTGCAAAAACGTCCTGCAGCAGAGCTCCCAAATTCAGAGCGGTTTTACCCTCTCTAATCCGGCCGAAATACACGGGGAAGGCGTAACGAATGCATTTTGCTTCTCCAAACGAACTGCCTGCCTTTGTTTATGTTGTTTTCAGGGAGGTTAGCGAGGGGAAGGCTCGGTTTTCCCCCTTCCTCAACGCGGAAGTCCCAATTACTGTATTAAAAGAGCAATTCAACATTAGACCAAATCATCAACATTGATAATTGTGCCGAACACAGCAACTTAACAGCAGGCTCCCTGCAATTACCCACACATTCCGGGGCTTTAAGCGTACATTATCTCTGTTTCACTTAACAGCAAATAAAGCAGAGAACAGCCTGTGCCGCCTTGGGTGCCTACTCGCTCCCAGACGAGCTGCGCCCCTCGCTGCCTTCCCCCTCGCCCTCCCCGCTCGTTCTGCAGCCGGAACCGGGAGGCATTTTGGGGGTCCCCTTAAGCGTTGCGAACCCGCTTGAAGAAATAGGCTGCTTGGTTTGGGGACGTGGCGGGGGGGGACAGCTCGAGCGAGTCAAAAGTAGGCATCGGGGCTGCACGTGTGCATGCTGTGCAAGCACACATATGCCCAGACACACGCACACCCACCCACACGCCTCTTTCCAGTTGCCTTCTCGCCCTTCTTGCCTTAATTTCCCTTTGTTTCCCAGAGGCAAGCCCCGACCTCTGCCACGGCGGAGCCTCGCACGGCGCCGCAGCCCCGGCTGCAGAGGGGCGCGGGAGGGAGCCCCATACGAACCTGTGCCAGCTCTGCTCCCCATTTCTAGCCCCAAGGTTTGAAATTTATTGAAATGGAAGGGATGGGGGGGGGGGGGGCCCTGCAGCGAGTCCGAGGAGGTGGCGTCCCGCGATTAAGCGCTGGGCAGCTCTGTCGTGTCTGCTCTGACACAAGCTGAAGTTGACTGCCAAAGTGCTATAAAACCGCAGGTCAGTCCAGAACTGTTTTCGGTTCTCCTAGACGCGCCGTGTTCAATTATAGCCTTAAAAGCCCTAATACAAGTGCAAGAATTTGTTTGCCATCACACAGAGGCGGGGCGAGGCTCTGCAATGGTGGCGCCTTTGTTATCTCAAAGTCACTGAAATCCTTATACATTCCTTTTTGTTGGAAGGGAGGGGTGTCTGCCTGTGTGCAGGGTGTGGGGAGAGGTTGTTCGTCGACGGAATTGAAGGGGGGGGGACACACACAGGAAAAATAAACACTGCTCGGATAGCAAAAGAAGGCTTCCGACCCCCCAACCCCACACCCCCCCGCAAAAGCTAGGGGAGAAAGTAAATGCGAGCAAAAGTATAGCGTTAAGGAAAAAGCCAACCAGAGCTCTTGCACCCCCCACCCCAAGTAAAAAAAAAAAAAAAAAAAGAGGGAGAGAGAGGGAAAACCCCCAAACCCTTTTACAATCCCTAAACGACGCTGCAGTCTTCTGCTAGCCGTTTTGACGACAGGCAATCTCTTTCCATCCACTTTCTAGCAAATACGTCAAGCTGGAAGATTAATTCATTAATTTCAAGTTCAGCTCGCAGACATGCAGTAAGCGTAAGAAATTCTTGCAGCAAACCAAAATAAAGAGTTCATTACAGGGATACGTCCAGAGCGTTTGATTTGTGAACGGTAACCCTTGTAAAATAAGAAAAAGGCATATAAACATTAATGCTAATAAATTAGTTTACTCCACTACAAAGTAATTACCTGATAATATTGAATTTACAGCTTGAATTCAAACGCAATAGTTAACTATAATGTAGGGAAAATACATAATGAGAATATTTTCTCTGTGCACAACATGATTAGATTTGTTATTGAGTCAGTTACGATAAGCTAAGCAATAAATAAACAAATCGATGTTGACATTTAAATAACGAAGATCTCCAGAATTTACTAGAGAACTTTCTCCGGATATATAAATACTTCCACAGCACTGCAGAGGAAGAGGGGGGAAAATCCAAATATTCTTTCCCTAACATTTTCGTTTCCCTTCCATTAGCCTCCCAAGTCCACGGGGGCATGGATCTTGAACTACATCTAATTTCCTAAGAGCACCGACTTCACAATAGCCTTTTGCCGTTCTGTTTTTCTATTTTGATGAAATCCAGCCGGAACCCAAATATTTCTTTTTTGAAATCGAGCATCAGAATAGCAAAAAAATATTTTTGCCGAGAGCCTAGGGATGTCCGTGCCTCAAAAGGTGCTGTATTCTTTGGCGTATTTCTCTGTTTTCTTTGGCTCTGCTCATTCGGTGGGGTGTGCATTTTTATTGGCAGAGAAGTACTTTTTAGTCTCTGCCCTGCACAATCCGCTTTCTATATCATCCCTTTCATGCAACAATAGTAAAAGTTTAACCACGTTTTTAAAATAGGTCTCCCTGGGTCTCAGCCTTCAGCGACGGGACGAAGCAGAAAGGAAAGTATCTCGGTACGGCAACTTTGTTCCTAGGGGTTAACAGTATGTCAAATAATTTTAACTAGGCTTCTGGCAATTAAACTCGGAGCATTTGTCAAGTCGGGGTAGCCCAACATCCACTGGTTTTCCAAGCATTTAGCGGCAGCGTTGAGGCGGCGAGATCAGCAACCACTCTTTAGCTCCGTGGTCTGCAATTTAAAGGGCTTTCTGGCGTGGCGAATGAGGCAAGGGAAGGTTTGGAGGGGGTGAGGAGAGCCAACCTGCGTCCTGGGAACCCGACGTTGTTAACTACCTCCGGCAAAGCTCGGCTGAAGCCGCGCGGGGTATTTGAGGTTAATATGTAAGTAAGGGAAGGAAGACACTAAGCGCTTCGGAAGTGAACATGAATGCAAGCATGTAATCTATTCACCATGAAAATCAGTACAGACTTGACCCTGGCACATTCTTCCTAGTAACGTTTCCAGAAAAACCCTGCGGGGCGAGGGCTATTTTTTTGGTTTGTTTTTTTCTTTTTTTTTCTTTTTTTTTCGGGGGTGGGGGGTAGGGGGGGAAGCCCAAACAGAACCAAAACAAACTGGAAGGGGGGGTGGGGGGAGAAAAAAAGGGAAAAAAACGCTGCCGGTTTCTTCAGGAGCGTTTCCTGCTCGGAAGCAGCTCTCCAGAAGAAACCGTGGCTGCACCTCTCCTGTGCCCTCCTTCTCGGAGCCGGCCAGCGAGCCGCCGGCCGCCCCAGCAAGCACACAGACAAACAGAAAGGTCTCACCTAACCCCGGGGGGATTGCTAAGCCTCGCTACTCCAGAGCCGGGGGTGCCGGCGGCCGGGCGGCCAAGCGCGGGGCGGTGGCAAAGGCGGCTTTGTGTCCCCCCAGGGCTACCCCCCGGGCAACCTGCGCCCGGCTGGCCCGTAGGCGCTGGCGGCGAGCTGTTGCTTCCCCCCGCGATGGCCACAAAGGGAGCGAGCGGGGCCCGGACCCGCCGCTCGTCAATGTCAACGTCGGGCCACGTGACCGCACCTCCCTGCCGCCGCCGGGGAGAGCTTTCCACGTCAGCTTACGTCTCCCCATCTCTTACTTCACGGATCTGCTTCAAAGAGGCAGCTGCGTTAGAGAATCATGTTAAGCTCAGCTAATGCGGAGAAGCCGAGGTAGCCCTAATGATGGATTTTGATGAGCGTGTTCCTTGTTCCTCTAACATGTATTTGCCAAGTTGTACTTACTACGTCTCGGGTCCTGATTTTTCCAGCCTCCCTTCTTTTTTGCCCCAGACCCCGTCTTCTCGCCCTATGACATACTCCTACTCCTCCAACCTACCCCAGGTCCAACCTGTGAGAGAAGTTACCTTCAGGGAATATGCCATTGATCCCTCCAGTAAATGGCACCCCAGGAACAATCTGCCCCACTGCTACTCCGCAGAGGAGATCATGCACAGAGACTGCTTGCCTGCCACCAACACTGCTAGCATGGGCGAGATGTTCGGCAAAAACACAGCTAACGTCTACCACCCCAGCACCAACGTCTCCTCCAATTTCTATAGCACGGTGGGCAGGAACGGGGTCCTACCCCAGGCTTTCGACCAGTTTTTCGAGACGGCTTATGGCACGGCGGAAAACCTGGCCTCGGCGGACTACCCGGTAGACAAGAGTGGCGAGAAGGCGCCCGCGGCCGCCGGGGCGGCGGCGGCGGCGGCAACTTCAAGTTCGGAGGGCGGCTGCGGCAGGGCGGCGGCGGCGGCGGCGGCGGAGAAGGAGAGGCGGAGGCGGCCGGAGAGCAGCAGCAGCCCCGAGTCGTCTTCCGGCAACAATGAGGAGAAATCCGGCAGCTCCAGTACGTATAAAGGCAGCGCCCGAGCGCTTTTAGGAAAGGCAGCTTGAAATCTAGCGCACCGCCGCTGTTAAATTTTTATATGCTGTTTTATAAGCATATAAGGTTTATGAAGGGCCTTTAGATTTCCCCCAACAAAACTTTGTTATAAAAGGCGAGATCACGTGTTTAGTGCTGAAATTGGCCGTGAAATACCCACCGGGCAATGGATGCCTTAAAAAAAATTTTTTTTTCTTTCTCCTTCCTCTTTTTTTTTTTTTTTAAATAATAATAAAAAAGAGCTCTGTGGTCAACTCTCGAAAATATAATAACGTACTTTCTGTGCCTGTAAATTCGGCAAAAAAAGGAGATCCCGGCTCCTTTGATATCAATGTAATCCAGTGATTTTATAAAAGCCATGTGTTGCACCAGAAGTCTAGTTAGGAGCTGAATTCAAAGCCTTCGCCGTTTTAACGATTGCACTAGAATAGCGTTTAACAGATAAAGTAGCCGCCTGAACTGTAGCAATATATTAAAAGAAACAAATTAACCTAAAGCTGGCCTTTTTCTCTAAAGGAAGCCATTTTACTAAGGCACTGTGGCAATTACGTGTTGCCTTCTGTCCAACAGTTTGTTACTTACAATTGTTATTCAATCTGTCAAAGTCTGATTTTTTTATGTGGGCTTTTTAAAAGGCAAAGCTAGTATGCGGCTGGGGGAAAAAATACCTCGACAATGAACTGTACCAGAAAAGGAAGTTTTTAAAGGGATAGCAGCTACGTTTAATGTAAAGAGCTCCTGAACCTTGAAACCTTTTAAATTCTGCTTAATGAACTTTAAAACCGTAATGGCTAATCGAGAGGAGAATACCTCGATGCGGTGGAGAGTGTGCTTCAAAAAACCCGGGGGGGGGGGGGGGGTGGAGAGGATGAGGCGCCTTAGCCCCGGGCTCAGGGGCTTTTCCTCTGCTGGGGACGTAGAGCCGGGCTTAGCCTAGGGAATGAGGGCGAGATCGGAGCGGGTACGGGCTCGGGGCGGGCCGGGCGCGGGGTCCCCCTGCCCGCTGCCGCGCTGCCCGCTGCAGGCAGCCAGGTGATGGCTGCTCCCCGGGCAGCCGGGTGTGCGTGGCGCCCGGCCGAGCAGCCCTACAAAGGCTTTCCTCCAGCTCGTGAAATCCAGCAGGAACCCCCCGCCGCCACCCCCTTCCTCCGGCCGCCCTCCCCGCGGAGGCAGCGAGGCCGGAGCCCCGCGTCTCGGCGGGGGTTTCGCCCTGGCCGCTGCCCGGGGCCGCGGCGCTGCGGGAGCCGGCGGGTCCCGGTGGCTCCCGGGGTGGCCCGGTCCCAGACTGCCCGAAGCCAGCCTCGGACATGCCAACGCCGGCCCCGGAGCGGGCAAAACGGGTCTTTTCCACGCTCGTGTCTTTTGCCTGAGTGTCCCCCCCAGCCCTCCTCAGCCCCCGCCGCCGGCCACCGCCGGGTCTCAAACGCTTCTGCCTTTTTTCGCTCCACAGGTGGACAACGTACCCGTAAAAAGAGATGCCCGTACACCAAATATCAGATTAGAGAGTTAGAAAGGGAGTTCTTCTTCAGTGTCTACATAAACAAAGAGAAACGCCTCCAGCTCTCCCGAATGCTCAATCTGACCGACCGCCAAGTGAAAATATGGTTTCAGAACAGAAGAATGAAAGAAAAAAAAATTAACAGGGACCGATTACAATATTACTCAGCTAATCCACTACTTTAAAACTCATAGCGTTTTTCAAGACGAGATTAAATTCAGATTTCGCCCTTGACAAGGTCAAGCCACGGGGTTACGTGGAGGAAGGAGGTGTGTATCTGACGGGACTAGAAGAATCCAAGGTTTTACATACATGTAAATCTACTCTGGAACTTCAGTGATGATTTTTATATATATATATATATATTTACATATCAACTGGAATCGATTTGATTTTGACACACATGGCATCCATTTCTAAACGTGCACGTCACCTCTGAGTGCAAAATCCATACCTCTTACCTTTCCAGGCACTGCGGCTCACCCTGCTACCGCTTTCCGCAGGCACAGGCGGGGACGGCACCCCTCCGGGCCCGTACTCGCCCACCCCCGGCCCTCCCTCGCCCCTCTGCTGCTGCGGAACAGCTGGCTGGAGGTTGCCAGGTCGAGCCCACGCAACCAGGACCACTGCAGAATAGAAACTCTGAGAAAGAATCTTTTGTCCTTCCTTAGCAGAAAAATGCCTAGGTTAGAGGCAGTGCTCCATTGCCCGTGGGTTTGGAAGGAGAATTTAATGGGGACACACGCACACACACACAGAATTAAAGGGAGGGGGGATGACATGCCTACACCTTCACGAGGCCAACTGCCAGCAGTTGTAATATGGATGTAGTGATGGGTATAGTAGCGTTTCCTTTGGGGGTGTGGGGAGGGAGGGGGTAGGGGGAAGAAAGAGAATTAAATGAAAGACTTAAATATTTACTTAAAAAATCAGGTATAAATTCGCCATATATCGTAAAGAAACAATCACTGACAAAAAAAAAAAAAAAGATTTAGCAAATTTTAATTAGCTCTCGTTTTATTTATGACAACTGACTATGCGTTGCCATCTTTTCGGAGACAAATCATATTTAAATACTAAAAACAAAACGGAAAAAAAAAAAGAAGTGTGAATTTCAGCGTTTTAAAAGAAACAACTCCATAAAGGAAACTAACCTTCTGGCTTCTGGCTCACAAACTTTCTTCAGGAAATACCTGTGGAGAACGACAGTTTAGCAAATACCACACAACAGTTAATTGAAACTTGGAGTTGTGCAATGCACTAACATTGGATCATTAAAATAGCTCGATCGCATGTTCGTTTAAAGGTGACTAGTGAGGAGTTTAAGCAGAAGCCAAACAATGTAAATATGGTAATTTTGTTGTTGTCTACTCTAAATGTCACGAGCTCTACTTTGTCGCCCAGTCGACATATGCAAAGAATGGAGAGTTGTTCGGAGTTATTTTAAATATCTATAAATATATATATTTCCCTGCAGGAACCAAAGCGTGGAAAAAAAAGCAATTTAAAAAAGAAAAGAGGAAAAAAAGGAAAATATTTAAAATTCTATATCAGTTTACAAAGGATACGGTGTTCTATCGTTAAGGTAATTTGCTGTTGAGAATATCTGAATGTATATTTCATACAGGAACGGTGTTTTACAAGACTTGTAAATAATAAAAAAAGAACCCATGACCTATTTTGTTTGAATGCTTTTTTTTTTTCCTGTTTTTTTGTTCCTTTGGGGCTAAAGGGTGTGGGATTTCTTTACATGTGCAACAAAGTGGTGATAAGAATGTTTTTTGATTAATAAATTTACCAAATGGATGTAATTTCTTTGACACGGTTCACAAAATGCAATATCTTTATATGACATCACTGTTTTCAATATGTATCATCTATATGTATATACAGTTTTCTTTTAATATGCGAACGTATTTGGTTGCATGTATACAGTGGAACAGCGCACAAGGAAAATAAAAAAATGGAAACTTTATATTTTTACTCTGGTGTTACGTTACTGCATGTTCTTTTATCCGATGTAACTCTGGGACACGAAATTCCTCATGACCTTGTTCAGTCATTTGGGGCGAATTATTCTTCTTTTGTGAACTTCGCCGTTAAATCTTCTGCTCTGGAGTTAACAAGTGAACCTAGGCTTGTTCAAGCATCGTTTCAGCGGGTCACAGGAAAAGGAAAATGAAGCATGTTCATAGCTCGCTATGCGTTAGGCCTTTTCCCTATCCTGCCAACACAGGTCCTATGCTCGAGGGTTTGATGTGACATTGCTGTTTGCTCCCCGCCACACACGTCCAGGAGAACTGCTCAGGAAATGTCTGCGGTGTCGGTAGCGTTTGGGGCAGATTTTATAAGCCTGGCACCAAAGGGAAGGTCCAAGCCAGCCCATGGATGTGGCCAGAAGTGTGAGAGCCCTAAGAAAACTGTTGTCTTTGAAAAAAAAAAAAAAAAAGAAAAAATCTGCATGGTAGTGTGGTGGAAATGGACTGTTTGAAATTGTCCTTGATCTCCAAAGCAGGGAGAGGGTGGACTGAGGCGGGCGGGGGGGGGGGGGGGGCGAGGGGGAGGAGGGCTGGAGGGAGAAAGTTAGGGGGAGGGAAAAAGAAAACCCCAAACAATAGCTGAGATAGGAATGTGTTTTGGGAAGAGTGTTTGAATCTTTAATGTCGACCCTAATCCTAATCAGGAGAAGAAAGTACATTCTGTTTTCGCATTGTTTACTGGCTTTGAACTTCTGTATTCCTTGGACATTGCCCATAAACTTGAGGTGAGGGACTTACTGACTTTGGGCCTTTGTTGACAACCGCCACCCAGCCAGACAACGTCTGCCCAAAGGAAATGTTAAAAAGTGAGGGGGGAAAAAGGGGACTTTGCTTGTTTGTTTGTTTGTCTAGTATGCAAGGGGGAATGCCAGTTAAAAGGACAGATGGACAGGCGGTGGGAGAGGGACAGAGGGACGGATGGAGAGTGGAATGACAAGGAAAGTTAAGGCAGCGAGCTTCCTTTCCTGGTTAAAAATTAACTGGCATTCATAGCCAATCCCAGAGACAGTTAAACCATGGAGTTCCTCTGGTCGGGGTTTTGATTTCCTAGCCCAATAAAATCGCATCCTCTGTGTTGCTGTGACAATGTGGCCATAAAAAGTGTCCGTGACTTGTCCGCTCGCCTATACGAAATGCATCTCCATAAAGGAAGGTTCGACCGGAGGTTTCTGCAACCGGGAGGTGAGCAGACAACCGCCCTCCTCCGCCGCCGCCCTCCGACCGACAGACCGACCGCCGTCCTGCCGCGGGGGCCGGCGGTCGGTCTGTCGGTCGGAGGGCGGCGGCGGTTTGGGGGCTTTTTTGCCACAAGATGGCGATCTTCAGATCAATGTCAAAGCCGCCCGGGGCGAGGGGAGCAGCCCTGAGAGAAAAAAAAAAAAAAAGAAAAAAAGAAAAAAAAAATCTTGGCCTTTGTTCATTTTGCATCCCTGGAGCCGCACGGGTAATTATTGCACTTACCGGGCTCCGCGTTACAAAAGCCGCTCGGGATGCCGGGGGGGGAGCAGCTGGGGCTTCTCGGTGGAGTTAAAGTTTCCTAAAAATTAGGGAACGCGCGAAGGTAAGTGTTTTATCCATCTAGCCTGCGTGGAGAGGGGCGAGGAGTGTGCGGGGATCGGAGTGGTACCTAGCGAGCTGGGGTGGCCCCTGCCCCGACCCACTGAGCACGGCAGAAAAGAACTGTAAGGAGGGGAAGCGATGCAAAGAGTTGGTGATTACGATGTGAAATAATATAGAAGGGACTTTCTAAGTTGCAGCTGACCTTCTATTTTCTTTTCGTAAAGTTTTGGCCAGCCGCGTGGAAAATCCACGTTATCTGGAAATATTTTTTCAGAGTAACTTGTAGCTTTCTTCCAGTTATAAAAAAAATTGTAGCACTGGAAATATTATGAAACTTGACATTTATGTGTGGAACAGTAGGTGTCTTCAATCAAATAGATCTATGGCAACGCAGACTGCAAATGACAGACAATTCTGACGGTCTTATTGGACTTGAACTGTAGTTTAGTTAGGGTCGTTTGGTAACTTTAAAGGGTAGTCTGCTTCCTCGCAGCTGGACACAGATTGTGGTAAACAAGTTTTGACACACTTATGCTAAAAACTATTCATGTGATTGCATATTAAGTCAGTGTTCATGCAAGACCAGATTTGGATTTCCTCTGTCTGTCTGTCTATCTATCTATCTATCTATCTATCTATCTATCTATTTATCTATCTATCTATCTATCTATCTATCTGTCTATCTATCTTTCTTTCTTTCTTCCTTTCTTTCTTTCTAAACCAGCACATGTGCTGTAAACAAACAATAGTCACACATTCTCATGTGCTCAGGGCTGCTCTGGGTTGTGGCTTTGAAACTCTATCCTCGCTACGAGTATCCCTAACTCCAGGTTACTTTTCTCGCCCATAAAATTTTCACATGTTTTTGTTATGTCTCCATTTGAGAAGGGCGGGAGGGAAGGTGATATTATACGGAGGAGATACTGGTTTGGCTACATATTTTAACCCACGTGTTTCTTAGAAGAGGGTATACAAATTTTAAATATCTGTCCGAAAAAAAACCAAAACAAACCCACCATTGCTTGCTCTCGTATGTAAAGTAATGCAACTTGCCTGCAGTATTTTTTTAAGAAAGCGCCCTTTAAAATCGTGCTTCCAGGGAACTGTTGCAAGTGTAGCTAAAAGCACACGCTCAGTCGGCAGAGAGCGGTTTTTAGATGATTATCGGAACCTATCGATTTCATCAAAGATGCTCCATTAAAAGCTGGGGGATGTTGATCTCTTTTGACCTCCCCTCGGCAGCGCCAGGACTGGAGAAGCCACGTCTCGGGAAGGAGCAGGGCGATTTGAGGGTCCCTTTGCAACATTTCATTTTACACCAGTCAAGTTAAACTCAGCATATTTGATCAAATATTTATTTTTCCCCTTGTTGTTTCCCTGCCCCATTCAATACTCGGCTGAATAAATCAAAGGGACCCCAGCAGCAGTTAAAGCGCCCTCTGGTTACGAATTGTTTACTGACGACCGCGGTCATAGGATAATATTTAAAAAAAACAAGCTTGTTTCTTACAATAACTGTTTATTATTTCACATGATTTGGGTTTGCATGTTTCGGAGGGAAGAGGCGAAGCCAACTCAGTGTCTACACTGTGTTTAATTAATCGTGTACTCAACTTCAGCTCACATACCACATCCAAACCCCTGGGAGGCTTTTTCATAAGCTCTTTGGGTTTGTGTTTTGTTGTCTTTTTTTTTTTTTCTGTCACAATCTTTTCATTAAACGCTCTGAAATCGAAACTTCAGGCCAACGTGCGTGTCTGAGAGCCAAGCTATACCACAACCAAAAAAGATATTTGTATATGCATCCAGACCTTATTTAAAAGAAAGACAGCTACAAAAAGGGGAGAAGGGATACAGTTTCAAATGCTTAATACAGCTGTGCGGCCCATCTCTCGCAATAGAAGGGGTACACTTAAAAGACGGCCTCGGGTATGTAAGATTTCCCCGACACATATATAACTCGATACCGTTGTTGCTTCTGCACGGTGTTGGGGGCTCTCCGGACAATAGAAAGCCCCGTTGTTCTCGCCAGTGCCGGAGGAATGGCGAGGAGATAAAGCCCTAATGAATTGGTTTGGGTGTATTTTGTCCTGCCGCACACTAGAATTCGGAGCTCGTCAGAATTACTTGCAAAATATGTTCCTAATCCAAATGAGTAAAACGATACACATATACTATAAAACAGAGTGAGGAGAACAAGCCTCCGGATGGCTGGAATAAAATTAAATCTCGGCCTAATTTTTAACAGGATAATCCGCCAAAACAAGCCAACACACCCCACCCCCCCAACGTGAAAGAATTTCTAGTAAAGATAAAATTAGTGGGGCCGTCATTTGTCACCTAACTTGGCACAGATGCAGTTCCTAAACCTCCTGTTTGAAATCCGCTTTCTTTGGAGCAAATCCAGGAGAGGGAAAAAAAAAAAAAAAAAAAAAGAGGAATCTGGCACACACGCACGTTCCTGACAACTGACAGTTCCAATATTAAATAACTATACCCTGATTGCATTAATTTTCGGAGCTGTATAAAATGTAATCCGCGGCTTTATTCTCAGATAGGCGGCGCATGCACTCCTGCAACAGCCTGCAAGGCCATTTACGTTTTCACAAATTGCAGTTTGCCCGTGTCTACAAATAAAAGCATATTTTAATTAGCTCGCAAAATGCGTCTCCGGATTAACAGTGCTGATCTTTTGGGTTATACGGGCCAATAATAAAAAGATAAATCACGGTTTAACGCGATACATTTTGAGATTTCCCGTCAGAGTTTGCTCAGGCTGAGCTGTCGGTTTTTATTTATTCCCTTTTTGTTTTTAATTTTAGTCCAACCAATAAAACGGCTTAACGACGCTATTAATGCATCTATTATATTTTTCTTAGATCAATAAAGTTTTATTTTGATAGTGTTGTCTATGTACGCCGTGAATTTAGATTCTCCGCGAAAGCACCTTCTCGCCGGTTTTGATATTTATCAGAATTTTATTTGCTCGGTTTTATAGACCCTCGGATAGCTTTACTTACAGAAGTAGAATTAAAAAGAAAGTATTTCTCGTCCCCTGGCGTCCACAATATTCTTTAAAATTTCTTTTAAATAGGGGTTAAGCTCCAAGGGACACATTGTTAAGCGCTGGAAATGCAGTAGCTACACCCAGCGCATGCCAAATTAGCTCAGTTTAGTCAGAATTGACCATTATCTTTTATAGTTACGAATCAAGTGAACATTATTAGTTTTACTTCACTGGTTTTGATGATGCTGGTTACTATTTGCCTTGGCCTTGTTAGCGATTAAAGAAAGCGGAGATCATGCAACGCCGAGCTGAGTTCATGATCTAGACGGAGCCCGTGCCTTGACCATCAAACCGGCACCGCTCCCCGCCATCAAGGCAACCCCGCCCGGCCTTGCCGCCGGCAGCTCCCGCAGGACCTGGCACCGGGAATGGGGGGCAAACCCCCGCCCTCCGCCACAAAACCTGGGAGAGGAGGCTCAAGAAAACTTAAAACCTCCCAAATCGTCCCCGGCCTCCCTGCCTTTTGTCCGAGTTCCCTGCCTTAGCTTGCAGAGAGGGAGAAGAAGCCAACTCGTGTTTCTTCCGATGCGTTTCGAGTCGTTTTATTCCGGCTGACGAGGATTGCAACGTACTTTTATAGGCCTTTCCCCCCCCCCCCAGCCCTTTAATCCAATTTTTAAAAGGGAGCTGCTTATTTTAAAAACACCTTTGGAAGGATTTCAAGTGTTGCTCCTCGGTTCCGTATGGCTTTTAGGTTTGCAATCCATTTCTATTTAATTTGGCAAATGCAAAATAAACATACCGCAAGAGCGGACTTCCCCGGAGAAATTTTTATACCTGACTTGTGTAGAGAAATGTATTTGGAGGGCGGCGTTGGGGCTCACGTTTCATTTTATTTAGATCTGTATTTATAACGCTAAGCCTATTGATAATGGCCTTCCTGTATACCAGCCAATAAACCGGTGCCTTATGTGGTATTAATTTTGTTAGCGGTGATATGGCCCTCATAGGAATCTGATAAGGGTTTGTCCGTCGCACATTAACACATCGCGGGGTTAGTCGGGTTGGGGAAACACAAACAATATTACAGGAGGAAATGCGGGGAGGTGAAAAAAAAAAAAAAAACCAACAACCTCGAAGGGTTTCTATAGGCTGCGGGATCTACCCCTGTCACCGCATCCCGCGGGCCGGGCAGGGGGAAGCCGCGCTGTGATGCTCGCCCCATCACACTGCAAAAAAATCAGACGTATAGGTTTTCCGTAAAGGTTTTACTGGTATTGCAAAGTTGCAGCAGCCTCTGCCCGCCCCGGCGCTTCCAGCGGGCGCGGAGGGACGCTGGGGGGGCCCCGCCGGCCGGGCTCGCCCGCGGGAAGGGACACTTGCCTCCCGCCGTAAGCAGGGAGCCCTCCGCGGGAATGTCACGCCGTGGAAAAAACATTTCCTCGTGTCAGGGAAACACGGCGGGACGAGACCACGTGGGGCTTGACAGATCCGTGGGGCGGGGGGGGCAAGGGGGGGGAGGTCTGAACGCCAAGGGTAGGCGCCGGGGGATGCGGGGCGCCGGGGGCTGCGGCGCACTGGGGGGCTGCGGGGCGCCGGGGGCTGCGGAGCACCGGGGAACGCCCCGCCGCCACCCCGCCCGGGCACGGCAGCCGGGTGCCAGGGAGCGGCTCTCAGCGGGGACGGCGCTGGCGCCCGGCCGGCCGGCAGCCGCTCTCCCCCCGCCCGCCCCGCTGGAAGGGGAGCCTGGCCGGCCGCTGCTTCCCCGGGAGAAGCCTGCGGGAGAGAGGAGAGAGCCCTGCTCCTCCGGGGTGGGCAGCGAGCACCGGCCAGCCCCAGGCTCCCCTTGGACTAAAGAGCCCTTAGTTCCGCGGGCCAGGCAGCGAGGCGACTTCAAAATGGCATAAGCGAGAGATGATGGAAGTGAAAGCAAGCCATCATTAAGCGATTCATTAGAAAATCTATCTGTCTCTCTGTCTGCGTCCCTGTCTGTCTGCTGTCTGTCTGCTACCTCGGCCACAATTACATATTGAGTGGACAGGGCTGTCTAGTATCTCAGGATTCATCTACTTACTCTTCTTTCTATTATTTAGTACATTGCTCGTGAAAGAGACGGTGTTTTTGAAGAGGCGAAAAGTGAATGACCCAAATGGGGGGGGGAGGGAGATATAAAAATGATCGCCCAAATATAAACACGTCAATAAACAGGGTGCGCAGCATCCTGCGAGGATCCGTTTGAACTGCTCGCGTCTGGATTCTTTCTGTGGCGTTACGTCTGGCTTTATATTTTAAATGGTAATCAGACCTCGGGAAGAATCCAGCGTTAACTAAAGCATTAGGAGCTGTAACCGCACAATCAATCCCCCCTGAGTGGCATAGCTCCCTAAGAGATTCTTCAGCGCAGCAGCGAGCATTTTATCTCCAGGAAATTTAAGCCCAGCCTGGCGTCGTGGCGGTGATGTTAGGCTGGAAGCAGCCCCCTTCCTCGGTAGTTTAACGCGAGAGGCACCAGGCCCCTTTACGGTTTCCAATGATCCGTGATAAACAATAACACGTCTTTTATTTCTTAAGAAACGGGACAATCAAATGAAATGAGCAGAGCCTGAGCATAAAACACCGGGCGAGCCGTGGCTTTATTAATTTCGTGAGAGACAGAGGCTGTGCAGGGAGGTGAGCAGGCGTTGCTGCCGGAAAGCCCAACCGCGGGGAGAGAGGAGTGATAGTAAAAGCTTCATCTGGACACCGCTTCAGCCTAGGTATAATAAACATCAGGACCGCCGGGCTAGTTTATAGCGGTGCGTGTGATAAGAGGGGAGCAAAACTTGGAGCCAGTACTAGCAAAGCCCGCTCCTTCTCCTTCCCCTTCCCCTTCCCCTTCCCGGGAGCGCGGCTCCCGCCCAGGCGCGGGCACTCGCCCATGTGGGCGAAGCGTGCGCGCCTGTGTCTATGGAAATCCATATTACACATTAATATACATCTATCTCCCAAATTCAGAGGTCGACCTGAGAGCAGCTCGGTGCATACGAAACCAGACGGGGAGGGGTTGCTGGGGAGGCCCGGGTTTCCATTGGCTGCAAGCGTCTGCCGTGGTGCGGGGGTATCTCTAATCATATTCAGCATGTTTTGCACAAGAAATGTCAGCCAGAAAGGGCTATCTGCTCCCTTCGCCAAATTATTCCACAACAATGTCATGCTCCGAGAGCCCGGCTGCAAACTCTTTTTTGGTAGACTCCTTGATCAGCTCGGGCAGAGGGGAAGCGGCGGGAGCAGGAGGCGGAGGCGGAGGCGGCTACTACCCCAACAGTGGTATCTACCTGCCACAAGCGTCCGATCTGTCCTACGGGCTGCAAAGCTGCGGACTTTTCCCCGTTTTGAGCAAACGCAATGAAGGTACTTCTCAAAGCATGGTCCCCAGCTCGCACCCCTACGTGTCAGGGATGGAAGTGTGGCTAGACCCCCCCCGGTCCTGTCGCATGGAAGAGCCGGAGAGCCAGCAGGCCACCTCGTGCTCCTTCGCTCCAAGCATTAAGGAGGAGAGCTCCTACTGCCTCTATGACTCAGAGAAATGCCCCAAGGGCTCGGCCGCCACAGACCTCGCTCCCTTCCCCCGGCTGAGCGCCGAGGTCGGCCCGGGCGGCAGCGGCGGCGGCGGCAGCGGCGGCGGCGGCGGGGTCCCCGTCCCGGGCTACTTCCGCCTCTCCCAGGCTTATGGCACCTCCAAGAGCTACGGCGCGGGGTCGGCCGGGGCTGCCCCCTTCCCTCCGCAGCCCCCCGGCCGCTTCCAGACGCCTCCATCTTTGCCTCCCGTCCCGGACGCGGGGAGGAAGGAGGACGAGGAGCGCTCCCCCAGCCCCTTGGCGTGCGTCTCCCAGAGGGAGGACGAGACTCAGGCTTCATCTTCCACCGCAGAGGAGCTCTCTCCAGCTCCGTCAGAGAGCAGCAAAGCCTCTCCCGAGAAAGAGCCCGTAGGTAAGCGAATGATGATGATGGTGGTGATGGTGGTGGTGATGATTTAAAAACAAAACCAAAAAAAAAGGAAAAAAAAAAAAAGCGGTTGAGGATCATAGTGGCATCGCGATGCGAAAGGAGGATCCCAGCTGCCCCGCGGGGCTGACAAGAAGCGCTGCTCAGACTGACCTTCTGAACTTTGTAATATTCGGGCATGGGGTTGCCGTAAAAATTAATGTCCGTCCTATAGTTTAAAACCCTTAGAGCCTCCGCTTTGGGCAACTTTAGCCTGCATGCTGCTTAAACATATAGAAAAACAAGATCAATCTTTCCCCTGTGATGTGAAGGTGCCTACCAGATAACAGAGATGTTTGTAAAGCATCCAAAATAAGCAATAGGCAGTGCCAATAAATAAACCTATTAACGCGGTAAGTTATATTTTACGATCCAGAATGCTTTTCGGAATAACAGCCGCGCTGAAATGTGCCATCTATGAACTGCTATCAAATTAGACTGATGAATGCACCGCGAATATCCTTCAGCGTCTACACTAGATAACAGGCTTGTTATTTATTCATTTGCCTGTTTATTTCCCTTTCGGGTCCCCATGGCAAAAAAATAACTCCCCTTCTCTGGGCGGCAGGCTTTTCAGGCGCTTCTCTCCGGCCGCATTTCAGAAGCCCTGTTATTCCTTCAGGCGCCCCGTTGGAAAATAATAAGATTAAAACAAAACAAAAAAAAAAAAAAAAAAAGAAAGCGGAAAACTACTACAGAGCCAACCCCAAACCACGAACCACTCTGAGCCATCGAGGGATCAATGTTACCTCTTTCCCAGGCGGTCCCACTGATAGGAATAAACACCCTGCGACGGGGGATTTTTAATTTTTTTTTTTTTTTCCTCCCCCGAAATGGTAGGAAAAGAGAGGGCCGGGGCGAAGCTCCCCGGGAAGGCAGGGGCTGGAGGCGGGGAGGCTCCGGCTCCCCAGCTCACCTTGTTTGCCGCCTCCAGAGCACACTTACAAAGTTCAGATCCGCAGGCTTTGGGGTTTTTTTTGGAAGCAGGTGCCTGGTGGGGGAAAATAAGACCCCAGGCCATTCACAAAGCCGCCCCCCAGTAAGAGTGGGCCGAGGGGGGAGCGGGTCAAAGCCTGTTTTGGGGGGTCGGAGATGAGCTGCCCAGCGGGGCAGGCTGCCCCGCCGGAGGCTGCCCGGAGCTTTTTGAGCAGAGGCAGTTTTTTCCCGGCCGGCTCCAGGGCCTTTGGAAAACCGCTTTGAAGCTCTCGGTTCCCACAAGGACACCCCACATTCCAAGTCCCCGCAGCTGGCGGAGCGACCCCCCCACAGACACACAACCAGATGCTCCTTCCACCCTCTCCCCCCCCCACCCCCCCCAGCTCTTTGCCTCCTACCCGCTGGTAACGTCCCTCTTTTACTTTCTCAAAACTAGGCAATTCAAAAGGAGAAAATGCAGCAAACTGGCTCACGGCAAAAAGTGGCAGAAAGAAACGGTGCCCTTATACCAAGCATCAAACTCTCGAGCTGGAAAAGGAGTTTCTATTCAATATGTACCTGACTCGTGAGCGTCGCCTAGAGATCAGCCGCACAGTCCACCTCACAGACAGACAAGTTAAAATCTGGTTTCAGAACCGCAGAATGAAACTGAAGAAAATGAACAGAGAGAATAGGATTCGGGAGCTCACAGCCAACTTTAATTTCTCTTGATGAACCTATAAGCACATCTTTATGGTTTAAAGAGCCAGTATCATTTTCCTAGGCTGTAGTCATCCGCACCTGTATGGATTAACGATTTTAGACGTTCTCAATATGTCCTTAACCTCTTAAGAGCTACTTTGGGGTGGGGGTGGGGGGGCGGACTAAAGCCACGCTAATGCACAAAATGCCGTGCGTGAACCTCCCCGCTTCCTTCAGCCTTCCCCGGGGCCGATTTGTTCCTTTAAGCTTTGAAACACAGAAATGCCGTTTCAGGAGCTACAAATATCTTTCCCCCCCATATCTCTCTCTGAAAAGTAAACAAGCTCGGTTAAAGGCGCATTCTTTTAAATTATAAGCGGTGTGACTTGGACCGTACGTAGCTGCAGAATGAAGATATTTAAGCCTTGCCATATTTCTATATATCGGGAGCTTCCCCCCCCCCCCTTTTCCTTTTCTCCCCCCTCCCCCTTTTTTCCTTCGAAAAGCAGGACTTACAATAATGAAATGCAGGCATCCTTTAAAAGGGCTTCATGGGAACGGGTGTAAAGAGCGATTCTTTTTTTGCTTTACCTTGAAAGTCAGTATTACAGCTTTAAAATTGGCCAGGAAAATGAAATCTCTTCTCTTTAAAGGTATAAAAGAGTTCGTGTTGCTCATGGACTAAATTATGACACTTACCTCTGAATTTCTCTCGCTCTTTCTGGTTGTAGATATTTACTTCATGTAGTTTTGCTTAAATATGTGGAATTAGTGATTTTTTTGGTCTATAAACAACGTTACCGTTGGTAACGCAAGACAAGCACACAGAAATTCCCCCTTGAGAAGAAAGTATTAACTTTTTCCTCACTAATTTCACTGAAAAGTATATATTCTGAACATCAGAAGGACTTTCTGAGCCAGAGTCTGAGATTGCGAGGGAGAATATGTTCGTCTTCCTTTATACTGTGAAGTTACATGCATTAAAGGGTCAAACATAGTGGTGAAAAAAATTTAAAAGAGAAAAAAAAAAGAAAGAAGGGGAAAAACTATAAATACAGATATGTATAAATGTCTATTATTATTAAAATGCCGATACTGTTTTAAGCAAATGCATTCTATCGTTATTATAAATGTTAGTTCTAGCTATATTTAGTTCTTACCTTAAATCGGAATAAATTAATATTGTAATGCTGCTGTGCGTGAAAAAGACGATGTTTATGTTGTCATAGAAGAATAAAAAACCGTGGAATGAATCCTTTTAATTTTACCTCTTTTTGTGACTGTTTATCCTCAGGTTCTACTTTATGTCTTCGAGAACTTTTACAACAGGAATAGTTGCCTAAACCCCCTGCAATTACTTTAGGAATCTATTTAAATATTACCTAGACGGTCGTAATTTGTCTGGGCCATATAGCGATGGTGCTCTAAGGTTTGTCGGCTTTTGTTCAGTTTTATGACTTGCTAGTATATCTGGATTGTTGCTGTCTTGAACGAGTGGTTTCAGTTGACTGAGGAGCTGCATAGACTGAGGAAGCAAATTACTATTTCTTGAGGGTAGGGAAACGATTTTTTTTTTTTAATCGAACACCTACAAGTGCGCGGAGATCTTTAACTCCAGAGGACGGTGACAAAATTCTAGCTTTATCTCAGGGCTGAGAAGAAATCGTAAAGGTGAGCGCATGGGGAGGGGGGGGACATCAGCCTCGCCTCCCTGCCAGCGGGCCCCTCCAGACAAGGCTATTCCCTACCTGGCTGCATGTGGAAGAGCTTATTTCACCCAGGCTGCTTTCTTTTTTTTTTTTTTTTTTTTTTTTTGCATCCTCCCTTCCTTGCTGCATGTTTCGCTAATAGAGTCTTGCACAAAGGGAAGGCAAAAGGAGGGCTGGGAGACGGGCGACAGCTAATGTTTCCTTGCAGGGTATGTGTCTGCCGGGAGGAGGGGGGACAGACTTTGAACCCGGGCTTACTGGGAGCCGTTAGCTTTTCATGATGTAACGTTGTCGTGCACGGCCTTTTTCTTCCCGATTGCATCTGCATGGAGAGGCGAAAGCTGCCCGTGGCGGGGGGTGGGTGGGTGGGTGGGTGTTGTTATTATATTTCTCTCTTGTTTTCATTAACCCACCCGAGGCCGGCCGGGGGGCGCGGAGGGGCGCCGGCGGGGCGGGCGGGCGGGCCAGAGGGATGTTTTAGTCACGTTTCTGGTTTTATTTTCGTAGCGGGATCCTTGCGTTAAAGACCACGGCAATGGGGAAAAGTAATAATTAGCGCCTGAGAACTGCTCTGTGGTTTAGGTAGTTTCATGTTGTTGGGGCTCCACCTTTCTCTCTACAGCACGAAACTGCCTTAATTACTTCAGTTGATATCATCACCAGGTATGCTCGGTGCGAGGGTCCTTTCTGCCCGAAGAAACCTTAGCGCTGAAGTGATCTGTAGGCGTCAAGTCCCAATGCCATTGTTCCCCATCTGCAACGGAGCCTCCTTTGATTCCTCAGATAAACACGGCAGCCGAGGGGGGAAGCTTGACAAGTTCTTCAAGGTTAGCTAGCTCCTAAGCAAGTCCCTGCCTGCTTGCGGGATTTTAATATCTCTCGTAGGCTGCATTCAAGGTCAGGTGCGTTTTTGCATTCCGCTCGGCGTGGGTCGAGCTCGGAGGGCGGCAGCGGAGGCGGCGGGGAGATGTTTTTATTTTTCTGTCTGGATTTATTAAAAAACAGAGATCCGGAGGCTGCCCGGGGGAGGGGGCGGGGAGAGATCAAGTCTGCCGGCCCGGCTCCGCGCACCGTCACGAACCAGGCCCGGGAGCGCAGGGCCCGCGGCCGGGCGAACCCCACTCGCGGCGGGGGTGCGCGGCCCCGCCGGCGGCTCCCGTCCCCCCCGCGTCGCAGGGCTCCGCGCCGCCGCCCGTCGGGCCCGCTCCCCCGGGGCCGCCCGGGGGCACCGGCTGCCCCGCAAGGCCTCGGTTACGATCACGATTGCGGCGCGGGCGCGGCCGCTCTCCGCGGCGGCGGAACGGGCAACAGCGACCTCTCCGGGCCCGCCGCCGCCGCCGCCGCCGCCGCCTTTTGTGTCCGCAGCGCGACCGCGGGCAGGGGCGGCCTCCCGCCGGGCCCACCGCCGGCAGCCAGCGCCGGCACGGCAGCCGAGCGGAGCGGGCACCCTCGGCAGCGCAAAGGCAGGCGGGGGAAAGGGCAGAAAACTCACTCGCTGCGGGGGGGTGTATTTATAGTTATTTTTTTTTTAGCGACCGCGATTATTTTTGGAAAAAAACAAACAAACAAAAAAAACCCGCAACCCCTACAAACTTTTTCGAAACTCCAGGCTGGGCTGCAGGAAGTCAGAGGAGCTCGGATAGCGGATTTTAGCTAGACCCACCCTAGCCGGTTCCTTGCAGGAGCAGACGTTCCCGGCTGGGGCAGGAGCGGAGCTCTGCTTTGCAGTCAAATTTAAGTGCTAGTGGCTGCCTCTGCACAGACTGCGCGTCTGACGGGCTGTCTGCTGGGTCTGTGTACATACTGGGGTGTATTTACAGTGTACATGTCTGTGCGTGCCTGTGTGGCGGTTGTACATAGGTTTGCCTCTCTGCCCTTTATTTCCCACTTCAATCGCATCATCCTGATTTTGGGCTGCTTCGCCCAAGTTCTGCATCATTTTTTTCTCTCCGCTGTGCCGAAACACCTCCGTGCCTTGGTAGCACCGGCGATTCCGTGATTTGAAGCGGCAGGAAACCCTGGGAAAAGGCGATCCTGAACTTCCCGTTCAGGAGAGATCGCCAACGCCCGCGGATTCCTGCCCCGCGCCCGCGTACACTCCGCGCCTCCGCGGTGCGTGGCTACCGAAGCAGCTCTTGCATATGCCCCCGGCTTGAAAACCGACGGGGTCCTTCCTGTTGCAGCTGGGAGTAAGAGCTAGCGGAATGGGAGCTCTGCTGATTTGATTATGCCGGGATGGAGGGCAGGGAGTATTTTTATTCAGGCACGATCGCTCCGGCGGTGCTTCCTTCCTGGGAATTCCGACTTTCATATCGCAATTTGATGGGAAGGTCTATTTCTGCCCTGTTTGGGGTCTTTTGCCTCCGAGGGTCTCAGCCACCAAAACCCTAAGTAATTTGCAACGCAAATTGTACGAAGCCCACGCTGCCCTCACTCGCCTTCGTGGCTCGTATGCAAAATGTACTTTGGGGGAAAAAATGGGTCTAAAAGGACGAAAAGGGAGGCGAATGCTCCAGCGTTATTATCAGCAACGTGACGGCGTGAAAAACGCCTGTCATTATTCGCTATATTTTATCCCTTGCTTTCTGTACACCCTCTCCCGCCGCTTGGATGCCGGCAGTGAACAAATGCAGAATTTTACAGGGAAATAAAAATGCAGGCACGTTCTTTTAAACGTTATTGTTATTGTTATTCATTTGCTATTATTTTTGGTGAGGAACCAAAAAAATGAAACCCGCTGCAAGTTGAGAACCCAAATTCGAATATAAACATTCAGGACTCCTGCAGCTAAGATTATTTTTTCTGAATGGAAAAAGGAAGTTCTACAATCACATTTCACCACAGCTGACTCTTAATAATAAATACAAATGACGTCGAGTTCCGTCTTTCCAGGAAAGAAATACAATTATTTTTTTCTATTACGGCGTGTCTATACAATGGCCACAAAAAATAGCAGAGGAGAGCTTTATTTGCATTTTTTAAATTGTTAGAAAATAACGGGCTCCTTGTTTGTGGAGACCTTGCAACTGTTCCGTAATTTTCGAACTCTAATGGGGGATAATAGCTTCATTATGGGCCTTTGTAATCCTGGGGGGGAGAGGGGGGGGAGAGCGTTGTTAAAATAGGATCTCTGTAAGATTTCGGATTAAACTGTTGGGAAGACATGAAAAGAAAAAGAAAGAGAGAAGGAGAGAGGGGGAGAGAGAGAGGGAGAGAGACAGCCCACATAGCGATGTAAAACTAATTAGAACCACACTTTCTCATGCACAGTATTTACACGTGATTTTAATTATTACTCAGCCGTCCCTACCATTTGCTGGGCTCTATTTTCAATAAAAGATATTTCGAGTAAATTGAGGCTCTCGCGGAGATTTTTGGTGCCCCCTGCATCCCGTTGACCGCGCTCCTTCGCCAGCCACCGGGATAAAGAGCGTGAGCGTCCGCCGGAGAAAAACCGGGGAGTCCCAGGCAGATTTGCAAGGCGCTCAGCCACCACTTTAATTCCTAACACTGGACTTGGATCTGGCCGCCTCTTACTTTCCCCCCGCCACCCTCCCCTCCTTCTGCGGAGGACTGTAACCCTCCGCTCGGTTTCCGATGCCGCTAGCGTGTGTCCTACAGTCAAAGGAGGTGCCAGCAAATAAATAACTATATTTGCACATAAATTTGGCCCACCAGAATGCGGGACGGCCGACTGCGAGCGCCCCTTTGATAGCCGCCCTGAGAAGCAGGGTGCCTTTCGGCAGCGGGGAGACGGCGCTTTTTCTCCCTTTTCCCCCCGCTGCTTCCCTGCATAGTAAAGAATTAATCGTCGCGATAAATACCGCCGCCCGGCTCTGCCCGCGCTCCTTCCCTCCCGGCCCGGACGGCGGCTCCGCTCCGCTCCGCCCGGCCCCGGCTCCTCTCCCCGGCCTGGCGAGGGGGTCCCCCGCCGCCGCGGCCCCGTCCAAGGGCAGGGGCGGGCGGGCAGGAGCGGCGGGGAGGACGGGGAGGACGGTGTTTCGGTCACTGCCGCGCTCTGCCCGGCGGGGTGGGGTGGTGAAGTGCAGTTTGGTGCGGGCCAGCCTAAATACGGAGCCAGAGCCTGCCCCGGTCCCCCTCCGGCCGGGCGGGGAGGGCCGGCTCGGCGGCGGAGTTTCGGAAAGGGGATACGTTGAATTTGACTTTCCGCTGCCAGCTCTGAGCCGAACGGAGCGGTATTATTTACAGTGAGTTCCCAAACTAAACACAATAGTATAATTTAACCTTTCCAAGCACTCGTAAATTTTTACTGCTGTGAAACACAGCGATGCAAATGAGCGCGCTCATAGTTACTGACTTAATAACAACCCCGTGGCTGCCGAAACAATAACTCCTTATGAAATATAATAAATATATATTTAAATACAGTATACCGCAACTGCTATTTTGCTTTTTTTATTGCTTCAATTATTGTATAATTTTATGTGAAGGTCTCCGATCACAAGGGTGGGTTGGGTTTTTTTTGTTTGTGTTTTTTTTTTTTTTCGTGGGGAACACGGCCCACTGATGGGATGATTAATTATGATATAAAATAGTCCGCTTAAACGAAAAAAAAAAAAAAGAGGAGAGAGAGAGAGAGAAAGAGGGAAGGGGGGGTTGTAATACGGAATATGATCTTTTAATCTCAGTTGGCCGCAATTAAAACAAACCCCGCCGTATAACTCCAATATCCCTTTGCATAAAAACATATGGCCTCGCTATAAAAATTATGGCTGGAAAACACTGACCCATTAATAGCCCGCGGACTGATTTATACTTTATTGTTCTGCTCCCCCGCCACGTGACCGGGGCAGCCAATGGGCGCCCGGGCTGCCCTCAACTTATTACTGACTCTACTTCTCCGCCAGCACCAAGTTGTTACGTGAAACCCGCAGCCCCGAACCGCGGCGGGTCCGCCGCCCGCGCCCGCCATGTCGGCTCCCGGGACCCTCAGCAATTACTACGTGGACTCCTTCCTGGTGCCGGAGGGGGACGAGCTGGCGGCGACCCGCTACCCCCCCGCCCCGCTGGGGCCGCCGCCGCCGCCGCCGCGGCCGGCGGCGCTGGCCGAGCACCCCGAGCTGGCCCCCTGCAGCTTCCAGCCCAAGGCGCCCGTCTTCGGCCCCCCCTGGAGCCCCGCGCACCCCGCCGGCGCCAGCGGGGTCCCCGCCGTCTACCACCCCTACGCGCACCACCAGGCGCCCGTGGCACCGCCCGACGGCAGGTACATGCGTTCGTGGCTTGAGCCTGTGCCGGGCTCCTTGTCTTTCCCCGGGTTACCTACCGGCAGGCATTACGGCATTAAACCTGAACCGCTGGCGGCCAGGAGGGCTGACTGTACCACGTTTGACACTCACACTTTGTCTCTCTCTGATTATGCTTGTGGTTCTCCTCCAGTTGATAGGGATAAGCAAAGCCACGAAGGCGCATTCTCTGAAAGCAATGGAGAAAGTGAGGCAAACGGAGAGAAACCGCAGATCGATCCAAGTAAGTGGGACTGCGAGGGTAATGGACTTCAGGGCGCTGCGCCGGCCGCGGGGAGGTGGCGAGGCTCTGGGGGTAACTGCGCGGCCGAGCACCGGCTGCTGCCGCCGCCGCCGCCGCCGCTGCTGCTCCAGCTCGCCGGGCTCTGCGGTCTGCAAAAGCCAGCGCTGCCTTTCGCAGGCTCGGACGGGATCTAGGATGGCTCGGCCTTCCCAGGCTGAAAGGAAAACAAAAACCCACTCTACAACCGCAACTTAAACAAAACAAACAAACAAACAAAAAAAGGCAAAAACCGCCCATCCCCGCCCCAGCCACCCCAGGAGACGCCGCAGGACGTGCTCGCATCCGCCTGCCCCGCCGCGCTCCCACGCGTGGGCAAACGCCGGGGAGCGGGTGCCTGGAAAGCATTGGATGTGAATCTGGTCTTTTTGAGAGGTCTCGCAGGCCGGGGCGGCTCTTGCGGGGGGCTGAGAGCAGAAACCTCGCCGTTGACTTGGTGTCCCCCCCCTCTTCCCCCCTTCGTCTCCTCGGTGGAAACCCCTGGGCTGGATGCTCCCAGGGCTGCGGGACTGGTGGCAGAGCGCCTCGGGATTGCTATCGCGATGAACGCCGTGCGATTAAGGGTCCTAAGCGAGCGAGGTTTTAATTATGCCAGCTGTAGACTGACTCGCCAGCTCCCTGGGTCTTGCCAGTGATGACACGGGAGAAGGTCGAAATTAAAAAGTGAAACAATTTCGATGACATATTGGTCGGGCTGGTCACTCCCCGGGCTGGCAGTTTGAGGGGGGTGTGTGCGTGAGGAGGCCAGGGAGGGAGGGAGCTAGCAGAGAGAGAGAGAGAGGAGGAGAAAGAGTATTTTAAAATTGCATCCTACAAACAATAAAAAAGGCGAGGGGAGGCGGGGGCGGCGGGGCTTTGCCGCGTGTGGTTGCGTGTGACCTCTCCATGTGTCTCTATTTTGGAGTCCATTGTGCCTCACCATCCTCTGTGCCTGGGGAAATGAGAGCCACGTCCTAAACCCCAGTATCGGGACACCGACGCGACCGGTCCCGCGTGGGTCTCCTTCCCCAGCCCCCTCCCTTCTCCCTCGCCCCCCCCCCCCCGAGCCTGAACTTCTCCTGTTGTTTTCGTTATAGATAATCCAGCTGCAAACTGGCTCCACGCAAGGTCCACCAGGAAAAAGCGATGCCCTTACACCAAGCATCAGACGCTGGAACTGGAGAAGGAGTTTCTGTTCAATATGTATCTCACTAGGGACCGTAGATACGAGGTGGCCAGACTCCTCAATTTAACTGAGAGACAAGTGAAAATCTGGTTTCAGAACAGGAGGATGAAAATGAAGAAAATCAACAAAGATCGAGCGAAGGACGAATGATGGCGACACGCGGGTTAAATGGAAAATGCATAAAGTAAAAAAAAAAAAAAAAAAAAAGGGAAAAGTTAAAAACAAAACAAAAAAATCCTCCCCTCGAGCCCTGCCATGCAATGCGTCTGGGTCCAGGCCTCATTTTTTTCCCATGGCAAATTCTGATTATGATTGTACCTTGATTGTCACAGAGGCCAGTTTGCCAGGAGAGGTACAGTAAGACTTTTAATTTTCTAATAGGAAAGAAAAAGGGGGCATTAGCACGAAAAGGCTGTTTAGCTGGCTTGTATAAATCTACCTGTTTCTTCACTTACGGAAAGAAAAAAGAAAAAAAAAAGAATAAAGAAAAAAACTACCTTTTCATAATGCACAACTATTTACGGACTGTATAGTTTAGTCTACGTAGTTAATTTTATTCGCTCTTTGCGCGGCAGAGAGATCTCTGCCTTAATACTTGAACACTGTGTTTTATTGTGGTAATTATGTTTGTGACTCAATTTATGTGCTTGGGTGCTGTACCGGATGTAATGGTGTAAGCTAGAATTCAATTTGAACTCAGGTTGTTTATTATAAAAATTGCATAGAGTATAGCTCTGTAGTGTATTAAGTCTTTTCTGTATAATTAGACAGTTAACCTTTGATTGTAAAATATATATTATATATATCCCAACGCAAAAAAAAAAAAAAAAAAAGTAGAAAAAAATCCGGGATGTCTGGGAATTACGGTTCTCAAAATATTGAAGCAAGTCATTTTAGTATGCACAGTTGATATATATAGTACTGTCTTTGTCGGTTGTATATATAATCTATATATTAAAAAAAAAAGTAAATAAACAGACTAGCTTAAAGATTGTTTTTGCACCAGTGAGCAGTTATCAGATTTCGGAGCTATACGTATATGTGAAAAGGGTAACTACCTATGGTTTACGTTTTAATTTTAATCGAATGATTTGATGGTTATTGTAATGAAGGTTAATTTTATTGATAATAAATTATACACTATAAAAACCTACATTTGGTTATTGTAAATTTGTATCGATTAAAAAAAATAAATCCGGGAAGTTATGTTGATGCAGAACGTACACTGTCTATTTTGAAATAGTTACCTCATGGCCTACTGACCAAATCGTTGTGTTTAAATGATATTTAACTTTTTGCCAAATAAAATATATTGATTCTTTTATATTTTGTGATGTTTTAAGATTATTAAGGAGGGGCTCTCCCACGGCACACCGAGTCTCCCCCGCAGACGTGGCAGGGCTCGGGCAGCCGCGGAGGCGAGGCGAGCAGTAGTGCTATTGCTGAGCCAAGGCGACCCCACGGTTCTAGAAACGCAGCCCCCCAGGTGATGAAAATTTCGGCTTCTTTTCCTCCTAAATGGGCAGATTCAGGTCCTGAATGCCATCGCTTCGCTGAGAGGAGGCACGGCTTCCCCCCCTCCCCGGTAGAATTGGGTAAGCTGGGGCTCAGCAGCGTGGGGAGGGAGCCCCTTCGGGTGGCGGCGGGGGCACAGCCCCGAGTCAGCGCCGTTTTAATAACTTCGCCTGGCGGGGCGGAGGGGGTTAGGACCAAAGCAAAATGTCCGACGGTCTTTAATGCGGACAATAATGTAAATCAGCTCAGACTGCGACATTTAAGCCGAGATGGTTAATTAGCCTGTGCCAGAAAATGTCCAGCACTAAGTGTGCTTCAGCAAGCTTTGTGAGAAGGCTCGCCTTACCAGCGCGTTCATTTTAAATTCCCTTCTAGAAATAATTGCCCATGCAAAATATGTTATTTCAAACGTCACCCATTTTTTTCCTTTCCTTGCCTTCACGTTTGGGATTTTTTTTTTCTCCCTTTTAAATGTCCCGTGGCAAATAAAAACTACCCCTCGCATTTTACTAGCGCCTCAGATTAGATATGTATGTATAGATAGATATAGATACAGATAAAATTTTACTGACAATTATGGTAGAATTTATGGTGTCAATTTTACTCGCTGATTTAGCCGAAGGAAAGAGCTGGGCTGGCAGCAGGCTAGAGCAGAGACGACAAAATAGGATTTATTATTAAAAACAGAAAGAAGGTCTCTTTGGAGTGGAAGATTTCCACACACACCCCCATTGCACCCACCCCTCCCCCGCCGCCCCAAGCCAAATCAAGTCTCAGCAACAAAAGAAAATAGCGAAGTCTGTGAGCTTGCTGAAATTTACCCTTGTTTGGGGCGGACATCTTACTGCTCAGAGCAGATATCCTCCATAATATGAGCCGCAGCCCGCTTCTGCGCCACACCGACCCTTGTTTGAAAATACGCCGAATAACAATAAAAGCCGCCCTGTTTTACGGAGGTGCACTTACACATATATATGTATTTAAAGCAAAATAAGACGGAACACAGTTATGGTCTTGGCAGAAGTTGTTGTTAGGAAAATTCAGAGCCATACAGTGCAATAAAAGAAAATGACTGCTGTAACCGTTTATGGGGTGTAAAACGCTGCAGGGCTGAAGACAAAACTTAGGGAGCCGGCAAGAAGTTTACAGATGTGCAGAACTGCGGGAGGAAGAAAAAAAAAAAAAAAAAGCAGCTTTCGGCTTCACCTTAAAAAAAAAAAAAAAAAGAAAGAAATCCGGGGTAAGATTTGATGAGTTCTAATTAGCAAAAGGGAGCTCGTTCTGGTGTGCACACACACAAAAAACCCCTAATTGATCCCTGAGCCAGTATTTGGGGATGCTGGGACGCCCTCTGTTGTTGCAGACAGAGGCAACTTCAAAGAATCAGCATTAAGAGTGTGTAATAAATGACGGGTCTGCAAACTGTCTGGAATTCGGCTCTTAATGAGTTTACAACTGTCCAGCCACAATTAAGATTTTTTACAAAAGCCTTTTCATTTGTTTTGTCTGGCTGTTTTAGATAAAGCGGGCGAGCGGAAATAACAACCTTTTATTGGCCTTCCCCTGCTTAAATCCAGGCTGGGAGGTGGACATTTATCTTCCCGTGCGCTGGCGGGCAGAGGCGCTGGCTCCGCGGGGCCGGGGCGGCGGGCGGCGGGCGGCGGGCGGCGGCGGCGGTGTCGGGCGGGCGCCGGCAGGTGGCGCTGTGAGCCCGCGAAAGAGCGCGCGCCCGCCCGCCCGCCATCAAGCGCTCGGCCGCCTCCCCGAAAGCTCCTAAAATGTCGACTTTATGGGAGCATAACTGGGGTTGGAACGGCTGGTTTGGTTCCAACAAAGGCCCGATAGGGTTGGGGGGGGGGGCTGTGTTTTGCTTTCCCCCTTGTCCCGGGAGGACGGTGAGGGGTGCCCCGCCGCCACCGGGCGCGGTTAGGGTGGCATTTACCGCCTGGCCACGCTCGGTGCTCTCATGGCAAAAGTAAAGCTTGCTCTGCACCAAGGACATACCCTGCATTTATTATTCTCAAAGCACCGAGGCACTTCCTATTAGCTAATAGAGAGGGATGGAGCCCTGGCACTGAACCGCCGGCTCCTCTTTCCCTTGCCCCAAATCTTCGCCCTTCTCAGGCGAAGCTCTGAGCCTGCAAACGGGGTGTCCTGATCTCCCCGAAAGGCCGGTGAGAAATGAAATATTTGGAGAGAGGGGGAATGGAAGGGTTCGGGCAGGACGGAGGAGGCTCTCCCCGGATCAGCCCGGGAGCGGAGCCCCCGAAGAGCTTCGCCCTCGGAGCGGGGGGCGAAGCGAAGGATTTTCCAATGCCCTTCTCCGCCCCGCGTAGCTGGAGCCACGGCCGTGCGGGGAAAGGGCAGCGCCGCAAACCTCTCGTTTGAAAATCATTTACCGGCGAGTGAAATTCCTCTACAGCTGTCTTTGATACGAATAAAAAGCCCTGCTTGTGTCCCCAGCAATTTCAGCTCTGTGGGACCCGTCATATTTACATGACACAGATGCGAGCAGGCTGATGCTCTGCAAACTTGACGTGTCTCTCAAAGTCATTCCTAACTTCTCCTCGCCTTCTCTTTTGATTTCCCCGAGTCGTTCTCGTATTTTTTTCCGTTTTGCTTTTGTTGGCTTTCGCGTCTTGAGAATGAGGCTTAGTGGGGAACTGTGGAGTATTTTCAGGTGGCAGTTGCCAAAAGAGAGGGGGGAAAAGTAATTGGAAGGAAAATAAAGGCAGGAGGAACGGAAGCATAAAACGTGGGCTGAAGTACGAACGTTGTATTTTTCAGGTTTAAGCCAGACATGTAAACAAATCGCTGCACAGTACTCCGTTACAGAACTACTTTCTCTGCTTTTTATTTACATTTCCTTAAATCAAAGCCAATCTCTCTATATCGAAATTCAGCATCGGGAGCTGAGTATGAGCTCATGCTCGTGTGAGCACTGAACTATTTTTTCCCCGCGCTGTTTCAAAGATTTAATTATTTCCAGGGATAAAAAGTAACAGCCATTTCCTGCTTTCTAACAAGAGCCTTCCTATCAAATGTTTGTCTACAATGGTATTGCTAAACTCATTATGATTAATTATTTTTTTTCCTTGGGCAGTAAAATTATATTGAAATTAAAAAGTGTTTATGCGTCGTCATACTAAGTAATAACTTGGCACAGTACGCTCCATTATAATTGTGGATAAATTACGGCGAGAACAGATTCCAAAACAACAAAATCCTCCCTAGGATGAACCACATCAAGACACTGCTTAATACACAAGACATAACCATGTAGTGCTCCCAGGTCGCTTATAACTTATGAGCACCGTTTTATCACTACCTTTTACTTCCCAGAAAAGCTCAGAAGGCAAAGAGAGGTAGTCCAGAGCTCACACGAAATAAAAGAAATACAATTCATCCCGCCTAGAGGATTATTTTTAAAGCGTGTGAGAATATTGCGGTGACTGAAACCTTGCAATCTGCGCTCCTTCGCCGTTTCCTCGACTGGAAAAAAAAAATACATTCAAATGAAAAGTGCGTTTTCAGGAGCGGGGCTCCAGCCTGGTTGTGTGTGCGACAAAACAAGAGATTTCAGAGGCTGTTTCAGAGGCAGCGTTATGCCTAACGCGCGGACGGTGGGGAAGTAAATAAGGTGGCGGGGACCCATGTCTGAGGGTCCTTTTAAGATTTATTCAGTGAAGATCTTTGAGAAATCTTAAGGGTTGGCAAGGGGAAAAAAAAAGCTGAAAGCAAATTAGAAAAAAAAAAAAAAAAGGTGGTGGCAGTAAGCACACACACGCAAAGAAAAAGACGTACACGTGCAAATTGTACAGAATCGGAGAGCTCGAAATACAAGCACCCAGCTAATCTATTCGGTCCTACGCTATCCATATTTAAGTCTAGACATTGGTTATATTTGCTGTTTCTTTCTTCTTGCATCTTGGTATGTTGTCACCAGAGGAGCAATTTATTGGTCTAATGTCATCTACTACAGCCTCTTTGATCTTCTTAGTCGTCGTCTTGTTTGCTTCGCATTCGTTTAACTTCTTGGGCCTTTATTCCTTTCCAGCAGCCTCTTCTGCCGGCGTGTTCCCACATCGCGATTGCGACCGCAGGGATATTGTCTAATATTGGCGAATTGGAAGAAATAACCGAAGGGGGCTCTTTCGCCAACTTCTTCCCTTACGCCTGCGAATAACAACTGCGTTTTCACGTACTTAACACTTGGCAAATATCTACATGCAGCCGCCACATTTGCATGCTCTGAAGTAGCAATATCTCAGGGATCTGGCTTTAGAAAATTTACTTGCTTCTTGTCGGTAACCTATATTCATGGGGCTGCAATAACCGCGCGTAAAGAGTCCCAAAGGGTGCGTGCGTGCGTGTGTGTGTGTGTGTGTGTGTGTGTGTGTGTGTGTGTTGGAGGTGTGTTTGGGGGAGAGGGTGTCCCACGTTTACAAAACGTAAAGTTTAGGGTCCGTGCGAAATATCGCCAAGAACAATTTTAACTGGTGAGAAAGTCTTTGTACACAGGGCACCAAACTATAATTGAAAGGAGAATTTCCGGGGCAATTCCATTGTGCTCCTTCCAGTTTATGATGTGCAATACAGGCAGGCAGTAAAAGCTGTCTTTACCAGGACTCCCTGTCTGAGGGAAGGAAACTCATTTTACGATCCGTTTAAAGGAAGGGCACGGTGCAGCATCCTCAATGGAGAGCCATTCGCATTGTTGGGGAGCCCAGAGTTTAGAAAAGCGGCAACGCTCCCCGTCATCTGAGCGTACCGCTGCCGCCACACGCTTAGGACTGTAAGGTACGTAGGGCGGGAAGGTAAAAGGGGCATTAACCAGGCGGCTGAGATTTGAAGCCGTTTGTAGGCGATTCCTTCAACTCTGGGGGGTTTGGTTTATTTTGTATTTTTTGTTTCTTTTTCTTTTTAGGGCGTTCAGAAAGTTGAGTCCTTGCTTTTATGTTTTTTCCCCTCTTTTTTTCTTTTTCTTTTTTTCTTTTTTTTTTTTTTTCCGGGAGGGTGACTGTGTTTTTTTCCTAGGGGGTAAACCGGCGGGGCTCACTCCTGGGGGATGCCGTGATTTTTCAGGCTCGGGCAGCCCCTCAGGGCCGGCGGGGGCCGGGCGGGTACCCCCATAAACCCCGCTGCGGTGTAACCCCCGCTTATTTCCCTTGCGGAAAAGAACACACAAACAAACAAAAAAAACCCAAACCAAAACAAACCAACAAACAAGGCGTGGGTGACGAGCAGCCTCCTTTAAACTTTATATTTTATTTTATTTTATTTTTGCAACACGCCCCCCCCGTCCGTCTAAAGGACCACATTGGGGGGGGGGCGGGTGTTCTCCCCCCCGGGGACCGAGCGCCGCCCCCCGAGCAGCGGCGCCGTCGGGGGGCGAGGGGGCGGCGGCGGCGGCTGGAGGGCGCTGCCGGGCACGGCGGTGGCGGTGGCCCCGGCCCCGGCCCCGGCCCCGGCCCGTCCATGGCCGGGCACCGGCGGGCCGCGGCCGGCACCACCTGTGAGGCGGGCGGGGATTGGCGGGCGGCGTCATATGACCGGTCACGTGCTCGAGGCAGCTCAGTCCAAAAGAAAATGGGGTTTGGTGTAAATCTGGGGGTGTAATGTTATCATATATCACGCTACCTCGTAAAACCGACACTGAAGCCTGCCGGACAACAAATCACAGGTCAAAATTATGAGCTCTTCGTATTATGTGAATGCGCTTTTTAGCAAATATACGGCGGGGGCTTCTCTTTTCCAAAATGCAGAGCCTACTTCTTGCTCCTTTGCAAGCAACTCCCAGAGAAGCGGCTATGGACCAGGCGCGGGTGCCTTCGCCTCCTCCATGCCCGGCTTGTACAATGTGAACAGTACCATATATCAAAGCCCGTTCTCTTCCGGATACAGCCTGGGCTCTGATGCCTACAACCTGCATTGTTCCTCTTTTGATCAGAACATTCCCGTCCTCTGCAATGAGCTAACCAAACCCAGCTGTGAGAAAGCGGAGGAAAGCAACCTGCACAACCAGGCTGAGCCTAATTTCCGGATATACCCCTGGATGAGGTCTTCAGGTAGGGGCGAGCGGAGAGGGCTCGGAGCCGTGGCAGCCAGGCAAAGCGTGTCGCCAGAATTACTGTCAGCACAGCCTTTATGGTTTTAATTATAGCCGAGGCGCCATTGCGTAGAAAGCCCGTGGCATTGTATGTAAATGAGTATCATAAAACTTTTTATTGCCCAATTAATGGGTTCTAGCCTCGTAAATTTATTTAACTCCATTTGCTATGGAATTTTAGCATTGGGTTGATTTGCGCTGTTTGATATAGAAATGTGGAGAGTTGGCTGCGGGCTCCCAGAGCCCCCACGGGTAAGCGTCTCCCCTGCCCTCTGCCGAAGTTGGGCAAAAAAAAATCCCGCTCGCTGGGGAAGGCGGAGGGGAGAGGGGCGTTCAGGAGCGGGGGACGGGCTGCTGAGGACTTTGCCAGCCCACGCTGCCGAGACGTGCCAGTCTCGTCCCCCCCTGCCCTTTTCCACGGAGATAAGGATCTATAGAAATGTACTAAACAGGAAAACGGGGCGGGGGGGGGGGCGGGGGGGGGAGAGTGCGTGAAAAAGGAGAGCTCTCTTCTGGAGCTAAATGCGATGTATTGTTTACGATCCAGGCGGGGTGGGGTGGGGTGGGGGGCTGGAGGGAGCCCCCGACATGAAAATAAAATAAATACAGCCCAGCCTTCCAGCTTTTTATTTCCCCTTGCGAAACGCGAAAGTCTGGAAGGTTTTAGGGAAATACATCGCCTGGGGGGAAAGTTCCTCCTCCCAAAAGCAATTTCCTCCCCCACCTCCTCTCCTGAATGCTTTCTCTCCACTTTTTCTAGGTCTCGAGCAACTTAATTTTTGCCCTGCCTGAGCAGGGCAGGTCGTGTGGCTGAAATGTCTTTGTTAGGGCAAAGTGGGGGGGCGGGTGGAAGTGAGAGAAGGGGACCAGTCACTCTCGCTCGGCCGCTTTTTGTTTGTCTGTTTATTTATTTATTTTGAAAATAATAACAATAAGGAAAAAAGGAAAAACTGAAAAGAGAAAACTTTCCACCTCTCCTCTTGCCTAACTCCTGGCCGTGTCTGCCTGCTTTCAGGTCCAGATAGGAAGCGAGGGCGCCAGACCTACACCCGCTACCAGACCCTGGAGCTGGAGAAGGAATTCCACTTCAATCGTTATCTGACTCGGCGGCGGAGGATAGAGATCGCCCATGCCCTCTGCCTGACGGAGAGGCAGATCAAAATCTGGTTCCAAAACCGGAGGATGAAGTGGAAGAAGGAGCACAAGGAAGAGAGCTCCGGCACCCCGGCTCCCAACGAGCCCACGTCAGCAGCAGCCTCTGTCGAGAAAGTGGAAGAAGACGAAGAGGAGGAGGACTAAGGAGTCCCACTCGAGGAAGCGATCTCTTAGTATAACGTATGCACATGACAGTTGGAAAAGCTCCCTTTAAAGGAAAAAAAAAAAAAAGAAAGACTCACTGTTTTTATTTAAAAAAAAAAAAATCAGTTCCCTTTAATAATCATCTTGCAAGCGAGCGTTTGCAAACATGAAAACGTTTCTTGGGGTGGTTTTCCAGTCTTCTCTCCACTCTCCCGTACTCCCCAAACCTGCCCTGTGCCGAACCGTTCGGTAATATCTCCTAAGAGCATCCTACAATCATTTGTTTTTTTCGTTCACCCCAACCTGGGTGGGTTTGTCCAGGGGACATTTCAGTGGGAGAACTGCTGCTTGCACAGATAGTAAACCGTGACCTTCCGAAGTAACTACCTGACTCAAGAGTCCCAATCATGTGTAAGGGGAAAAGTGCATTAGGCTCACATTAAGAAAAACTACCTAATTTTGAATAAGTAGCTCTGCACTTCTCTTTTTTTTTGTCTTTTTTTTTAATTATTATTATTGTTAGAAAAGTATCATAACTAACAGCTACACTAACAAAAGGTTAAACAGCAAGTAAGGGGGGGGGAGGAAGATGTTCCACAAACCACTACAATCTACAGCAATGATTTGTACTACCTATTTTCCAGACTACCTATATATCTTGCTCCGCCTACCTATCTTCGAAAGTATACTGTATTTTAGTAGTCAAAAGAAGATAACATTACTAATGTGAATCGCAAAATGCTTTTAGAAATGTAAGTGTAGTCGTTCGAAAAGCACGCATCAATAGCTTTGGTATAGAATTTGGTACCGAAAAGGCTGAATATATTTAAATTTAAAATAATATATTTATTCCAAAGCAATTATAAATGAAAACCATATGCTGCAATATATCTTTGTTCTCGATTCTTTACTATTCCGAGTGAGGAAGCAAACACACGCCAATATTGTACAAAGCGGTTTAATATCTCCCGTTGGCTTCTACCTTCGGCTGCCTCTGCTAAAGGCCGTTTTCTTATTCTAGGTTGATCTTACTTAATATAGCAGAAAGTGTTCTTTGAAAAGTGAATTTAAATGACCATGTAACCACCTTTAAAAAAAAAATCTGTTTGTCCTGATTATCCGAACGTGTTAATATGTAATACCGTGAATTTTCCTACAATAGCAGATACTGTATATTTGAACGATTTTTTTTTTTTTTTGTCATTTATATTCGTCTTGGAGCTCATTTGTAAGATCATGTCATAAATTGGGAAGTATGTAATTAATTTGGAAACTTTGTAGCATGATGTATTGTTAAGAACTCTGTATAAATCCGTCTTGAAGGTTTGGCTAAAGTTTATTCAAAAATTGTATGTTACAATGTGTTTCGATGTGTTCGTTGTGAACATTTGGATATGCCGTGTAAGTATTGGAAGTGGAAAAAAAAAATGTCTGTGAACTCTCTTTGGAAGTGATACCGTGTTCAAGTATCTCCCACGATAAATGTGTTTTATGTTACACAGAAAATAAATATGCTTGTTGACAATGAATTGTGTTTCTTTTTTTAGGGAAACAGTTCGAAGGAAGCATCCAAAAATAATATACACAGAAAAATAAAGAAATTAGACCATATAAATCTCCCCCCCCTCCCCGTAATTAGAGGGGAAAAAAAAATTCCAAGGTGATGAATTGATAGGAATCAGTCAATTTCTCTATCTCGACTTCGTGATTTTTTTTTTTTCCCTAGCGCAGTTGATTAATAAAGCGGAAAGCCTTCTTTATGGGAGGGCTTCCTTCCACCGTGTGCCCGTGTCCTCTTGCAATCATAAACCCAGTCCAGGCGGCCGGCGACCAAGCCGAAATCGCATTCAGTGAAATAATATTGGGTAATGAACAGAAAGTGCGATGCGAAACTTCCAAATGTAAATGATCAGGTCGGGTACGTGTGCGGCTTTCGGGGGGCATCAGGGTGGCATTAAAAAGGGGAAAAATCGCCCCGCTTTAGAAAATGTGTCGGTTTTGCCAGGTGCCACGTAAAGTCAAGGAGATCTAATATTTTCAATCTTTTAAAAAAATTAAAAAAAAAAAAAAAAAGCTCTCCCGAAAAGTCCCTTTATTCGGCCGGGTAAATACAGGTAGAACCAGAGCATCATTTGCGCAGAAGTTCCCTTTTTCTACTACACTCCGTTCCTGATCAACGTGCTAATTGTAATTTTAATAAAATTGGTACAAACTCCAGGTCTTTTAAAAAACTCCAGGGCTGCCTCTGTGGTAAGATGGCGCCTCTCTAAGACCTGCCTCTTCTTAGTGATGAGGAAAAGGCCATAAATCCGTTGTTGTTTATGAAAATTTACAACTTTGCAATACAACTTTATGAGTTGTTCGGTTTTTCCATTGGTCGTCGTCGGTCATGTGGATGGTAACCGTGAACATGAACTTTTTTATAATTTCCCTTGCGAGAATAGAGCCGCATTCTTTTGCTGAGCTCTGTCCTGCTTCGGATCTCTCTGGCTTTCAATCCCCATTTCATTTGTTCTTTGTAAGGCAATAGTGAACAAAGTGTGCGGAGGTTCGGCATAAGCAGCCGCCTAGAACACAGATCCGGGATGGCAATTTCCAGTTCCCCCGCTGGAAGGTGTGGCATATTGGATTCAAAGCACTGGCGTGGCAGATTTTCAACTTGCAACCTGGCTAATTTCCTGCTTCTTCTGGCACCAAAAGGAGGGCGATTCGTCTCCTGTGCAGCCAAAGCGACAGCTGTCAAAGTCGCAGGGGCTCCTGTGAGCCAGAACCTAAAAGGTGAGAAATGTATATGACACTACCGTAAGCAGGGAAACATGGTTTAATACGTTTAAATATTAGACATGTGCAATTAAACCAAATGGAAATGTTACCGGCCAAAAATAGAGGTGGCTGCAGCTCAGTTGATTTCGACTTAACCAGTGCATGCAAAAATATGCCTAAATAAAATGTCTACTTTCTATTCTTTAGCAAGGAAGCCGTGGATTTTTTTTTTTTTCCTGCGAAGTTTATTTCTGTTTGCATTTGCCAGGGGGTTGCTGTGACGTTCAGGTTATTTTCTAAGAATTCAGGTTTACAGCATCAATCCGAGGGGATTTTTTTTTTTTCCAGCACGAGGAAAAAAAATTTAAACTCCCCCAAACATTATTTTTGTTTTTATTTCGCAGCATTAACTTAAAATTCATTCGCGGCAGCTGAAATTTAGATGTAATTTATTTTTGACTATTTCAGAAAAAAGAAAGCAAAACCACCAGTCAGCACAATGTCTCCCGGCTCCCCCGGCATGTCCAGGGGAAAGGTTATTTCTAGACGGGGGAAACAGCGCGAATGTGTCTTTGATTTTCTTTATCGGATCAAGTGCTGCCTGCAAAATCCCCGTGCCCCTCCGTGGGTCCGTCGGAGCGGCGTTCCCGGCGCTTCCCGGCGTGGGCAGCTTGCGCGCCCCGGCTGCGCGGAGCGGGCTTTGCAGCGGCTAAAACCGATTTCAGCGCCGGAGACGGAGCTTTTTTTTTTTTTTTTTTTTTTTTGTTTCTTTTCTTTCCCCCCTTTCTCTCCTTGTTGTGACTGTTACGGTGCGGCGCTGGGGCGGGGGGGAGCGGCGGCTGGCGGGCCGGTGCCCCGCGGTGTGTGCCGGCGGCGGGGAGCGGGGCCCCGGGGACCGGCGACCCCGAGACCCCCCGCCGCCGCCGCCGCCGCCGCCCGGCTCCGCTGCCGCCTCCTCATGGCGAATGAAGGGCTCGGAGTGCTTTAAGTGTTGGCCCCGGGCTCTGCTTGTGCTGCCGGGCTGATAAAGCATTGCATTTGCATTGCATTGCGGTATCCGCCGGACTGGAGCTGCAGTGAGCGCCGGATTATTTATTGCGGGGCCGTGGGTGCTCAGTGCTGCCACGGCGTGGCCGAACGGCGGAGGCGGGCGCGGAGCGGCCCCCGCAGCCCCTGGGAAGGGCAGCGCTGGGAGCCTGCGCTGCTCGGGGGAAACCCAAATAAAAGCCAAAAAAAAAAAAAAAAAAAAGAAAGAAATCCGGCCTACCTTTCCTACGGGAGCATCGGAGCTCGCCCTCCTGCCCCGGGCAAGATATTCCGTCAGGACCGGCTCTGCCCCCTCCCCTTCCCCTCCGCTTGTACCTCGGTGTGTGTCAACTGTAAAATATCACGGTGGGAGCCGGCTGGGGAGGACCCGCCCGCGTCCCCCCGGCCAGGCTCCCGGTACCCCCGCCAGTCTAAACAACGGTTCGCCTTGCCCAAACTGTTTGGATTAGGAGCTATTAGTTAAAGGTTGGATTTGGTGACGCTGCCGAGCACGGGAAGGATTTGTAAGTGGTTTTATATACGAGGAGAAGGAGGCTTTTAAGCTTCAGAGGGCAACTGCCCCCGCACCTGTATCCGAGGGCGGCTGGGGGCGCCGGCCGGGTTTTCGGCGGGAGGAGGAAGGCGAAGCGCTGGGCGGAGGGGCTGCTGGGGCTGCGGGGAAGTCCGAAAACAAATAAAAGGCGGCTGAAATACAGGGTTATCGCAAAGTGTGACTTTGTGGCGGTGGCAAAATGCAGCGGTTGGCTTTCTGCTTTCCAGGGGGGGAAACGGTGAAGGGAAACTGCTGCGAAATGTGTCCGGGCAGGGCATTTCCCCGGCAGAGCCTGGGGGTCACAGATTATTGTAATTCGGGGGTTTCTGGGGGTAGGGGGAGGAGCGGAGAGGACGCCTGAATGTGAGTGAAGCGGAGATTGCAGCGCAGATTGTTTAGCTGTCACTGTAACTACTCTAACACGACCCGCCGGGCAAACGTGCACATTCCAGTCCTTTTAATATTACGGGATCAACGAAGAAATGTTTTCGCTGCCTGCGGTCGGGCTTTCGACGGTTTGAATTGGACGCAAACAACAACTTGAAAAAGAGGAAAGAAAGAGAAAGAAAGAAGGGGGGAGGGAATAAATCAGTCTGTAACCGATGCTATAAAATGTAAATATGACTAAGCCTGGTGCGATTTTTTTTATTTTGGTCTCTGTTGTGATGGATTGAAACAAAAGACTGCCTGGCCACAACTTTTTAAAGTACGGCCGGTGGGTTTCGCGTGTCCCGAGTATTCATTTTTCACGGTGCGTTTTCGTTCTGACCTGTGTTGGCGAAAATCTGCTCTTTTTCAAACCTCTTTGTATTTAGCGTGCTGTGTGCTTGTTTGCTGGCGTTCCCTCCCTTTGAAACTCTATTCTCACGGGGTAAAAAAACTTTTTTTTTCTGGAGAAGGCTGGCTTTCAGGAAACAGACGTTTCTGAAATGACCTCCCAAAGCACGCAGCGAGCGAGCTGTAATTCTACCAGGTGTGTTTATGGATTAGCCGGCCTGAAGAGGTTAAGGAGGTTGGGGGGGGGGGGAACAAAAAAAAAAAATTGGAGGCAATCAACATCTGAATGTGAAAGTCCAGCTGAGACTGCGAACAATACAAACTATTGTGGAGAGATGTTTTAACTCACTACTGTTTTATAGGTATCGTAATCTGCCCCCGGAAATGAGACAAATAGTCTCTCAACACCAACAAAACTCGCCTTTGAAAGCCACTTTAGGAAACGGGGCTCGCCCGAATGTCACTTTCCGTCAGAGCGCGTTTAAAATTAGGCTATTCAATCTGTTGTAATGGGCACGGATTATGAGTAAACACAGCTTGGAATGAACAACCTCATGTTATCTCCAGGAACTGCAGGGTTACGGCTGAATTAAAAAGCGTCTCAGCGAATTTCATCAGCACTGTTACTGATGAAACTGTTACTGATGTTACTGTTACTGTCCCTGCCCTGGGCCAAGAATTATATTTCCGCTATGGGGTAACTGCCATGTTGAAAATTGAAGGTGGAAATGTTTGTTTCATGGTGGGGTTCTTTTTTTTTTTTTTCCCTCTTAAAGACACACATCCGCGTTTAATCAAATTGTTCGGAGCAACAACGAAACCGATTGGCTTCTGCTGACTCATTAGCGGGGCTCTATTAATTAGGAATAGTCCTACTGGCTCGTTTTTGAATTTGAACGTTTGATTCCCTCGGCTCGACTCTGGCGGGGGGGACTGGGGGAGAAGAGACACGTGGAACTTTATCTGGGCCGCTCGGGGGGCGCCGGGAGCCCGCCCAGCCCTTCCCGGGGCCTTCTCGGGCACTCGGTGCAAAAGAAAAATCCCCCTGCCCAGAAGGCCACCGTTTCCTGCCCCAGCCACGACCTCCGCCTTAATTATGGGGGTGTTCATTAAGATACGAGACCTCTTCCACGCAGGACGCCTTAGCCTTTCTCACAAAAACTGGGTTCGGCGCTGGGGCGGGCTCCGAAGGCAAGCCTCAGCGGAGGCTTTCCGAAAAAAAAAAAAAAAAAAAAAAATCGTCCCAAAACTCCTGGATGCTGTTGTGGCATCGCGGTGGCAAAACGGAGAGAGGCCGGGCCGCCCCCCCGCCCCCCGCTGGGGGCTCCGCGGGGCTCCGCTCCCCTTTTCACGTGTTCCCTCCGCTCCAAACTTTCCCTCCGCAGCATCCACCGCCGCCGGAGAGCCGGGGGCTGCTCGCCCACCCTGCCCGCGGGGCTGCGCGGCTCCCTCGGGGGCGACGCGCCTGTCGTGGGGCCGCCAACTTTTAAGGGCGCACCCCCCCCGCCTCCAGCCGCCGGGGGCGGGGGGGGTGCCCCCCTCCGCCGCTGTCACGCCGCCCGCGCTGCCCGCTCCTGCCGGGAATTGTTACCGCTGCTATTATTATGATGATGATTATGACCGGAATATTTTTCCCGCGGAGGGGCGGCGCCGCCCGGGGGGCGCGGCCGGTGGCGGCGGGGCCGCGCGGCGCTGCGCGGGGCTGCGCGGGGCTGCGCGGGGCGGCGCGGCGGGGCCGGGGCTGCCGGTAAGTTGGCGGCGCGGTGGCGGCGGCCCCGGGGGAGCGGGCGCCGCGCGCGCTCCCATTGGCCGCCCCGCCGTCAGCTGCTCCTATTTTCTGCTGTCGCTTTTGGCGCTCGGCCATCCAGAAACAAACCACTTCGATGACTCCTAATAGTTATCGCCAGATGTACTAATACACAACAAATCACGGTCCGGGAGAGGGGGAGAGCAAATGAGTTCCTATTTCGTGAATCCCACTTTCCCGGGGAGCCTGCCCGGGGGCCAGGACTCTTTCCTCGGGCAGATCCCCCTTTACCCGGCGGGCTATGATGCTCTCAGGCATTTTCCGGCTTCGTACGGGGCAAGCAGCCTGCAGGACAAGACTTACACCTCACCTTGTTTCTACCAACAGTCCAACAGCGTCATTGCTTGCAATCGGGCTTCCTATGAGTACGGAGCCTCTTGTTTTTATTCGGACAAGGAAATTAGTAGCGCCTCTCCCTCCGGCAGTGGCAAACAGAGGGGGCCGGGGGACTACCTGCACTTTTCTCCCGATCAACAGTACAAATCCAGCGGCGTCCAAGCCAAAATTGTAAATGACGAAGGCACCGACCGGAAGTACACGAGCCCTGTTTACCCCTGGATGCAGCGGATGAACTCCTGCGCTGGTAAGGCATTTCGGTGCAATCAAGGGCGGGGGGGGTGGGGGGGGAGGAAGGAAAAGTTTCTTTCCCCAAGATTTTTTTTTTTTTTTTTTTTTGGTTCTTAGATAAAGTCCAGACTGCTGGGAAGACACGGTTCCTGCGGGGCTAATGCGTAACATGAAACCTTCCCAGGTTATTTTAGAACTGGCACGTTGGCACCCTGGGAACGGTGGCCGAGAGCCCAGCTTGTGGGTTCACTGGTGAAAGTTACCGGGGAATCCTTAGGAAGCAGGCAAAAAAAAAAAAAGGTGGGGGGGGGAAGGATCAGAGCAGTTTCACCACTCTCCTAAAGCCACCCCAAAGCCTCTGCTCCACTTCTTCATTGTCAGAGAGCGATGCGGGGAATATGCCCTCTGTACTGAGGATCCAATGCATTTGTGGCACATTCCTCCTCGCCCCCCTCCCCCAGCTCATTAGCCTGTAAGTATTGGATATTGAGAGCACGTTTCTGGGGCCGTGGGCGCACTTCCATGGCATCGCGGATTTTCTCTGACTTACAAGTGAACTTCACAGAATTGAACTATTCTGTCCAGGAGTCGTGCTGGGGGCGGGGGGGGGGGGGGGGAGGTTGTGTTGGGGTGGCACTTATTTCTAATAATCCCGTATTAAGACGTTTCCTTCCAGTGTTTGCTAATGATTTCCCTCCTCCCGAGTTTATGTTTGCTGGACTGTGGGTCGCATTTCTTTTTTGGAAAGTTGAACTTTTAGCAAGACCATTCTGATGCTGCTTTGCATTCGAGGGCAATAAATTCCGGAGCAAATGGCAAAGGCTCTTCTATGATCTTTAGCTGATGTCTATAATTATACTTAAATTACAGACCCTCTGTAGTCACAGCCATGGCAATAGAGCATGTTTGTGTAAACACACCCGCGTGTGCGTGCACACACACACGCATGCACACATGCGTGCAGCTGCCCGGGTCGCACACGTGTGTGTGCGTGTGTGTGCGTGTGTGTGTGCGCACAGGCTCTCACACGCGGAGGGTAGACACTGCTCAGCGATTCACACGGGTGCTACCCACTTCACTTTCCCTAGGTCCACCTTAAAGCCTCTTTGTATCCCCGTTCCCCCACCACCGCCAGCACGCCGCACATCCGCATTTACAGCTGGTCAGGCAGGAGAAAAGGAAAAGAGGGACAAAAAAAACCCGAAAACAAAAACCAAAAAAGCCTCCAGGAAACCAGAGCAGCCCCCCCACCCCCCGCCCCGTGATTGTGCCTGCAAAAGGAGGCAGAATATACTAACCGCTCTTTCTGGTCTGAAATCACTGGGCCCTGTCCAATGCGATCGTTTTGTCTTTACTTCTACAGGTACAGTATATGGAACTCATGGGAGACGAGGGAGGCAAACTTACACCAGATACCAAACGCTAGAGTTAGAGAAGGAATTTCATTTTAACAGATACTTAACCCGAAGACGACGTATTGAGATTGCAAACGCTCTCTGCCTTACTGAACGCCAGATTAAAATATGGTTTCAAAACAGGCGGATGAAATGGAAAAAGGAAAACAAATTCATAAATTCCACACAGCCCAGCAGCGAAGAAACAGAGGAAAAGTCAGGGGAGTAGAACCACGTTTAATAAACGCTACCAGGCCTTTCCTTAGCGCTTGCTATTACTATTATTATTTACCTTGTGTTCCTTCTGCTACTAAAATCCTATAGGTTTGTCACAGTCTATTAATTCCCAAAAGGCTTGGTTAAAAGATGTACATTTGCAATCATCTGTGACTTTCTTTAATATATGTGGAAGTCCTGGCTTTCGAGCTACAGGCGTGTATGTATATAACCACCTTTCCAAAGCGTAGATGGCGTTGCTTAAAGTATTAGAGAAATGGCCCAGATTTTTAAATATTTGAGGTGAGCATCTGTGTGTGGGCGAGTGTCCCTGGCGTGCGTGTGTGAGAAGAGATAAGCGAGTGATTTTTTTTAATTTTATTTTTTAATTAGAAATGTTCATATCGTAGAAATACGAGAGATTTTAGAAAATCTCGGGTTTATGTTTTTGCTAACTCCCACTACGACGGGCCGTCTCGTTATGCTGTGTTTGGGAGCTTGTGGTCTGCAGGGGAGAAAAAAAAGTTTTACGCATGGATAAGATATTTAAATAGCAAAAAGAAGAAAAATCCTTTTAAAAAATCGTTGTATAAAACCCTGGGTATAAACTTGCAGTTAAAGCGAAGATGAATTGCAGGGAGATTTTTTAAAATGCCGCTAAACTGCCTAATCTGCACTACTAGTATTAAAGTAAAAACTCGGCGTTAAACTTCAGGGGAAGCGAGGGAAGAGGTTTCGGAGCAGGCGAATTTCTGTGGTTCCCGTTGAGCTTACACTGAGGTTTCGGTGAGCTCAGCTCTACACTGAAGGGGCTTTGAATTATGGACTACATTTCTTGGGGCTTCGTGGGCTTGGGTCGATCTTTCTTTCTTTTTTTTTTTCCTTTTTTTTTTTTGGTTTTGTTTTATTAAAAGAAAAGTGTCTGCCGTATTAACTCGGGGATCTTCGTCCCCGCTTTTGTGCTATCGTAATTCACATTCGCATTTCTTAGCACTGGAAAAAATAAATAGATACTCTAGAGAAAAGTAGCTGCCATAAAATGCTTCCACTTCGAGTTCTGTATAAGTAAAATAAGCGCAGCGAAAATATTGATTAATATATACGTTATATCTCTTTCTATTGTACTGTGTGTGCGTGAGTGTGCATGTGAAGCTGTGTACAAATACACTTGTATACGCATCAAGGCTCTTTTGTTTGGAAGGCAGCGCAATTTGGGCTACCGCTCTAAATATTTTAAAAGCCAAATCCGGAAAATACTAATGCAAAATGGCTCCCGCCGCATTTAGAGGTGGTTGTGGTTTGCGTTTGTTTTTTGTTTCCCCCCCCCCCCCCCCCCGAGAGGCGGAAAAATAACGGCGGCCGTAAAGCCGCCTGGAATTTGACCCCCTAGCTGGAAAAACGCTGCACGATATTTGTCTTTCCTAGGTACTTGCCATTTCAGATCGGCGGGTGCCTCTCGAAACCTCCGGCACGGGAAAAAGGGAGGGAATTTTTAAAATATTTTTATATATATAATGTATAAAAGGGAGGTAAGCGCTGCCAGCACGCGAGGACGGCTCACGCAGGGTTTGTGACCCGGTGTCCATAAGCCCCGCACGGAGGAGAAAGCAGGCACAAAGCGGAGCGCTCCCTGCCCGCAAGGCTCCCCGGCGGCCGGGGCGGGGGGGGCGGGGGGAGCGAGCCCCGCCGTCCCCGCGTCCCCGCCGCCGGTGCCGCTGCCGGCGGCGGCGGCGGGCGCGGTGCCGGCCTCCCGCGCCGTGCTCCGCGCCTCTCCGCGCCGCTCCGCGCCGCCGTCGGGGGCCGTCACCCCGGGCCGACCCCGCCGAGCCGGCGCCATCCCCCGCGCCGCCAGCGGGTGGCGCTGGAGGCCGGCGGACGGGCGGGAGGCGGCGGCGGCGGCGCGCGGCGGCGGCGCGCCCCGGTCCCGCCCGCGCCCTCCCAGCTCCCCCACCAGTGCACGAGTTTACCTCTAGAGGTCATCAGGCAGGATTTACGACTGGACAACAAAAGCACGTGATGTGAAGCCGTACCCCATATTTGGGTGCCTACGTAGGAGGGAACCAAGTACATGTCCCAGTCATTTCCATAATTCATCATAAATTGTGCAAGGGTGCTATAGACGCACAAAACGACCAAGAGCCACAAATCAAGCACACATATCAAAAAACAAATGAGCTCTTATTTTGTAAACTCATTTTGCGGTCGCTATCCAAATGGCCCGGACTACCAGTTACATAATTATGGAGATCACAGCTCGGTGAGCGAGCAATACAGGGACTCCGCCAGCATGCACTCCGGCAGGTACGGATACGGCTACAATGGCATGGACCTCAGCGTCGGGCGCTCTGCTTCCACCCACTTTGGTGCCAATGAGAGACCCCGCAGTTACCCGGCCAACACCACCTCTGCCTCGACAGAGCCCAGGTACAACCAGCCCGCGACGTCTTCCCACTCGCCTCCCCCTGACCCTCTGCCCTGCACCGCCGTGGCCGGTTCGCCTGTCAGCGAGAGTCACCACGGGGTGAAAAACTCCCTCGCCAACTCCACCAGCACTTCGTCCAATTCCAGCAGCAACACGCACATCAGCAGAGACGGGGTTGGCACCTCGTCTGGGACTGAGGAAGACACTCCAGCAAGCAGCGAGCAGGCAAGTGCCCCGACCGACCAAAGCACAGCCCAGCCTTCACAGCCCCAGATCTACCCCTGGATGCGAAAACTGCACATAAGTCATGGTAAAGCAAATACCCTGTTCTTTCTTTATTTCTCTGGAGGAAAAGGAGGATTTAATGTAAACCGGGTGGCTGCGCCGAGCAAGGTCGGGGAGAGGGGGGAGAGGAGGGCGTGAGAGCGGGCAGCCTCCGCGCACAGCACAACTCTGCTCGCAGGGAAGCACGCTCCCTTCTCCGGGCGAGTCCCCCCCAAAAAGAAAAAAAAAAAAAAAGAAAAGGAAAAAAAAAAAAAAAGACGCCCGGCCCCAAAAACACAGCCCGCCCGGCTCCCAGCGCCGGCCCCGCCGGGCAGCGGGGGAGCAGAAAGCGCCTTCCCGAAGGGGGATCGGGAGCAGAGGCTGCTCCCGGCTTTCCTCTGGAAGGGGGATCCTCCAGTGGGAACGGCGCGGCTGACCCCATTTATTTTGCCGAGCCGTATTAAAAAGAGAATAGGAGAGGGCGAGGAGGGCAGTTTTCACTGCTGGGAAGCCGTGGGGGAGGGGGGGGGGCGAGTCGCCCCAAACTCCGGGGAGAGGGGCTTGAGGGGCGCGGGGAAGCGGAGCAACTTTCGGCCCCGGGTACCTGCCCTGCCCTCGCTGCTGGGGGAGCAGCCGGGGACTCGCTGCCTCCCCCAGCCTCCCCAGCTCAGCCGTGGGAACGGGCTGCACGCCTCAGCTTTCCTCTCCCAGCCCTGAAAACCCAGCTAGCAGCAGAGGCACCCTCCAAACCAGCTTATCTGGGGGCGGCGTGTGGAGGGGGGGGGATTAGCCTTCCAAAAAAAAAAAAAAGGAAAAAATTCAATTAAAAAAAAAAGAAACCGAACCCCAAATCCAAGCGAAAACTTACCGAGACCACCAAATCCCCCTCCCCCAAGCCTTTCCTAAAAGGGGCTGGAGGGGGAAACTTGTTGAGCGTTTATGCAAACCAGAAACAAAACCAAGCAGGGCTGAGAATAACGGTCCTGGTCGCTGGTAGCTGCAATAAGACACGAAGGCTCCGAGTGGCTGCTGCGAACCTAAATCATGTACTTTTCTCTTCCAGACAACATAGGGGGACCAGAAGGGAAAAGGGCTCGGACTGCTTACACCCGCTACCAGACCTTGGAGCTGGAAAAGGAATTTCACTTCAATAGATACCTGACCCGCAGAAGAAGGATTGAAATAGCACATGCTCTTTGCCTCTCAGAGAGACAAATAAAGATCTGGTTCCAAAACAGGAGAATGAAATGGAAAAAGGATAATAAGCTGAAAAGTATGAGCATGGCAGCTGCAGGAGGGGCATTCCGTCCCTAAGCGTTTGATCAATTAAAAGTACTGAGCAGTATTAGCTGACCCTGCGTCTCATGTCAGTACTAAGTTGACTTTCTAAAACTTCCTTGTGTTACTTCTGTGAAGAAACCCTGTTCTTGTCGCCCTTATTCATCTTTTAATCATGAGCCTGTTTATTACCATTCTCTCGCGTGTATAAGTAGATCTGCTTTTATCGTACATTTCTTTGTCTTGAATGGCTTTGTCTTGAAAAAAATAATAGATGTTTTAACTTATTTATATGAAGCGAGCTGTGTTACTTGAAGTAACTGTTAAAACAAAACAAAACTAAACAAAAAAGAACAAAAAAAGAGAAGGTTAAAAAAAAAAAAAAGGAGAGAGAGAAAGAAACCCTCCCCCGGTTTAGTACAAATGTTATGTGTTGCACTCAACCTGCTTAACTGTGCATGTGTGGTCAAGTGTTAATGTCTGTATAGCTCCAAGCTGTTAAAAATATTTTTATTCAAACTACCTATATAATTCCTGTGTAATTAATGCTGTTGTAGAGGTGAAATGATGAAATCAACTGAACTTGTCCTACGTGTAGTGAATAGTGAATCTGTGACGAAAACTGTGATTCCAAGCAGTATGTCCTTGCTGTGCCTTTGTATATGACTCTTTGCACGAACTCTTAGAAGTGGCTCTTATTAAGCGCAGCTTCTGTGATGTATGTTTTTTGTGAACAAAGTTACAAATATAGTCAAAGTCTGGCTGTTTGAGCAAACTGTGATCAGCTTTTTTTTTTTTTTGTATTTGTTTTTAAAAAAAAACTGACTGGAAATCAACAAAAAAAAATAAACTTTCTATTGTAAAGTTTTCGTGGTCTGGTTTGTGCAAAGCAAGAAGTTGTGCTTCCTGATTTGCCTCTGAAAAAATATATTAACCCGTGCAGACTTTGTAATAATAGTTTACCTGGCTCCTGCTGCACGTTGGAAATGGTAGATGCTGCGATTGTCCGCTACCACTATTTTTAATTGAAAGTTTGACCATAAGTTCCTCCTTACTGGTTTCTCGCTAGGTGGAACGCTGCATCGCAGGACCACAATCAACACCCTTTTGTGGGTAAATCAACTGTTAGCTGTTTGCTGATGGTTGGGAAAAAAAAAAAAAAAAAAAAAAAAACAACCACATGTGCTTTGTTAAAACACGCTGCTAACTCCAAGACGTGTTTGCATCGCTCTAGAATTTCTCCTGTGGTTTCATTAAGTATATTTGCAGGACAACCATGTCCGAGCCCTCTGCGTCTATTAGTAACCCTCGCTAGCCACATTCCCACTTTTCGCCCTTTAAAGATTTTTGGTTTTCTTCGCTACAATTAGTTTGCTATAAACGTAATGTTACTTACCCCATCAGAGCTTGAATGGTTAACTCTTCTGAGCTTCTAAGAGCAACTAAAGATTTGCACATTTACTGACTGGTTACATTGATGCCTTCCCTTAAAAGTTATAAAACAGTAAACTTTATAAGCCCCAGTTCCGGCTATATGACATTTGGGTGCCAAATGAATAGGGTTTTGTCTATGAATTAGATCGTAAAATCATCCATAGCACAGACAGATAGGCTCACTGGCTATAAAAAGTCACGTGGTGCCATTAAAGTAAGTTTTATGGTTTTGGGGAGTTGACATCCAACATTATATACCACATAACATATAATCTCACTGACGCTGGACTTCATTTGACTCTTTTGCAGGCTACGTGTGCCTCCTGGCCATTCAAATTGTCAGGTTTAGGGACAGAAGTATCCAAACCACAAGTTCTCAATACTGTATGAAAAATGGCTCCTTGCAAGTCAAAGGTAAGTTTTGTGCACAAGTTCCTTAAAGTTTATTTGTACAGTGGGGAAGCCGAGGTTCCCGCTCGCTCTCGCTGCCTCTCGCCTCTCTTTCTTTCTCTTTCTCTTTCCCTTCCTCTCTGCCTGGAGCTTTTCAGGACGGTCCCACCGAGCCTGAGAGGCAGGATCAACCACTAATGATCTAGGTTGCGCTGCGAATCCCCCCCCCATCCCTTCACTCGCAGCAGCTAGCTCTCTATTTTAACGATCAAATCAAAGTAAACCACAATAAGCGACTTTGGCAGAGATGGATTTTGGGGCCTAGCTTTAATCACTTTGACTACCGCAGAACATAATTACTTCCTTTGCTCCAATAGGCTCTCCAAGTTTGGAGAGGTTTTGTTTAGCAAGGAGTAGTTACTGCAAGCGATTAAAGAAAGGGGAAACAAAATAGATAGGGCTTGATATTATCTGGGCAGTGTCTTATGTAGGCATGATAGAGTTGGAGGCGTGCTGATATGGTAATAATCTTTGGATTGGTGAAATATGTTGCACATCAGAGCTAGTATTAAAATGGCACAGACTGTACTGGAGCGCTTAAGATTCCTATTTTCTGCATCGGGGTGTGCAGAAAGCTTTAGCTATGTATATATGTCCATCTGCGAGGGCATAGTGTGTTTCGGGGATGCGCATTTATAACGTTGCTATAACTTTTTCCAGTTCCTATATGTAATTGCATAAATATAAATATATTTAAATTATGTGTGTGTGTGCATGTATGTACAAATCGATGTATACGCCTGTATAAAGCCGTGCACATGCATATGTGTGTCTAATATCGGTGTATTTATGTATACAAAGGGTGTGTACGCGTGTATACATATATACGTTCCTGTGCCTTTTTTTTTTTTTTTTTTTTTAAAGCGGAGCAATTGACTGTAACTTGTAGCATTAATACAAGAGACTACAGGTCATTAGAGTGCTGCAAATTATGAAATACGGGCTTGGTTTATTGAAGATTGTAAATATCCCCCTAGCTCTGCTCTCTCCCTCCCTGCCTTATATTGCTGGCTGCCATTGTGGGGTAGGCCCCAGCTGCGTGTTTACTTCAACATTCTTTTTATTTAAGTGGACTGTTCTCACTAGAGTGTGATTACTCAGCAATAAACTTTATGGCCGGATTTAACTTTAGTCTTTGAATTTCCAGGACTTGAATGAAAGGGTGAAAGAAACTCTGTCTTTCTCTGGGTAGCATTAAGGCCTGATCCTTACCCTCAGAGCTGTTACTTAGGCGGATGATCTCAGGGGGTGCAGACGGAGTATTCAGGGTCTAGGGAAGAGATTTGAGAATTGCCTCCAATATATGCATACATATTTTTTAATCTCTCTCTCTATCTCCAAACCAGCTGTGAGTATCTCTTTCTCTGCTCAGGTTTGGAGTAGGAGGGATTCAGCAGATCGCATTGTTTTCCTTCATGTGTCATAAAGTCGGGTTTGCAAAAGAACGGGGTGGTTTGACGCGAGCTGGGAGATGGGCTTTGTTTTATTTCGCTAGTGCTATCCCGTTTGAATATCGCGGTTTAGGCTGTATCTGTTACTGTGAGCAAAAATGAGAGAAAGGCACGGGGGTGCAGGAGGGTAAGGTTGTTGTGTACCTCTGCAGGGTCTGCACTTCGCTGACTGATTCCTATTTTTAATTTGTTTGCCTTTAACTTTAAAGAAATGGTAGTTTATAAGGTTGGCTCAGCTCAAAGATCTCACAGTTTTACAAATATTTAATATTTACAGTCAAGCCCCTGTGTACGATAAATGGAGTCCGAAACCTTTGTGTCTGTGTATCTTCCTATGAACACTAAACAAACACATATGCATATACTTTATATTAAAAAAATAGGAAAGGCTTCAGAAGTGCATATCCAAATGCACATTTGAAAATCATTTCCGCAATAAACAGCTGGAGATTTCATAGTGCACTAGCTGTCACATTTTCGTCAATAGGAACACCAGAAAGTTATATATGATAGGCGTGTATTGTATTCTATTATATTATATGCCATAAAATTTTATAGGTTGAGGCAAAGGCATGAAAACCCTTTAAAAGTTTGAGCTTCATTTATATACGGGTCCTTTTCCAAGGAAAATCCTTCACTTGTAAACGGGAATGATACTAGACACAAACCGTTCGCGATTACTCAATATTCAACAACACTGCGTTATTTGAATTAGCTGGTGAATATATAAACACACACGCTCACCCGTTCGACTAGTATTTTAGCAACCTGGTTATCGTCGCAGATTGTCATTTTTCATTGCCTAGAGCGAAAAGATTCGCTACTACGTATTTTCACATTTTTGAATGTGGCTTCTAGAGCATATTCCACGTAAAGCAGTGTACAGAGATTCAAGAACCACGGAAAAGAAAAACATCCCCAAACCCACAAGCACATAAACCCGCCCGTACTGCAAAAAACTCTCTCACAACAAAAGAAAGTTAGCTAGAAATGACAACTTCTCCATATTTCTGGCCCTGCCCTGTCCTAAGCAGCACAGTGGAAGACATTCAACTCCAGAAACGCATTAAGATTTTCTAATCCGCTTTGAAATTTGAAATTCAAACAACCCCAGACTGCCGAACCCTACCGAAATATTCCCAGGTCCTAATTGTTTTCCGAGGGAAAATGTCATGGAGAATAATCGCTGGGAATCAAGAGAGAGGTCTTATCTGCGCACATTATTTTTCTGCTGTGTTTGGGGGGATTAATGCGTGCGAGTTTGTTTTACTTTAGGCATGGCAAGTGGCGTTCTGCGCATTGAAATATAGTTTACCTAATCCTTTGAAAGAAATACTTGAGTGTAGTGTGTCATGTCTAAGCGTAAGGCCAATTAAAGCTTAGGCAACTCTCTTAATGTGTGTAACTAGTGATTTTGCAAGGCATAACTTTCTCTAAACCAGAAGTATAACAATCCGATGGAAAGTCATCCGTAAATTACAGCTCTGCAGCCTTGTCGAAGACCTGCAAACGCCCTAATTGCAGAACATTACGGGGAAATTATTATTCTGCCATTTCCTTACATTTAATAAGTGTGTATCTGTGGAAGGGTGACAATAGAGGGGTCTGCAATCTGCTCCATGGGAAATTGAATGGAACAGATCATGAGGGGCGGATCAGGAGGTTTCGATTTCAAACCCTGGATACTGGAGCAATGCCTTTTCCCTCCCCGCAAATACAGATTTAACGCATTAAATGCAGACGTAAGTAAATCTCCTGACCAAGTTAAGACATCGCTTTGCTTTCTTAGCTCTTTCTCTTTCCTGCCCTTAAAATCTCCCCGATTTGTTGCTAGAGTTGCTAGCCAGAGCGCAAAAGCACAGCTCCCACAGCCGCCTGGTCATCTTTGAAAATATTATCCCTTTCAAATTAAAGCATCCTCACTAATGTCTCTCTGGAAGGCAAATACTCATGGACCATCACAGTCACATGTTCCTGTAGCTACACGCACAAACAATATCAAATCTGACATAGAGAGCGTGTAAAATTTGCAAGGATCTCGCCTTACAGCACGCATAAGGAACCTTCCCTATATCCCCTCCCCAAAAAAATGTCTTTTCAATAATAATATTTGCTATGAAGGTTATTGGGTAATTATTGCAATTTTGTGGAACAGTCCTTGCTTGAGGTGAAGTCTGTCTCTGGATAACAAATGGCAGCCCGTGCAGTTCACTGCCAGGTTAAGTAAATGCAGAAAAGATAAATCTGCACACCCTAGGAATCACCAGCAGAGCTCGCTTTAGACCAAGTTCACAGTCAACTCGTTTGCCTAGACAAGGCTTCGCAAACAATTAGAGTTGTTTCTTTATGTTTAAATCAAGGAGAAATGACTAAGACCCTCGCAGCAGAGAGCTGCAGCTTTTCCCCCAACGCTCGTCGCTACATTCCTTCCAACCTCACGCCCAGAACTTACCCAGCATTTCACCTGCAATTGTAACCATATAGCGCCTTTGAGTAACAGGCTTCCCTCCAACGCTGCCGAAAGGCTGTGCAAACTGATTTAACAGCACTTTACAAAGCTGCGAGATTAAAGAAAAGAAAGGAGAAAAAAAAAAAAAAAAAAGGGCAATAATTAAAAATGCAAAAGTATCCGATTTCTCAACAGCAAGAAGGAAAAAGAAAAAAAAAAAAAGCCCTTAGAAAGCTGGGGGAAACGGCAGAACTATTGAAACAAACAGTGCGAGCCTCTTACTCCTAAAAGAAGCTGCATAGCTTTTGTATATCTTTGTGGTTAAGGGCGTTACAACTGCAGGTCAAAAAGTTGAGGGTCAAAAGTTTACGTTTTGCACCACTCTTAGTCATTCGCCCAGACAGAGTTTGATGTCAATGTTATAGCCGAGATCTTGACTATCAGCACAAAAGATAAAATAGCTTTGAGTTACGTGTGTATCACAGTATGGACTCCAGGTGAACCCTACTGGCTGAATGACCTCAATTACCGAGGAAAGGATAGAAAATTCCTCTTTTCAAGAGTAATACACGTTGTATTTCATCTTGAATTATCGGCCACATTTGTGTCTGAATATCTCGGGTTCAGCCGCGGCAGGTAAACACGCGTGTTACCCCCACAGCAGCCGCTGATGCTGCCTCCTCCGCCAGTCAGGTAGCAAAATGTTTCGCCCTTGTTTATTATATAATAACCTGCTTTAAGAGGTTTGATGTCAAGCCTTCTCACTTTGCAAAATGGCAGGAAGATAAGATAGGAGCGAAGCTATTAACGCCTGTATCGATCCTGGCCGCGCCTTTGTTTTTGCTCTCATTTCTGTAGCGACCGCTAAACTGTGCTTAAACAGGGCGTGCTGGAGGTAATACGGGTTATATACTCGGTCCGAAGGAGCTCTTAAACGAGGAGCGGTGGGGCCATGGTGCGCTACCGATGGAAAATGTTGCGGAGAAGCTGGCGCCCTGCGCCGCTCCGTGATTTGGAGGGATCTCACAGCCTCCTGGAATTACCCAAGGCAGCGGTTCCCAGCGAAATGGGGAGCAGGGAGGGTTGTTTTCCCTCCCTCCATCCCCCCGCCCTCTTCCCCCCCCCAAAGAAAAAAAGTTTGGTGGAATTTCTTTGCGCAGAGAGTTATTCCCCACATTGCTGGGATTTTTTTGTTCCTCGGTGTTGAAGCTTCAGCTCCTCGCTTAGGCATGTCTGTGGGGAGAACTGGCCAATATCGCGGAGGGAATTTCATTCTGGGGGAGACCACAGCAAACCGGATTCAGCCTGAAACGATGAGGATGAGGGAGTCAGTGGAAGAGGGAAAGGATATTCCCAAATATTGAGAAGCAGATATGAAAGGTGTGGAGGAGGGGAGGGGGCGACGAGGAAGTCCGGGAAAGAGCGCACCTCACCCCCATCGTGCAGAGCTGCCTTTCGACCCCAAGGCAGGAGGCTGCACCGGCCTCTCTCTGTAGCTGGTACGCGTGAATTATTTGCCAGAGACACAGCTGGATCGTGGCAGCCGAGGGTTATTTCTTGGGAACAAATATACCGGGGGTTAGATTTCAGATCAGCCAAAGTGGTTATTGGAGATTTTGCCTAAAGTACCTGCTGAAGCCTGGGAAGTTTATAATGCAAGCGTCTGCTCGGCGTGCAGGCGTTGTTCACAAGTTGCTGCTGTTGCTCACTTGTAGCGAGCCCTGGCATTGCACGTTTGGGGAGCCTGCCCTCGCTGGAGATAGTATATAACCTTTCACATCCAGAGTATTTATTTGGTGTAAGAGCGAAGCCTGATAACAAGCTAAAAACCGTAGCCAAATATCTATTTTGTTAGAGAATAGCAGGCGGATTGTTTCCAAGAATAACAATGCGTCTTTGATAGACCCAGAACGAAAGCTGTTACTATAACCGGCTTACTCAAAAGTAGGTGACCGAAATCCATTTGCTTCCTCACCAAAACAATTACTGGCTCGAATTCCGTATTTTCAATCTACTTTAGACTAAAAATATCAGTGAGAATATTTTCAAAGAAGCTGAAACTGCGACTTCAATAAATATTGACTCTTCTGAACTGTTGTTTAAATTATTCCTTAAAAAAAAAAAAAAAAAAAAAAAGGCAACAACCTGGAGCGGAACAGTTAATAGTTTGAGCCGAACTCTTTCTGTCCTTTCACTCTCCGCATTCAGCACACTGCTCTCTGGCGTGGAAGGTCTGCTCGAAAGACCATTCATTGAAAATCCGGGCACAAATCACATTTTACGTATGTTTCTTTAACCGCGCCAGGACAGAGCGAGCAAATCCCGCCACCCATCCCGTTGTGAAAGAAGAGCCCCCGTGCCGGAGAAGTCCCCGCTTTTACCAAATGCTGAACTTGGGGCAAAACTGCCAGCATTGCCCCGGCAGCGCCCATCGGGAAGGAGCGCTCCCGCCCGCGGAGGCAGGAGCAGCCTCGGGGGCTGTATCATTCCCAGGAACAAAGGAGGGAATACAGTCGATACATTCCATAACGTTTACATTTTCCCGCGATTTTTTCTTAATTTTCCCTTAGAAGTAGTGACCTGGGCAAAGCACCCCGCTATCTAAAAGACACTGTTATAGACCTTTTAGAAAAACTAAGTCCAAGGCCGAGGTGAACTTCAGGTCACCGCGTCTAACAAATATGAAAATGTCGCCTGGTGAAGGGCACGCCTTGTTATTTAACAAAGACTGTCAATGTGTAAGATTAATAAGAAACAAAATGCACACGGTGTCACTTTTCGGTCACTTTGAAACTTGGGACAGCCTCGCATTCAAGAAGGGAAAGCTGAGGCTAAATATATTCAAAATGGTTCAAATCAAATTCAAACCAGGCTGCTAGTGCGATTCTTCCTCCTCCTACCGCTCTCGGTGGAGGATGCCCGGGCACGGCGAAAGGTTGACTTGAATTATTATTACTATTACTATTACTATTACTATTACTATTACTATTACTATTACTATTACTATTACTATTACTATTATTGCTGTTATTGTTATTTTCTCTTTCGGAGTAATTACGTTTTAGCCGCGCATGTGGAGGGTGGCAGGAGTGCTTGCCTGTTTCGCAAGAAAAAGCGGGGTCCCTCTTTCCCCCCTCTTTGGGTATGTACGAGGTTGGCTCTTCTGGGTGCATGGAAATTTACTCTCTCCCTCTCAACTTAATTCCAGTGGGGTCCCCATCTCCTCCTCGGCCAGCCTCGGCCAGGAAACTCTCGCTCCTTTATTAACTGATTAAAGTCTCCTTCGCCAGTGAAATCGAGCCTTTAGTCCTTCTGGAAAAATAAGGGAGCCGGCCTATTTTTCCTCTCCTTTTCTTTCTTTGAGAGCTTGGGATGATGCTACAAGTTTGTTAAAGGGAAGTACCGGGGAAAAAAAGGGTTTCTGAGATTGTTTATTACAGCCATAAATCTTGCAGTAAAATGTCGAAATGGCCGTGTGCAAGATAACACTTGGTGGTCTTGGCTGGGTTCTTGTTTATGATAACAAAACCACAAAGACATGGAACAGGCCTTTTGGAGGTCCTGCCTCAGCACATCTTCGCAGACTAATAGAACCACACGAAAAAACCAGACTTCAGCTGAGCAGCTCAGGTCACCTTGCAGATTTACAGTCGTATACAAAATTGCATCCTTCTCCCTGTAACCGAGCGCCAGAGCCCCACGGTAGAAAGAGGGGCAGAGAAACAAGTATACTTTGAGATCTAATCTCGGTAAATAATACGAAACAGAGCTCGGCCAGCTCTCCCAATATAGCTCTGAGCTTACAAACCGAGACACCACTTTTCGTTGTGTTTTCCCGTGGCTTGGGAGCACGGCAGCCTGCTCTGGCCATAGCGTCTCAGGACGTATGTCGAGGATAATATTTACGATAACCCAGTGTAATTCATCTGGCGCTGGCCGGCAGGTATTGGTACGTCTGTGTCTGTGTGTGTGCATGGATCTCTTTACGCCGGGAAAACTCGCTCTGCTCGTGGTGGGCTTTGGCAATCTTTTATTTTTTACAGTCACGTAGGTGGGAGCTTTATTCTTTTACAACAAGGGTGGTTGTTGTTTTCGGGGGGGGGGGTTGTTGTGTTGTTTTGTTGTTGTTTTTTTTTTTTTTTTAATAGAAATAAAACAATCTCCCCTTTCCTGTCAAACGTGTGTTGTTGAACAGTTGCTGCTGTCTCTGCCTGCGCGTGTGTAACCGCGTTTCCTCTCCATGCAAAGTAAATAGAGAAACTTATCTATTACCCCAGTTAAAGAGTTCCATAGATGTGCTGTTGGAAATGAGTAAGTAAATGTGTTTTAACTCTCTTTACAAATTAGACATTCGATAGGAGGAGGAAATGAGTGATTGTTTAGATAAGTACCCCAGTATACCCAAGTGCTGGAAAGGTTCTAACGTATTACAAGCCGCCTGCAATGTGCGTGTGTGTGTGTGTATAAAATATAAATCGATACGGTGTGTGTCTTGTTAGATAGAATATATATTCAAGTAGAATTTTATTGCATGTATCCATTATCTATAAAACTGCAAAAGACAATAATCTGAATTTAAACCAGGGTAACTGTTAATGTAATATCTTTAGGAGGGCAAGATCTAAAACGTATCATATTTACGCTTGATATATTAGATGTATTTTCCCATACCAGCAGATGAGATTACCCACTCAGCAATTATATTCTCGAAGGGTGCGGTAAATATTTCTATGTGTTTATATGCTTTCCTGAAAAGGAGAAAAAAAAAAAATCCGAAAAGTTCGCTTCTAACTCCGAACGTACCAGACGAGCTGACGTTCAGTAACTATTTTTTTTCCCCTTAGAATAAGAGCGTAATTAGTTCAACCATCAAATTTCAATTACCTAAGGTCAGGGCGGTTGTCTCTTTTCCCTCTGAGCTGCAAATATCGTTAACAGTCTCAGTTTTAGCAATGCAGAAGTGCCCGAGTGCCCTCTCCCTCCCACGCCAGGGTTTGCGAGTTACTTCTGCGAAGGCGCTAGCGATTTCTCGTGGAAATGAAAATTAAGAAATAAACCCAAGACGAGGCATACCAAACCGACGGACTCAAATTCGTAGTTTGGAAACCGCTCCTCCGCGGGGAGGGATGCTCGCGGTGAGCCCTGCAACCGCCGGTGGAAATATTTGATACCGCCGTGTCCGCCTTCCCCTCTCTCCCTTCCCCCTCTCCTCCCCGTTATTTTTAGGCTCGCTACATCCCTCACACCCCGCAAGCCACTCGAGGACTCTCCTCGGCCTCCCCGCCACCTTCCAACTAACTTTCGCATCTATTCCTCCGGGTAGCACGGCTTCAAAGGTGCAAAGGGCTAGCCCCAGAGCTCCCGGTCCGCGGCGGCGGGGCGCTGGGGGCAAACCCCGGAGGGCTACCGGTGGCCTGCGCCCGGCGGCCGCTGCCGCCCGCCGCCTGTGCGCAGCCCGGACTCCAAGCATTTGGAGATGGGCTCGTCGAAAAGGATTGTGCAACGCCTCGTGCAATGCCTGCCTCCCTCTGGATCGCGCAGCTGGGCTGCGCTCCGCTGCCTCCCTCCGCTTCCTACGCTTCTCCCGAGGGGGGACGGAGAAACAAAAAGTGCTGGGGGCGGGGGGGACGGGACTGTCGGAGCGGGATTATTTTTATCTCGCTTGACACCGCCACTGCCGGACGGGGCCCGGCTCGGCGGCCGGGAGGAGCCGGGGATCCCGGTGAGGGGCGTCCGGCAGCCCCCGACCGAGCGCTCCCTCGGCGGGCAGCCGCCGCCCGGGGAGGAGGCGCGGCGGCGGCGGCAGCGGCGAGCCCCCCGCGGTGGTTCCGCGGGCGCGGAGCTGCCCCGCGGCCGCTCGCCCTCCTTCCATTTCCTGATCCGGGGTCCGCGGCCCCGCGCGGTAATTGGCGCTGGCGGTCAGGTGGTGACGGGGTGGCGGGGGGTGCGGGGGTGGGTGTGCGTGTGTGTGTTGTGTGTGTTGTAGGCGCTCCAGGGGTGGGAAGAGAGGAAGGGAGGGGAGTGCGGCGGCGGGGGGGGAAGCTGGAGGCCCAAACTTTGGCAGCGGCGAGCACTTGACAGCAGCGGGAGGGGGAGAGGGAGGGAGGGGAGGGAGGGGGGGAAGGGGAGGGGCCTCGCCGAGCCCAGAAAAACGACAACGCGAGAAAAATTAGTATTTTTGCACTTCACAAATTAATGACCATGAGTTCGTTTTTGATAAACTCCAACTACATCGAGCCCAAATTCCCTCCCTGCGAGGAGTACACGCAGCACAGCGGCAGCGCCGGCAGCTCCGCCAGCTACCACCCGCACCACCCGCACCCGCACGCCCCGCCGCCGCCGCCGCCGCCGCCGCCGCCGCCGCCGCACCTGCACGCCGCGCACCCGGGCCCGGCGCTGCCCGAGTACTTCCCCCGGCCGCGCCGGGAACCGGGCTACCAGGCTCCCGCGGCTCCTCCGGGGCCGCCGGGGCCGCCTCCCGAGGCTCTCTACCCCGCGCAGGCACCCTCCTACCCCCAGGCGCCCTACAGCTACAGCAGCGCCGGCAGCGCGGCCCCGGGCCCCGAGCAGCCGCCCCCGGGCGCCTCGCCGCCGCCGCCGCCGCCCGCCAAGGGCCACCCCGGCCCGCCCCAGCCCCTGCTCCCAGGCCATGCCCTGCAACGCCGCTGCGAAGCGGCCCCCGCCGCCGGGGCCGGCACCGGGCCCGGCTGCCCGCTGCTGCCCGACAAGAGCCTGCCCGGGCTGAAGGGGAAGGAGCCGGTGGTCTACCCCTGGATGAAGAAGATCCATGTGAGCACGGGTGAGTTGCCCTTGCCAGGGGGAGGTGGGGATGAGCCTGCAGAGGAGGGAAGGGGGGAGGGTGCTCCCGGGGCCGGGATGGGTCGTTGCCTGTGTGGCTTTTTTTTTTTTTCCCCTCCTTCTCTCTCCGCGTTTCCTAATAAAAAAAAAAAAGTGAGAAACCTTTTGTATCCGGGGTCCTTTATCAAAAGATTTACGAGACGCCAAACTGTTAGGGCAGTAATTATAGCCCCCATAAATTTAATTGCCCTGCAGTGGCTCTGGGCCATGTGTCTTTGAAGCTTTTCTTCTAACCCAAATGCCCATCACCATTTTTTATTGCTCCTCGATTGTCCCCACTGTCGATAGGCTGTGAAACAATTTTTCTTGCCGTTTATGTATCTTACGCGAACCTGGTGTCAAGTTATTATATAATGATTATGTTCCATCGCTTTCGTCCCCCCCTCTCCCTTTCTTTCCCCCTCCGCGCGTGTGTGTGTGTGCGTGCGTGTGTGTGCGTGTGTGTTGCCTGTGTGCGCACGTTTCAGTCAATCCCAATTACAACGGAGGGGAGCCCAAGAGGTCTCGCACTGCCTACACCAGACAGCAGGTCCTGGAGCTGGAGAAGGAGTTCCACTTCAACCGCTACCTGACCAGGAGGCGACGCATCGAGATCGCTCACACCCTCTGCCTCTCCGAGCGCCAGGTCAAGATCTGGTTCCAGAACAGGCGGATGAAGTGGAAGAAAGACCATAAACTGCCTAACACAAAGATGCGCTCCTCAAACCAGTCCACACTGAGCCAGCAGTCCAAAGCACAGACACAGGGCCACCCCCATCCGCTCGATGGGGCTACACCCAACGCAGCCGCGCTGTAAATACGGTTATTATTATTTTTTTTAATATATATATATATATTTACCTATCTATTGGGGTTTTCCAGCTGCCCCGTGGTGGAGGCTGGCCGTTTGGACCAAACAACTGTGTAAAACAAAACAGGAGCAGGAAAGGAAGACGAGACGTGCCCAAGAACGGGCACATGTTTAAACCAAAACCCGGACGATTGTCTACATTGTATATAGATAATGGTTCCATGCCCATCATTTTTTTTCTATTTATGGAAACGCTCTCTTGCCCTCGGTGTAAGAGAGGGCTGGATGCTGTCACGGACGAATTCTCTGTACCTAAGACGGACACTTTTTTTTTTTTTTTTCTTTTTCTAGAGAACACTTTAAAAATAAAAGACGGTTAAAACAAAGCAAAGACCTTGTGAGACACTCGTGTAAGGCATTGACTTGAATAGCGCTGTTTCGTGGCGTGTTCGTGGATTCCCGTGTGCGTGTGTGCGTGTGTGAGGGTGCACACGCACGTATGCACACAGGCCAACACGGGAGAGAGAACGAACACCTCCACGGGAAGTTAAAGACTTACGAAAAATGTCCCCTTACGCTGTCGAAAGGAAAATGTTTTATGTATCAAAGGTAACTTAACTGGTTCTAAGTGTAGCCCCCGCCGTAGCTGTGATCTATTAGTTTTTCTCCACATTCCCGATTGCATTTATTTAAAGAAATATCGCTATAAAGGCTGTTGCTGTCTTCATATTTGGCACCGTCTAAATCGTTTGGGTCCATGTACAATTTGTGGATTTTTGGTGTAATGTATAACAGTGCCAAATGCTGGTAATAAAGGTTATTCTGTACAAAAGAATTAAACGCTTGAAACACAAGTCCACTCAGTGCTGTTTCATCCCCCTTGTGCTTGGCTGGTGTTGGCACCAGGAATGGAAAACAACGGTTTCACGCATCGTTTTAACTTGGATTCATCTTGTCAATAAGGTAATGGTTGCTTTAAATGTAGTGAAAAACGTCCTGACTCCTAATTGCCTGGCTGGGAAAGAGAGCGCTGTAGGACGAGGAAAGGTCTTGCTTCATCGTGTAGGTGAGTGGTGTTCTCGTTAGCGGACTCCTGGCAGAATCAGTCCGGCTGTCCATCCCTGTCCGTACGACCGGGTTCAGCCGCGGTACAGAGAAACTGTGCTTCTGCTGGGAGAAGCTCCACTAAGCTCCCATGACGGGTTTTGCTGGAGGAGAAGTCACACATGCTCCCCATGATAACACTTTAAATCTTTCGCCAGGCGTGATTTATTCGTGCATTTTCGCCCGATTATGATTTCTCAATTGGCTAGCACTTTTGAAGGGGAATACATGGGTGGTAACCTAAAATTTCTCTCAGCTGCCTCTTCTGTTTCTGTTTCCTTTTATTTTCTTTTTAAGACTATTTCGAAATGTGTTGAGAAAGCCTCGGCAGAAACATGAATCTGCGTACAACTCAAGAGCTTTATTTGACAGATTGTCGAAATGAGTGTGGCAAAATGGGGTTCGAGTGGTTCCAGCTCAGGCTGCGCATCTCGCTGCTTCCAGGCAGCTAAGGAGCGCAGGCAAAGCCGAGCTGCTAACGGGGAGCCTTGCTCAGGGCTTCCACAACAGAGAGTAGCACCGAGCCGGGTAGGAAAAGGCTTGGAAAGGAGCTCAAGTGCTGGTAAATCTTCCAGGGAAGGCCTGAAGGCCAAGACTTATTTACTTACCCAAATACATCCAAGAGGGATTTTTGGAACCAATGCTTCTCTTCGCGTGAGTGAGGCCGCCAGGACTGGGTGCATCATCACCCCCTGGGTGAGGTAGCACCAGGCCCCAGGGTTAAGGCCAGCATCCCTGCCTGGCCAAGGAACACGGATCGTCCCGCAGAAAAATGTAAGGTGCCGCTGGCAGGGCACGGTCAGCATCAGAGAGGTGGCGGCTGTAAATACCCTCGGCAAACACTGCTGTCTCCAAACCTGGCCAAGGAGCAGGCCTGAAAAGCATGCTTCCACTCCCATATTGCTGTTTACTAAGCCCTAAATTGCCAGCTGCCGCCTTGTAAAGGGACAATACTATAGCTGTAAGTGAGGTAACCACTATCTGCAAGCGTGTGACTCTTCGTTTAGTTTATTGCTTGAGAATCCCTCAATATATGTAGAGCCAAAATTAGCACAGCCGAGCAAAATTCCAGCTGAAAAGTATTAACCGGCGATGCGGGCTTTCTTTAGTGTGCAGCCTATGTGTATAAACCCGGTTTGCTCCCATTGTGAAGAGAAATGAAATCACGCTGCAAATAGCAATTTTAGCGAGAATCATTAATCACCTCCTACAATAAACACTTCTTTGTAATTCAACAGCGGTTCTGAAAGGCATTCTCTTGGAAAAGTCTGTGAAGACGCAAAGGATTTTCCTGGAAAAAAAAAAAAAAAAGGTGGTCATGTGTAGAGACACAGCATCTTGGCTGTCTACTAAAAAAATGTACACTCTCTTGCTGGAGATTGAACAGCGGACTGCAAAATACCCCATGGCAGATTATCGTCGTTTAAGGTAAATTTTCCGTTTTCCCCCCCTTCCCCCTCTGCCTGGGCTGGGAGCGGGACGCTGCTCCCGGGCTGGGAGCCCTCTGCTCCCCGTCCGATACCGCCCGTCTTTACAATAACTTCGAAAATTACATCGTCCAGTTTAAATTCTCGCATTGTGCTCCCTTTGCTAAGGCAACCGGGAGTTCACCGAGAGGACAAATTTTCTATCCCATTAATTGTTTTTTTTAGAGGAGCAGACTGACCCTTCAAACCCTTGACCTTTAAAGACAGTATTCTTTTTAATCCGGCACTTGGACCTAAATGTCTCTTTCCCCCCCTCCCTCTCTACCGCTCTCCCCGTGTCTCTCACACCCGGATTTATCTGCTCTGGACACAAAGGCGAGCGCGGCCCAAAACGCTGGAAGTGGAAGTTTGTCAATATTTCAAAGAAAGACCAAATCACCTCGGAGTCAATTTGCTGGCCGCAGGGAACACCACGCCGTTAACCCTGCTACCCACCTCCCCTCCACCCACCAAGAAAAATGCTCCTTTTCGAAGATCCCCCTCCTCGTTGCTCCTGCAAACTCTTGCTATACCTGGTGTTTTATTACACGGGGAACTCAGCTGTGAAAAGCGCCTTGTGGTATTTAATAACTAGAGCCATCCTGCATTGGAGGATTACCCAATGCTGGGTCTTTTTTTCCTTTCTTTTTTTTTTTTTTTCTTCAGGGTGCTTGCCGTCCCGTGGCCTTCTTGCCCGGTGTGTGTAAATGAGGAAGGGGTGGGGGGAGCCCTCACACAGGCAGAGATCTTGACAGGTTTGCCATGAAACTCCAGTCCCCCCTCGCTCCCCCCCCCCCCCCCCGCCGCACCTTGGGGCCCGATCCGGGCAGCCCCGGGCCCGTCCGCCGTTCCCACACGTCCGCCGGAGCCAGCCGGGCGGCGGCGCGGCCCCTGGGGCCCCCGCACGTCGCGGCCCCGGGGAGGCGGAGGCTCTTGCCGGGTGCGGAGCCCCTCGGCCTGGCCGGGCCGCGGCGGGGCGAGACCCTCCCCCCCCAGGGGATCACGCCGGGGCCGTCCCCTCGGGTGCGGCGCTGCGTGGGCGCCCAAGCCCGGCCCACGCGGGTTCCGGCGGGGTCGGGGCTCCCTGCGTGGGCAGGGGAAGCTCCGCGGCCGCCTCCCCCCCGGCCCCGGGCAGCCCTCCTGGCTCCGCCCGGGCCCGCGGACAGGCAGCGCTGACCCGCCGAGGGCACCCCGGGGGCTGCCGCCCCTGGTGCTCCCCTGTCCCCCCGCAGCAGCGCTCAGAGCTCCCCCCGCCGCAGACAGTGAGGATCTGGGTGCAAGTGGCTAATCTGGGGGGGCGCAGGGCTGCCCCGTCTCGCTGTACGGAGCGGGACAAACCCGTGTTATTAATGCCCCAGCGCTCTCCCGAGAAACTGAGGAGCTGTCAAAGCCAGCAGAGATTAGGGGACCCAAGTACGAGGATCCCTGCGCTCGCAGATAAAGGTGTTGCGTCTGTTCTGGGGGAGATATTGAAATTTTAATCTTTAGGGTCACGTGACTCATTAAATAATTAATGCAGATAGTCAGGAATGGATCTGTGGCCGTCAGTCCTCACTAGGAGTGATTCTCTCAGAAGTGAAACTCAACTCCTTATTACTGGAGTTTGTTTTTCTTTCTTTCTTTTTTTTTTTCCCTTTAAAAAAAAAACCACCTGATTTATCTTGAAAGATTCTAAACTTCTTAAGCAAGCAGTAGGGTCTGTGTTGGTAAGTAGGTAGTGTGTATTTCTAGCTTGATGACTTTAATTGTTTGTGCTTGCTTTGTCTGCTGAGCATTTGCTTAACAAGTTTAATATTTAGAAATGTTAAATCTTTGTTTTAGCTGCCTTGTGGTCACATTACGGCTTTTGGTGATTAAGTGTTACCGAGGCAAACACATTTGATAATGTTCTAATTCACACTGTGGAAGGCTGGGTGCCACAGTGCAGGAGGACCTGCTTTGTTCAATTTTCCTGGCGTTAATAAATCACCGGCTCCTAATGCAGGGCCAAAAAAGCAATGGAAAGGCAGTGAGCATTGTAAAGGAAAAGTCATGGGCGAATTTCTCTATGACTCATTAGTCTGAACGATTTATGTACGAACTTAAAGTGCCGCAATGAATATTAGAGTTTGGGATAACAACAAATTAAAAAAAAAAATGTCATAGCGTTTGCGAAGTGCTTTATTGCTACTTAGCAACTCTTTCAAGAAGCAGCATAGTTTGAAGGACTGTGGCAGTGTAAAATATGGTGGCGTGACTTAATAGCTCCAAAATAAATAACAGAGAGTCGCTGGCACCGTTTTCAGATACACGCTCCATATTTAACACGAGTGGGGCGACCCAGTCACGACACAGCGTGATCGATGATTATTGCCGTTTGTAACATGACTATTGATTAGGGATCAAAACGGCTAAGGTATGAGTTTGAGCCTAAAATGCCAGGGGTTTCCCCCTGTGCTGGAGCCGAGCGCAGGGAAAGGTAGAGCTAAGAATAACCCCAGGCAGCAGCGCCCGGGCTCTGCCATCGCAGATTGAACTTTCCATTTTCTTTTGTGTTTGCCAGTAGATTTTAGCAGTCAGCGCTCTCAAATTTATGAGACGGCAATAAACAGCTTAGTAGGCTATTATTGCATGATTTTATGTAGGCTGGAGTTCAACACCAAATTTAAAATTATTAGCGTAATTATGGAACTACTAAATTAGCAAAGCAAAGTCTCTGCTCGAAAAGTTCTCCCAAGACAGACTTAATATTTCCAAGGCTCAGATGACATCCTTCCGCAAGAACTGTGTTATTTAATTATTAGCATTTACATTTACTGACAATTTTAAGATGCGTTAGATGGCTTTTATTAGCGAGAATGAATACGGGGGGTACATTATTATATCTGACAAATTCATATGTAAACGTGATTCAGTAAGTGGCATGCGAATAATCTATTGTCTTTTTGGATTGTGCAACATTGTTTATTTTAGGGGAAGAGAAGCCGTCCAGTTTTTGCCCTCCTTCAGTGGCTTCCAGTGTGGTTTTTTTTTTTTTTAAAAAAAAAAAAAAGCAAGCTTTGGGCCCGATCCCGCTTCAGTGAGGTCAATTGTTGGTCCCTTATTGCGCTAGCGGTGGCAGGATCGGGCCCCGGCTAACCGTTTGAATAAAAGCCCAACCACAATATGCCCCGCGTTTAAACTGGAACCCTTCCCGCGTTTTATTCAGCAGAGATGAACACCACGACTTGTGTTTAATGTCTGTTCTTGATTAAATGATCCTAAACAAAGGTTTCCCAGAGGAAAATAAAGCAGACATTCATGTAACAAGAGTTTGGAATGACAATATTTCCAAACACTTGGAGACAGAAGGCATAGCTGTGTACGGGAAAAAAAAAAAAAAAAAAAAAAAAAAAAAAAAAAAAAAAAAAGAAACAACCAACAACCGCACACTTTTATTTCTCAGCTCCCCGCGCTTTTCACCCGGGTGGGAACCCACGCTCCGCGCCGGGAGCCCGCGCCCGCTCCATCCCTGCCCGCCCCGCTCCGGGGCTCTCCCAGCGCACCCGGCAAACCATGTATTGCCTATGAAGGAGCAAAATACCTCCCCCTGCACTCCCCGGTAAGGCACTGTTTGTCCCTTGTTTACAGGGAGCCCCGAAAAAGAGCCGCTGGGCTGGGGCGGTGGAAGCCGGGAGCGCTTCAGCCCAACTCCGCGCAGCTGGAGGAGGTAAGAGCCGGGGAGCGCCCGGGCTGCTTTTGCACCGATCGCAGCTGTAAGAAAGCCATTTGCCTAGTACCTGCATGCAGAGCAAGCCTGCTGGAATGAGATTTTGTTGTTGTTGTTGTGATAAATATTTAACCTAGGCGGAATTTTTTTCTGGATTGGCTCTATTCATCTTCCGTGCGTGGTGAATGCGCGTGTCTGGGCAGACAAAGAAGTGTACGGGACCTGAGTGATCGCCATCCTTATAAAGGCATGGGGGACAGGAAGGATGCAAAGTCATCTGAAGAGCGAAAGAGGTTGAGAATTTCTTTGTCCATTCCTAGCTCCTTCCCAAATCAAAGGCGCAAGGCGCGGGAGAGCGCGCTGGGGCCATGCCGGTGTGGAACGGCTTATCGCGGCGTGGCTGTGTGCCTCCTCCTCGAGGAGTTCCCCAAGCCAGTCCTGCAAAGGCGGAGGGCGTGTGGGGATGTTCGAAAACCTGATTTTTAATTTTTTTTTTTTTTTTTTTTTTTTTTTTTTTTTGCCTGAGTGCATCGCACCGAAATGGCTGGCAGATAAGTTTCGGGTATTTGTCTCTCCTGGCCTGCTTTGCACCGGGCGGAGGTCGGTGTTCGGTGGTTCAGAGTTGGTGGAGTCCTTGATGCGCTTGGTCCTTTGACAGGAGAAATGTAATGCTTTTCATAGTGACCATTTCCTTACGCCGGCCGCCGGGAGGGGAGGATTACATAGAATTAGCTGAAATTCCTGCTAGATTTACCTGCTTATTTTTGAACGCTGATGTACAATTAGTGTACTTTACTACCTTTTAAAAGCGGCCATAAATTAGAGGACTACAAGGGCTCTTTGTGTTGGCTTAATGGGCTGCTTAAATCTTAACTACGGTGAAAGGCGCTGCGAATGCCTATTCACGCTTACGTTAGGGGATTCAAAGCGAAAATACGGTACGAGGGAACCTTCCTCCGGTGGCATGTACCCACAGCATTGCGGGCAGAGATGTCTGGGATTCCTAAAGGGACCCAACACTCGCAGACTCGTCCGACTCTGAGCACAACTTCTCCCACAAGGGCACAGTCGATAGCTCTATTCTTTTTATCTGCTTGGAAGTGATCAAAGACCAACTTTATCAGACGCACCGATGTAGGTAAACAGCTCTGTCCCAGCAGATATCCAATCTTCCGAGGAAGCGAGAAAATAAATACTTACATCGTACGGTGATTCCCATTTCGCCTCCACATGGGAGCGATAGGCTTACCTCTTAACAACTGGCGTAAAAGTGAACTTGAAAGACAGTAAAAATCCTAAATCTAATTATATCGAAGGTAACCTTAAATAGCATTAGTGCCAAGAGTGGCTATTAATGCCAGAGCTGGCACAAAGGGTCTCTCTTAATGAAGGCACATTATGAACCCAGATCTGTTTGTTGTTACTGAGCCTGGAATTTCAGCTCAGCTCCAAGCCATGTGTACAAAGCACAGAAAAATCAGTAGCAGACCTACTGATAAGCTCCACGTTTTTCTGCTAGAAACCGTGTTTCGGGTCTCCAAATCATCGAGGTAATAAACCACAACGTTGAATGTCCCGGAACAGGAACAAAGCGATATATGGGGTGGCGGGGGAAACCGAGCGTCTGCCACTCGCAAGATCTTTCTATCTGAAAAGTCGTAATCGCGATAGTAGAGCAAAGAAAGCTTTCTCCAAAATCGGCGGAAGGGCATAATTTTCAGCTGCGATCTAGGACAGCATAAAGTTAGGCAGACTCCCCCTTCCGCCCTCCCCAAGCACACCCTGTGGAAGGTATTCACACGTCAAGAAGTTACTTTTCTTAAGAATTAATCAGTTTCCCCACGACATACACGAAGTTAATTGTTAAACAGTAGTTTTAGCATTAACTTGCCCATTAATACTAATAAAGATGTTCATAGAAACAGGGTTTTGAAACCAATAGCCATAGCTAGCGTTAAGGCATTTAAGCTGACTTATGATTGTGATTTATTGCTTTTGTAGTTTCTGTTTGCTCAGGACTGTAACTTCTAAAGCCATCTTTCTGCTTTTGACGCAAAGCAGTCGATAACTTTTTACAACAGCCCCAAGAAAGACTTGCTCTGCTTTTTTCAACATCTGCTCCATTCCCCATTAATTTCAGTTTCATTGTTGCAGAAGAACTTCTCTGGGTGTTTCTTTGATGGGATCTAAACGCACCGTATTTAAAAGAGCCGTGAATCCGTCTCGAGTAAATATCAGCCTGGGTTTAGGTTGAGTACGAGGGCTGTGGAGTTACCAGTCGTGCTGATGGTTACAGACTTGAGCATGTCCTGTGTGGCTAATGCTCTCTCTTTTTCAAAGGTATAGAGCTTTTATTCCAGTTCTTAGTGAGGGATAATATACGTATACCCTGCTACCAGCTTAGTCACTTCCCTACGAAAAATTGCGAATTCTTCCTCTGTTGTAATCTCACGCTGACTTTGCTGCAATGTCCGCTACTACGCACTGTTACCGAGGGGTTTGAATTCCGGTGGCCCACTTCTACAATCCAAGCGAGAGTGTATAAAGCTTGCCCATAACGCTAAAAATCACCTTTAAACCCAAATCTCCTTCCATTCCGTTCAGTTAAGTGCAGGTGAAACAGTAAGAGGGGATGTGCAGTTAGCCGAAAGTTTTCTCCGAGCTCATGGGGGATGGTGGAAAGATTTAGGCAAGGGTATATACATGGTGATGCAAAATGCTGGAGTCACAGAACTGGACCAGGAACACGTTAAAAGCGTGAACTGTCTGATTTTCTTTGACTCCTTCCAGAAAAGTTATGTGAGTTGAGGGTTTCTTTTGCTTGTTTAGCTTATTGTGTCAATAGCACAAGCTAAACAATCTCACAGGGGAGATGTGGTGTGCTCGCACACAGGCGAAGCTGCCTGGCTCGGGGGCCGCATACGACTTCGCTCTGTTCTTTTTTTCTTTTTTTTTTTTTTTTTTCTCCTTAGGCAGAGAGCTCCCCCTCCCCAATTTTTTTTTTTTTCGTCGTTAGAAACCTATAATTTTGTGCATCACTCAAACTAGCTGTATAGGAAATGCGTAAGCACAGGTTTAACAGCAAGGTCCCAAAAGGTTTTGCAAAATTCAGAGCCACGCCAGTGAAGGAAGGTGTATTCTTCATAGTGTGTTACAAGGACAAAAATCAACTAGCCTCTTAGAAGAGACTCTTTTTTGCCTTTGTCAGGTAATTATAGGTCTTTTTAGTTTCTACAGGAGCCCTGATGTAGCGTGTGGGAGTTGAGCAAGCCCTGTACAATGGCAGGGTAGAGGGCTGGGGGTGGGAGGAAGGCTGGTAATCGTCCCATTTAGAAGGGGGCTGGAAATAATCGTATTAAGATTTGGGCTTTCTTCGGGGGTTGCAGAGGACGTGCGAGTGGAGCGGAGTGGCGGGCCTGGGGAGCAAATGCCGGTTAATTAGGCTAAGTGTCAAAGTGCAGCGTAATCCCTTATTATAAGAAGAATTCCTCTTACCTTCCAATGGGCTTTGCGTAAAGAAATATTGGTGTGGGAGGAAAAAGAATCAAACCAATCTTCTCCCCCCCCCCCCCCCCAGTCATCTGCATCTCTTGGATTTTTTTTTTTCCCTCCCTTAAAACTCTTCTTTAACACATTGGGTTAAGGCTTTAAAAAGCAAAGGCTCGCGCTAAGAAACCCTGTTCCTTCAATGATTCCCTATTTCAAATAAAAGGATTTAAGTTGACGTATGACCACGTGAGCACATAATACAGCGCATTATTGTGGCATTTCGAGTGGAGACCCGGTCTGGCTCCGTCTGCGATTACGCTTTTCCAGTTTCTGTTCAGAGCAAGCACTGCTTTCTATTATTTTTTTTTTTTCCTCCTGCCCCCATCACCGTCCCCGCAAGAGCTGGCCATTTCGCTGACAGCTTTCGTTCCTTATGGAAAGGTTATTGTCGAGCCGAGAGGACGAAATGCTTCGTTAGAAAGGATGGATTTTATTTTAAGGTATTTCCGTTGATTGTTCATTTATGTGGTGAGTTATTGCTGTTCGAGGCAAAGGTCAGTAGCAGAGGCTGGAGGGAGTGCGTGTGTGTGCGTGCGGGTGTGTGTGCACCCGGAGCCAGGCTGCTTCCCCCTTTGTTTCAATTTGCTGCGGTAAATATTCAACTCTCCCCTCGCAGCGAGCAGAGCAGGGAGAGTTTGCTTCTTTATTTATTTTTCTCCATAGAGATCCCACACTGCTGTTGATGGCCAGCTGCCTCAGCTCCAGCCCCTCCATTGCCATCTTATCATTATTTATGATCGGCTAGAGATGGGAAGCCTCTTTTATTGTCGTGTTTGGATTTCCCCCCCCCCCCCGCCCTTAATCTTATTTTATTATTTTATTTTATTTGTGTGTGTTTATTTATTTATGTATTTGGGGAAGTCGGAGAAAACGATGCGGGGGGGTGGAGGGATGCTCCTCTGTCGGGGTCGTGCTCGGGTGTGCGGCGGCGGCGGCGGTTGTTGTTGTTTTATGGGTGTTTGTTCGGCCGCTGCCGCTCCGTAAATCGATGAGTACGCGATCGTGCTGCCATTTTATTTATGATGCTTTAGTGGCACTTTGTTTACCGTGCGCGGAGGGCTGCATGGGCGCCCAGCTCTGTGGCAAAGCTTCCCCTTCCCAAACGAGCCAAGGGGCTCCTCTTTATTTCTCCGCGGTGAGAAGGAGCTGAACCAAGAGCCAGCCGTGGCTTCTAACAATAAATCAGCCTTGGAAATGCGGGTTTTTTTTCTGTCTCTCTGAATGGGGATCTGGAAAGCGAGAGTAAAAAGGGGAGGAGTGGAAACTGTCTTCTAGGAGAACATATACTAGTCCTAAATTCATATCCGTACCGTCGCTTGCACAAATATAGATATATCCGTACGTATAAATATGTAAGTATTTGCATATACTTATAAATATGTGTGCGTAGCTATATATAAAGAATGCACTTGAAATGAAATGGCAATGAAAGATTCCTTGGCTATCCAAGGAGGGCAAAATGCTATCTAAAACGACATTTCCCCGGTGTCTCCCGGCTTTGGGAAAGGTCGGGGCGCCGGGGCTCGCTTTCCTCCAGTTCGCCCCGCGCCTCTCGCCTGTTCCTGCTGTACCATTTCGTGCCCGGTTACCGGGTGCTTGTAATTACTCATCTTCTGAGGGGTCGGAAAGAGAGGGAGAGAGGAAGAAAAGCGAACGGTGATAAAAACTCCGCTGAAAACAAACCAAAAAGAAGGTTATTTCCACTCGGAGCTATTCGCGGCCGTTCTGCAGAGACCTGCAGGGCAGAGAGCTTGGCGCTGGTTTCTCGCTTTCCTGCTCTTTAAGAGCAGAACTGACCCAAAGAAATGCTATTTCCCCTTCTCGCCATACTGAAGCACGTTGTCCTTTCTTAGACCCGCCGTCTCTCTCTCTCCGGCGAGGGGAGGAGAGCTGTTTCGCTCCCAGCTGTGTGTCTAAAAGCCAAGGTTGGCTTTGCCGTATTTTGAAATGGGCCAAAACGCGCCTCAAAAATAAAGTGCAAGCTTTAATTGCAGCTCAATTACTTGGCAGCGTTTCCTCTGATTTATGACCCAGTTCGGATGCATATTGACCCAGTTAAAACACTCATAAATAATACAGTCCTGCTCTAGAGCAAAAGAAAGCAAGAAGAGTTTTGGAGGAGAGGGGGATTTCGGCGAGTTGTGTAAATAACCTCAGTCTGCTGAGCAAATAGCAAAGAGTCCCTTGCCATTCTTCGGTGTTAGAGAATATAAACAGTAATTCAAATTAACCACGGCTTGCTTCGATAGTCCAGTCCTTCTCTAAGGCAGCTAATATCCCCTCCTAACTCTCTAACGACTTGGACAGGCACCACTTCCAGAATTGGTCCCCTTCTCCAGCAGCTCCCCGCCTTCCTATTTCGTCCCTAAGAGATGCCCCCAAATCATCCTTGAATTATGGTGCTGCCCGCCTCCGTTTCGGAGCATCCAAGGACAAAACGCTTCACAGGCATTATTTTATTCGGAAACTAAGTGTAATTCCATGAAAAGGGGGGGGGGGGGGGGGCGAGTCCCGCAGAGTGGGACCCTTCGGGAAAAGGAAGAAAAGCTCATTTCTGACCCGGGAATCAGCCCCAAACGCTGCCGGTCCCTCCCCGAGCTGAGCCCTATCGCTCTCGGCGGAATGGAGCAGAAAGAAAATATTCGGCCTCTGGGAGGGAAAGGCAGATAAAAGCAGCAGGGATCTGTGCGTTGGGACACTTATCCCGACATCGTAGGAGACATTAAAAAAAATAATCGTCTTCTCATGTTTAAAATGACCTCTTTGGGGAGAGAGGGGGCGTGGGGAAAGGGGACTAATAGGCGAAATCTCGCAAAATACTCTTTGCAGGCAGTACGACGAATGGAGGAAACACTTGAGTATTCCTATGAACCACTTCGGTTCTCACGATTAAAGTCCCTTGCAAATCCCTTCAGTTTTAAAAAGCCCCCCTCCCCCCCTCCCCGTCCCCGCTCTTAAATACAGACACGTAGTCAGAATATCCCGCTGGAGATCGCTCCAAACTTTGAACGCGCTCCTAGGAAAAGATGGGCCAGGCTTTCGGCAGGGCTCCCCAAGCCGGCAGGCTCCCCGGCGTCCGCAGGTTTCTGCAGTCCCCGGCTCTCTCTCCCCTTGCCAAATCCTCCTCTCCAGTCCGGGGGGCTCCGTCGGGGCGCAGCGCTGGTCGGGCAAGAGGGCGAATGGCAGATCAGCAGTTTCAGAAGAAAGTGTGGGGTTGATTATTGACTAAAAAGACTTTTTTTTTTTTTTTTCCTTCCGATGCAACATTCAAGGGATTGTTTGAAGCAAAACGCATACGCGGGATTTTTGCCTCTCCTCTCCTCCTACGCTGCCCGCTTCCCCTTTCATGTGGTGCCTTCTCACTTATGCCATAAGGAGCAAGTGTTTTCTGTTTTAGTGCTCTGTTTACAGCTTTGGTGCATGAAGTCATAAATCTTGCATAGCCATAAATGACAAAAACCATTGGTATGCGTAAGAGGCCACCCCAGCCTTATAGTGCTTTTTATTTCTCGCTTCCCCCTCGCTTTGTTTGTGCTTTAAGATGACGCCGGGCTCCCTCGTGCTTTAAACGGACTACTTATATTTTTAATGCCTTAATTAACGAAGTAACGTCAAATTTACACCTAGGCATTATTCGGAGCCTCCGCTTAATGCACGGAGCCCATGGTCCAGCCACCGTCTGCCAGAGGGGCAGGGGCTGTAACTTTATTTAAGTTCTCGTTTGCACGGTCGCTGCCGTGTTTCTGTTGCAGGGGAAGCGGGGGGACACCACCCCCCCCAAAACCCGGGCCGCTGGAGAAAGAGGCGAGCGCCTTCCCCAGCGCTGCCGAGGAGCGGGAGGCGAAGGCGAGCTGTGCGGGGCCGGGCCCGCGTCCACGCGTCCCCACGGGGGGCTGCGGGCACCCCGACCCGCCTGTGCAGCACATGTCTGTGTGCGTGAGCCCCTCCGTGCCCGTCCCGGGCGCTGGGGATATTTGGGGATCGGGGGGTGGTGGTGGTGTGTGCCTGTGTGTACATCTGTGTATGTGTGTGCGCTCATGCATGCATGAGTTAATAATTAGTAACTCTAATGATTTCCAGCGTGGCTCTGAAAGCATTGCCCAGAGCGGGGATCCTGGTGGGCTTCGGTTGGCTCTCCGGACCCAGCCCCGGCTCTCCGGGCTTTGCTCCCCTCCCCGGGACCCAGCCGGGGCTTTGCGGGGTGCGGCGGCGGGGAGCGGCAGAGGGGCTATTCCGCAGCCGCCCCCCAAGCCCACCGGTAAGAGGGACAAACCCAAGCCCCCCCAGCAGCACCCCCGGAGGCCGGTGAGAGCGACCCTTTGTGAGCGCCGTTTGTCTTCATTAGCATAATTTTCCTGGACTTTGGTGACGCCCGGGTGCGGGGGGGCCGCACTCCTTCACTGCCGCGCTCCTCCGCTCCCTCCCCAGCCCCCACCCTGCCCCAGGCTTCCCCAGGCGGCCGCCTTTCTTTCTTCCTTCCTTTTTTTTTTTGTTTTTTTCCTTCTCCCCCCCCCTTCCACTCCCCCCACCCCCCTTTCTCCTTTCCTCTCTCTCTCCTTCCCTTCCCAGAGCAGCCCTGGGAAACATCCCCGTCCTCCGTGCCCCGCGCAGGGGGAGCCCGGCACGCCGGGGGGACCGGGTCGGGGCAGGGTGGGCAGCCTGAAGCGGGAGGGGAACGGGGGAGGCGGGTGTCGGGAGCAACCGTCCCCATCCCGTGCGGGGCAGGGCTCGCCCCTCCCGGCCGGGGGTCGCCGGGTGCGGAGGAGCTGAGCCGGTGCCCACCCCGAGGCCGCAGGGACGGGGCTGGGGGGCAGACAGCCCCTGCTCCCTGGCTTGTGTCGCCTCCAAAAAAAAAAAAAGAGAGAGAGAGAGAGAGAGCGAGCATGCTGGCTTCCGCCTCAGTCGTCAGAAGTTAAGGTAAGCAGGCCACAAATACGCTGCTATCAGTCGTGAATGGCGGAGTTTATGTCCCAGTGATTTATGACCGTAGACTTAAATGTCGGTTCAAGAAGAGTTCACAAGCTGGGGCTTCCTTCCAGGCAGTGACTGATACCCTTACACTTCGTGTTCAGGCAGCTCTCTCTCCTCTCTCCCCCCCCCCCGCCCCCCCCCCCCCTTCTCTCAACGTTGTCTTTATCTTTCAGGAAATCTTTCAGGGGGGCTGCCTGGTTTTTCGTCCTAGAGTCAGAGTTTGGGGCTCGGCTGGGAGTTAAAGGGCAAAGATCTGGTGTGCTGGGGACGGGGGGAGGCGGAGGGAAGGAGAGAGCCGAAGTGGGGAGTGGGGGAAACGGGGGGGACTTGCCTCCTCCAAGCAGCTTTCATCTGCTGTCTCCGGGCTGTCTGGGTGGGGGGAGAGAAGTTGGTAAAGGGCAGAGAGGTGTATTGCACAAATGGAGATGGAGCCGATTAAATGGGCACTGGAAAAATTGGGGGCCCAACTGTGTTTTTGAGACCTGGCCTTTTGTCTCCGAGGGGTAGAGGAGAGCTCTTCCCATCCCAGGCACCGGCTGGGGTGGCAAACTTTGTGTGTCCCCCCCCCCGCCCCGTTAAGGCACTGTTATTATCGTGATCGCTGTCGCTCTTAATCCCGCTATTCCCGCTTTCGCCAGGAACGGCCGGGCGCTCCTCAGGTTACCCCCGCTTCTCTATAACTTTGTAGGAAGTGATTAACTTAGCGAAACCAAAGGCGGGAGGTGATTTTTTGTTGTTGTTGTTTTTTGTTTTGGTTTGGTTTGGTTTGGTGTTTGTTTTTTTTTTTTCCCTTGCTGGCAGGCGGCCGAAGCTTCAATAATATTTTGCCTTCCGAGTAAAGTTGCCTATTGTCTGCGGGCAGGCGGCTGCGGGAGCGGCGGGCTCCGCATCCCCGCTCAGCTCCGCATCCCCGCTCAGCCCTGCCCGTCCTGCCTGCGCCAGCGGACTTCCAAGCGGCCAGGGGAAGGCGAAATATTTGATGTCGCGATCATGAAAGGCGGGTGCCTTTGTAAAAATCACCGCTGGTTCACTATTTCCTCTTGCTCCTTTGGTAGTGGTGTCTCTATTCTCTCTTTCAAAGGAATTGAGAAAAATCACACCAGGCCTCGATAGCATCAGGAAGGAGAGGCGAGGGGCTGGAAATTGTGTGCGCGCCTCAGATCTCCATCGGCTTATTACCTTAATAACATCCAAAGAGCTTGATTAGTGCAATAACAGGGTGGCCGCCCTGCTGTAGGTGTGTTACCTTCATTTTGTTACGATCTAACAAAGGGAATACTGTTTTCTAAGAACTTGTATAACTTGAAAGGCGTAGAATAGAGCTCGTTTGGTGCATGTGTTGTGTAAGGCTTTTCGCCCCTAAGCATTTGTCCTCGTTAGATGTTTGGGGGGGGAAATATCCAGCTGCTTAAGTACAGGGAAAGTGGCAAAAGAAACGAGAGCTCTTCTGATCCAAAAAGCCGTGGCTGTTTGTCAGCAAGGGGGTAGGGGGACAGTGAGGAACACACTTTAATTTCTGAGAACAATGTGAGTGCCTGTGGAAAGAGCTCCTAGGTCGGAGATTACGAACAGGTCTTCTCACTCGTTAACGCAGGCGATTCTTTAACTGGTTATTTTCAGGCAGGTAACCAGTAGTCTTTGATCTGAGAGGAAAAAAAAAAATATCCCAGAAGGAAAGAAGGACGGGGGACAAAAAGAGGGGAAGGGGGGGAGAAAGGGATTCGCCCGGGCAGGAGAAGCATTCTCTGGGTTTGTGTCCACCCTCTCCCTAGCGAAGTGACCCTCATACATCAAATTACATAGCAGTTTCCAAGACAGAACCTATTATCGCTAAGTTGGAAGGAAAGTTCAAGCCGTGGTCATGGAGATGAACGCTGGTTTTTCAGGTTCCTGGTGTGTTTTTTTCCCCCAATCCATCATGTTTTAACAGGTAGGATCTGGCTGATTCCACAAAAAGTTCGTGTCTTGAAAATAGCTGCTGAAAATAACAAACCAACGACGGCCAAAGCGCCCGACTTGCCCCTGCGGGCCTCGCTGGAGGGGCTTCGCATGGCGCCGGGTGCAGCTGAGGCTCCAGACCCACTCGCGGGTGGGAAGCAGGGCTGCGTGGGGCGTCCGGGGTTCGCCCGGGCAGAGCGTGCTGCTGCCGGGGCGCCTGGCCGGGGTGGCTCGGGGTGGTGTGCGAGCATGGAGGGGAGAAGGCGCTGGCTTTGTTTATTTTCCTATCGAGCACTTCATAGACAAGCCAAAATCCGTCACTTGGGACCGGGGTGTGTAAATATCCCCGGCTAAGGAACCTTTCCACCCCGCTCCTGCCCCCTGCCACACGTAGACAGGAACAATCTCATGTATTTCTTTGAAGTTGGATGGAGAGCCGTAACCTGGAGGGAAAGGCTAAAAATAAAACGACGCCGGTTACAGGAGAGGGTTTGATCCTAGAGCCGGAGTGAAGGAACAGCCCAACCCCTTTGCATTACCGATTCCTCGATCACCCTTATCTCAGAGGCTGGTATTAAAACAGCGTCTCGGTGATAAACGATCAACCCCCTCGCCGTGTGGTGCCCTGCTCTGTTTCTTAAGAAGAAAGAAAGAAAAAAACCTAGAAAGCGCCTATCCCGGTGCAGCAAAACGCATATTTGTAGCTGCCAGTAAATCCAGGCAGCTTTTATATCGAAATGCTCTGCGCCTGAGGCCAAGTCATGCTGCTAAATATTGCTGACCACTTTTTCTTTTATGGCTTTCATGTCACTTAGCTATTGAAAGTAAGATGGATTTGTACCATTTCTTCACCCTGCTCTGCTCTCCCCACACCCCAGGTCTGCCCGGAGAGGCCATTGGAGGAAGAGCGCCACGTGACAGAGGGGTGCCAATGTTATTCTCCAAGGGTGTCAAGACCCTGTCAGTTTGCGAAATAAATATTGGGAAACAACGAAATGCAAAAAGCGACCTACTACGACAGCTCTGCAATCTATGGTGCCTACCCCTACCAAGGAGCAAATGGTTTCACTTATAATGCGAGTCAGCAGCAATATCCTCCATCTTCATCACTTGTGGAAACTGAGTACCACCGCCCCGCGTGCTCCCTCCAGTCCCCCGGCAGCTCCGTGTCCCACCACAAGGCCAATGACATCAGTGAGAGTTGCATGAGGACCCTCCCCAGCCAGCCCCTCCAGCCCCCCGGCCTCGCCGACCCGCAGGCCCCACCGCAGCCGCCTCCGGCCCAGCAGGCACAACCTCCACCTCCGTCCTCCGCCTCACCATCTCAAAATGCCAGCAGCAACCCTGCCCCAGCCAACCCCAACAAGAGCCCGGCTCTTAACTCGCCCACCATGTCCAAACAGATATTCCCGTGGATGAAAGAGTCTCGGCAAAACACTAAGCAGAAAAACAGCAGTTCCAGTTCAGGTATGAAACATGCTCCCCCCTCTCCCTGGGTACCTCTGGGCTGGCCACGCATCCGCGGGGAGGAGGGCAGCCCTGCCCACCTCCGCTTCGGGGAGGGGAGGGAGGGGGCTTTTTTCCTCTCTGAGTCGGCCCCATTGGGTTTTTGGAAAGGGAGTGCCACCACTCGCAAGGGGAGCTCAGTGAACAAACCACCCCCTGCAAAACTTTCCCAGCCTTGCAGTATGGGTCCAAAGTGATTTTTTTTCCCGGTGGCTAAACCACTTGTGCCCTCCTGCATCTATCACATTTCCTAGGTAATCCCCCTCCAGTAAATCATGTCAGTGCGGAACAGCGCGGGCCTTGAGCCAGGGGCCTGTCCCGAGTACTTTGTTGGCACAGTGCTGTTAGATTAATAAGACAGTGACCTATCTCTGCTGAAGTGTAACAGGAATAAAATAGCTCATAATCACGTGCAGGCAGGATCAATGCCCTGCATGCAGTCAGAACCTCTTCCTATTTTAACAAGTTGATTGGCAAAGTTACAAGCCTGGTAAACAAAAATCATTCTGGAGTGCCATAAACTTCAGCCCATAAAATACTATGTGAGGGATGGAAGTGTATATTAATGCTTTTATTACTCAAGGAAACCCAAATCGATAACACCAGTGCTAGCTCCAGTGCCCAGGAGTTGGGCTGATATTAACCTCTTCCTCTTTTTCTCTGAAATGTGCCTTGGTAATAGAGTCCAAAACTTTACCAAATCTCTTTGCCACTCTACTTTTTAAATCCCTGGTAACATGGCTGTTTACAGCCTTCCATATCATATATTTATTTTATTAAAAACCAGTAACATTTAAATGTCTGTATGCCTATATGCAAGCCTAGCCACCGTGCGTTCTTCTTATGTACAGTATACTTCCCAGTCACTACCAGATGTTTATGCTATATGCTAGACGTGATAGAAACACTATATTGTCAATTCTATGCTTATATGTTATAACGTTATATGGTGGATACCTAACTTTGAGGCATCTGTAGCTGATGTGGATATATCAGGGTTTTCAGAAAAAGAGGGCTGTAGGTCTTTACAGCAATGGAGAACAGCTAGGTCTTGAAGACCCTGATCCCACTATGCTAGCAGAGCCATAGGTTCACCTTCAGAGTTTCTAAACCCCACTGTGTTTCCCTGAACCTTTCTTACTCCTTTATGCAAAGCTCAAGATATGTTGTATGCTGTCATTCTTAAAGGAAGCAAGTATAGTCATATAGTGACACTAATGAGGTGAAGGAAGTCTACTGAGGCTTGCAGCTTGGCACGACTGAGCTCGTGACATGGGGGAGTACTCGTTGCACAGGCGGGCATCCATCTCACGTCCAAGAGCTGGACTCTCCAGGTGCTGGTGCTGTTGGTCGCTGTCTCTGGTTGCTGTGTCCGGGTTCGCCATGCTGATTGTGTTCTTTGTGTGATTTACATAGGTGAGAGTTGTGCTGGTGATAAAAGCCCTCCCGGGCAAGCCTCCTCTAAGCGAGCCCGTACAGCTTACACAAGTGCCCAGCTGGTAGAACTGGAAAAGGAGTTCCACTTCAATAGGTACCTTTGCAGGCCACGAAGGGTAGAGATGGCTAATTTGCTCAATCTCACAGAAAGACAGATCAAAATCTGGTTTCAGAACCGCAGAATGAAATACAAAAAGGATCAAAAGGGCAAGGGCATGATGACCTCTTCAGGAGGACAGTCCCCAAGCAGAAGCCCTGTCCCTCCAGCTGCTGGGGGATATCTAAACTCTATGCATTCTTTAGTAAACAGTGTCCCCTATGAGCCCCAGTCGCCTCCGCCATTTAACAAGCCTCATCAAAACACCTATGGCATCCCTGCATCGTATACCGCTCCTCTTAATAATTGCCCACCTCCTCAAAAGAGATACACGGGGACGGCAGCTGTGACACCTGAATACGATACTCATCCTCTTCAAGGCAACGGTTATGGGAATCCACATATACAGGGAAGCCCCGTCTATGTAGGGGGCAACTACGTGGAGACCATGACCAATTCTGGGCCTTCCATCTTTGGTCTAACTCATCTCCCTCATCCTCCCTCTGCCAACATGGACTACAGCGGGCCTGGGCCAATGGCCAACAATCACCACCATGGACCTTGTGATCCACACCCAACATACACAGACCTTACCGCTCACCATCCTTCTCAGGGAAGAATTCAGGAAGCGCCCAAACTCACCCATCTGTAAGAGACAGGAGTCACTAAGTGGAACACCAAGCCCCCAACTTTTGGAAAGTACTCACCCCTTCCCTTCTCTCTCTCCTCCCCCCCTCCCCATGTGCCCTCCCCTTCTTGTTTCTTTTGTTCGTTTTGGTTTGTTTTGTTTCCTTTGGTAAAAGCGTTTTCTAGTTTATGTGACGTAGCAATATTTGTTGCTTGAATTGCTCTATAGTTTCACTAGTGGATATTTATCTTCTTGAACTGTAGCCTTGTGTCTCACTTTGGGAGTATGCAGAGGCTTTATACTTTACCTTCTACACTTTTATCAAAACAGGGTATATGAACAAATTTTCTATAAAAGGAATTCTTAAATGTGAATTTGTTCGTACATGATTGATCCCACGGGGAAGCAATTTTTTTTATTGCACTTCTTTTAAATAGCGAGAAAGACATCAAAAGCGCTTGGACAGGGACTCCCTGGACAATTATTAATACGTGTAAGTCTTTCAATGTGTGTATGCTGGTGAACATTCAGATTTATTTATTTTTTTTTTTTTTGCAAACATTGAATAATCTAAGTGTTTAAAATTTTATTTATCCCCATTTGTTCATATTTATATATATATAAAAAACCTGTACCCTGAATATTCAGGAAGTATTTACCTGGCCATATGTTAGATGGCATATCGGCACGCGTAAGAAATATCATTTGAAAGGAAACTATAACTCCTTTTATTAAAAATGGTGATAATGATGATGATGACGATGCAATAAAATCTGGGAAAAAAGATGACGGTTTGAATACTTTATGCTTGTAACATCCAGCTAGGCAGAAAGCGTGTGAAGCTGAAAAGGCTAGATTTGTTTTGAAAGTTATACATTCCTTGCTGCTCACGTTCTGAAAAAAAAAAAAAATAAAGTTTTTATTCTGAATAATAAAGAGTTAAGAACACGTTCTTCGCAGCGCAAGGGAAGGGAGAGCCCTTCATGACGTGGGGAGTTGGGAAACTCGTCTGTAAACTCACACGAGGATCCGCTCGCCCACCCGAAGGGCCCCGCGACGCCTTTTCAGCATTTCATAGGCAGGGAGAGGGATTGCTTTTTTCTTTTTCCTGTTGTGGGTTTGTTTTTTTTTTTTTTTTTTGGTTTTCCAGCGGGGTTTCAGGGCCCGCGGCGGCGGCCGCCTCCTTCCGCGCCCGCTGCGCGGTGTCCGCCGGGCGCGGAGGGGGGGACCGGCGGCGGAGCAGCGCGGGGAGCGTCCCCTGCCTCCCGGGCGGGCCAGCCGCGGTGTGTGTGTGTGTGGGGGGGTGTGTGTGTGTGGGGGGGTGTGCACGAGTGTGTGTGTGAAGCACATGGGAGCAGAGCTGAGGATAAAGCTCCGCTGGGTGCGGGCGCGGCGGGGCCGCCTGGTCCCCGGGCTCGCCCGCTGGGGAAGGAGGGCGCCGGGCGCCGGGCGGCTGCCGAGCCCCGCCAGCGCTTGGGAGCAAGGGCGGTGGAGCAGGGCCCCCGCCGAACCCCAAACGCGGCTGGGGGGTGGGTGCCGAGCACTGCTGCCTCCGGACGCGGCCCCTTCCACCCGCCGCTGTTTTTTCCCTTTTCCTTAAAGAAGCGGATTTTATCTTTTCTCTTTTTTCTTTCTTCCTTTTTTCTTTTTCCTTCGTCCCTTTTTTTTTTAATTATTATTTTTTATTTTATTTTGGGGTTGTTTCATTTTTGCTGAGCCGCCTTCCCTCCCCACCGCAGCCTGAAGCTGTGGGGGAGGGGAGCCCTGTGTTCCCTGTCTTCCCGGGGAGGGTGTGTGGATGTGTGTGTGTGTGTGTGTGTGTTGGGGGGGCACACGGTACTGCAGAAGGGCGACTGTCCCAGCCCCAAACGGGCACCCGTGGGGGTCTCCAGTCCGAATCGGCTCGAGCTGGAAGGCAGAAACCCGCAAGCGTGGACTTAAATCCGATTTTTCTTCCTTTCAGGCGAAATGTCCGTAATTTTTAGATTGAAACTTGAAAGATAAATCAAAATGGACCTTAACAGACTAGGTAAAATATACCCCTGCACGTTTATAAAGACATATTCCTATGCTGTGTAGATAATAACGCACGCTGTTCACCATCTGTATCTTTTAGAGCACAGAAAAAAATGTCGCCATTTTGGTCTCATGCTGAAATATTATTAATCTTTGGGCTTTATCTTGTTCCCAGAACCATCCTTGCCTGGTGCTGAAACATTGTCATGCATCCATGAATCTATATAGAGCTTTTCTGCATAAATAGATAAAGCATGCTCAGTCAAAGAAAGGGATTGCAAATATATTTATACCGTGCTGTTTATTGTATATATAGATATGTAACCGTGGAAGGAAAGGTTATGTAGTCCGATATTTTTCATTGAAACCTGGTTATTACCCAATGCAGACCAACGACTGATTATTATTTTGTAGGCGAAGGAAGCATTTTCGCAACATTGCCAGACACGGCTGGTTTCAAATGAGCGCCCGTATAAAATGCGAGCCGGCCCCCCACCCCTCGGCTCGGTTAGGTTAGATACAACAAAAGGTAACGGTCCAGCCGGTGATTCTTACTGTGTGGCTCCTTTAGCACCACGGATTGCATTTAGGAAAATGTGCAAAGAGAAGGAATTTGGCGTTTCACCCCCCTCCCGCTCCGAAGAAAGGAAAATACAGGCGATTTTGCCCCCTTCTTTCCAGAAACCGTGCTCGAGCCCTTCTTGGGAGCCTGTAGGTTGCAAATCAGAATTCGTATTTTTGCATTTAAGATTCGCCCGACCAAAAGATCCCTCTGGAGGCAGAAGTAATTGATTTGCCCAAGAATTTCGCGTCCCCTCTCCAAAGGTTTTGTTCCAGGTGGTTTTTGTATTAGACTGACCACAAGAAACAAATGTGCAGAATAGAGACACCCACACAGGTTTTACTCACAAAGCCTGGTTAAAGTCCAAACCTCTCTCTCTATTATTTGTCATCCTGCTGTTAATCCCAATATTTTCCAGAGGGGGGGAAAAAAAAATTAAAGAAAAGAAAAAGAAAAGCCCGACCCCAAGGTAGGCACTGAGAAGCAAAATAAAACCGGACTTTTCCCACAAGCAGCCCAGTCCTCTGCCAGCATATTTTAAAAGCAGCTTTTTTCCTTGTTTACTTGCGTTTCTTGCTCTGCCTCTTTTCTCGGCCACATTTGATCTTAGAAAGAGCAAGAAGCTTTAAATGTGTTCTTAAGGGCCAGTAGCTGTCAAACCTTTTGGCGGCCAAGATTGATCGCGCGCAGACACCACCAGAGCTTTGTTTGGACTAAAAGCAAGAAAATTAAACCCCTTGCATTTTCCAACAGCATCGATATTTGTAAGGCATCCCTTTTGAGGGATTAAATGACAAGTCTCGTTCTATATTTTATTTAAACAAGCAACCACCAAAAAGCCCATTTAAAGCCTCCCGGCCCCTCCCCTCCCCCTCTCTCCAATGCCTTCGCAGATATGCTGCATCTTGTGGGTGCATTAACTTAAAACCGATTTTTTAAATGCACTTCGTGCAGTCTGGAGGCAGACTGATCCGCTGAGGGCTTGGGGTCTTGTTTTCTTTTTTTTGTTTTTTTGTTTTTTCCCCTTCCTTCTTTTTCTTCTTTTTTTTTTTTTTTTTTTAATTACGAAGACGCTTGCCGACCCCTTTTTGGCAACTCCGAAAATAAAGCGAGACGGCACCGCATCGCGCTGGCGATGGTCCCTGGCTCCTGGAGGACGCGGAGAACGGCTGGGAAGCGCCTTCCCCCCCGGCCCCCCGGAGCACCCCACCCCGCCGGGCACCCCGGGCTCCGCGGGAAGGCACCAGCCCCGGCCGGGCGGCCCAGGGCGGCTGCGACCGTAGGATTCATCAGGCTGGTGATTGTGGCCATCATTGTCATCGCTCTCCCTCTCGCCTCAGCCTGGTTGGAAAATTGTGCCCAAAGCATCCAAATTCGGGACTTGCCTCGACCTAGCAGGGGCGACTGGAGGCGGCGGCGGCGGCGAGAGCCAAGCGTCGGAGGCGAGTGCCGTCTCTCAAGTCATAGCCCCGCAGCATTTTCGCTCTGCCTGGCCCCGTGAAAACAAACCCGCTACCAGCCCATATATTTCCTGGTAATCGAAAATACTCACCAGACCCAGCCTACTACGGTTATTAAGCAAATTATGCCAGCAGACGGGAGTATCGTTTGCAAGCTAAGGCACAGGATTTGGGTTTTTTTTTAAAGAGCCAACAGCCAGACGCGTTTGCAGCCTCGCGATTTGGCTCGCCCAGAGAGGTACTCCTAGGGTTATGTTTTACGGTCCAATCCCGGGAAGCCAACTGGAGAGGGAAGTCATGAAGCACAAGGGCTGCTGCCTATGTGACTCTTCCCCTAGAAGCAAGGTTGCTGAGGAAGATCCTGTTAAACAATGGCTCGGCACCGGCGGCCAATTGTTCGTCGTACTGTACACCCGATAGCCAGCAAAAAAAGGAAAAAAAAAAACAAAAAAGAAAAAAAAAAAGGGGGAAAATGAAAGGAAAAAAAAAAGGAAAAAAAAAAAGAAAAAAAAAAAAAAAAAAAAAAAAAAAAAACAAACAAGGAAAAAAAAAAGAAAGAAAGAAAAAGGAGCCCATCGAGGCTGAGTCGGGAAGGAGAAACTAGTTTTGGAGGAAGTGCTATTCCTAGGAAAAAATCAAGACCCTCTGCTTCAGACTCCTGCCTGGGTGCAACTTCTTATGCGGGGGCCTGGCGGTGTCAAAACTTTGAAGATTAATGGATTACTTTGTTAATGACTCAAGGCGTCAGATTGAGGTGCTTAAATGATTTGTGAGGTGCAAAGCGTTTTCCTGACAGTCCCAAACAATGAGAGAAGAGTGTGCGGGCGGAGGCGAGGGAGGCAGCAGGCTGCAGGACAAGCAGCCACACACACGCTCTCGCACACACACACACACACGCACACGCACACACACTCGCAGCCTCTCACACAAACATATCCACGCACACGCACCCTCCCCCCCACCCCCGATCATTTCAGATTAGGACGCCAAGGGGATAGATACTGGAGATATCATTTCCCTCTTTAAAAAAAGTGTAAATAAAGCCTTTCTGGCCCCCAATGAGGCGTTCCTTCCCGACTTTTTTGGATCAATCAAACAGACAGTGGCTTCTTTTGATTAAAGCCCAAATTGTCATTGGGCAGAGGCAATCATGTGACAGCCAATTCGGTCCAATTTCAACCTTGTCTCCATGAATTCAATAGTTTAATAGTAGCACGGTCCCCATACGGCTGTAATCAGTGAATTAGAAAAAAAACACCCCACCAGCGATCTTCTATGCTATATTTTTTTCTCCTCTCTCTCCTTTTTCCTGGGCCTTCCCCCCCCCGAGCCCCCTGAATCCGAGGGAACTTTTTCTCCGCGGGGGCTGCCAGTTGAAGGCCATGAATTTCGCATTTGAGCGAGAGATCGGTTTTATCAATAGCCAGCCATCGCTTGCTGAGTGCCTGACATCTTTTCCCCCTGTCGGTGATACATTTCAAAGTTCATCAATCAAGAACTCGACGCTTTCACACTCGACACTGATTCCTCCTCCTTTCGAGCAGACCATCCCCAGCCTGAACCCCGGCAGCCACCCTCGCCACAGCGGCGGCGGTCGCCCCAAGGCGAGCCCCCGCGGCCGCAGCGGCAGCCCGGGCCCCGCCGGCGCCCCGCCGCCCCCGGAGTACCCCTGGATGAAAGAGAAAAAGGCGTCCAAGCGATCCGCGCTGCCGCCCGCCTCGGCCTCCGCCTCAGCCGCTGGACCTGCCTGCCTCAGCCACAAAGGTCAGTCCAAAGACTCGCCGCCGGCCCCGCCGGGCCGCTTTTTTGGCTCCCCGCATCCCCCCGGCTTCGCGGGGGGACGAGGCGGGGGGACGAGGCGGAGGGGCGGGCGGGCGGGGAGGACGGAGCTGGCCGGGCTCTCTGGAAACCCAAACTTTCCCCAAACTTGCTTAATGCGGGATGATTTATTTGAGTTGGAGCTGACCTCTCTTGTCTCGCCGTCCTAGAGTTAGGATATTTGACAGTAATGAAGAGTGATAGATTGCTCCCGCTCAGCTAAGCAGCTGATGCATTAATTATAAATTGCGGTATGGCTAATATAAAGTTTGCTCTGGTGTGGGGAGGTTGGGGAGCTGGAGGCAGTAATTTTGCGGAGGTGGCCGAGGGGCGCGCAGCACCGGGCGCTCAGCAGTGCAACACAATGGGTTTACTGCATCCAAAGGCGGCCATTTTGTTGCAGTTGCTGTTTTATGCTATATGGACATATAGATATAGACACATACGTGCAGACAGAGGACCCCCCCCGGCCCCCCCGGGATGCGATGTGCTCGGGTGCTGAAATTCAATCCGTGCATTTATCTGTTTTGTGTGTGCGTGCCTGTGCTTTTGCTTTTGCTGTTCTGGCGGTGGTGCCTTGGGGTGCGTGTGGTGGTGGTGTTTTTCTTTTTCTTTTTTTTTTTTGTATTTTTTTTTTTTTAACAGACCCCCTTGAAATCCCCGATAGCAGTAGCGGTGGATCTAGGCGGCTGAGGACGGCTTACACCAACACCCAGCTTTTGGAGCTAGAGAAAGAATTTCATTTCAACAAGTATCTCTGTAGACCAAGGAGGGTTGAGATTGCAGCCTTGCTGGATCTGACTGAGAGACAAGTTAAAGTCTGGTTCCAGAACAGGAGGATGAAGCACAAGAGACAGACCCAGTGCAAGGAGAACCAAAACAGCGAGGGGAAATTTAAGAGCCTAGAGGACCCCGAGAAAGCGGCGGAGGAGGAGGAGGAGGAGAAATCCCTCTTCGAGCAAGCCCTCAGCAACGTCTCCGGCGCTCTCTTGGAGCGGGAAGGCTACGCTTTCCAGCAGAATGCCCTCTCCCAGCAGCAGGCGCAGAATGCGCACAATGGCGAGTCCCAAACTTTCCCCGTTTCGCCTTTAACGAGCAATGAGAAAAATCTGAAACATTTTCAACATCAGTCACCCACTGTTCAAAACTGCCTCTCAACAATGGCCCAGAACTGTGCAGCTGGCCTGAACAATGACAGTCCTGAGGCCCTAGATGTCCCTTCTTTACAGGACTTTAACGTTTTCTCCACAGATTCCTGCCTACAGCTTTCAGATGCAGTTTCCCCCAGTTTGCCAGGATCTCTGGACAGTCCCGTAGATATTTCTGCTGACAGTTTTGACTTTTTTACAGACACACTTACCACTATTGACTTGCAGCATCTGAATTACTGAGAAATTAAAGACGTCCTCTCCAAGGGTCCTGCTTTCTCCTCCTTATTCTTCTTCCTTATTTTCCCCGTGAATTAATTTTATTTTATTTTTCTCCCCTCCCTTTTCCTGGTCGGTATTTTCTGTTTGTTACCTCCCTCTGCTATGCCATTTTGCCGTTTCTTACGAAGTTTTAGTTGTGTTCAATTTTAACCTAGCCACATTCTAGGTCCTTCTATGAAAGCAATATATGAGGTCTGTAAGAAAGTGATCATATAGGAATTGTATCTTCACTTTCTTTTTATTTTTGTATTGCATTAGGATGCGTTGTCATAAGTATTTTTGGTAGAATAAATTCTTGTTTGCTACAAGGAGCTTTCTCTTTTTTCTTTCTCTTTCTCCCTCTCTCTTTCTCTCTCCTTTCAAGACTGATACCATGACGGGTATTTCTCCCCATCCCTTCTACTATTAATTTACTAATAATCGAAATCCAACGTTCTGACTACGAGCTCTCCCCTTTTGGCAATTTCGGACATTTATTAGAGAGGAAAAAACACGTTCAAATTCTTTATTGCAAGCTTTCTCACAAGGAAAAAAAAAAACAAAACCCAAACAAACTAAACCCATTCACAGCTTTGATGGAGATCTCTTCCTTTTAATGTATAAATGTAGCATCTTATCTCCGTGAGGGTACAAAGCTTGGAAATGCTGAGCTGTAACAAAAGCATGAACGAGCACTTTCTCTGTTACAGGCAAAACATTAGAGAGGCTCAGCAGGATAAGCATCTCCTGCAGAAAGTCGCCTGTTACATACACGAAAGGTGCTTTTTTTTTTTTTAAATAATCCTGTTTTTCTAGAAAGTAGTACTTAGCAGCCAGCAAGCTGTTTCAGGAAACATATCTTAAAAAATATCAGAGCTCACAGAGAATGCGCTTGGTTCCTTCTCACGTGCTGAGCGGTCCAAGAAATCAGCCCTGTAAGGAGAGGAAATGGAGAAGTTAGCGCCTGCAAAATCAAAAGGGTGGCAGAAATGCGGGGGGGGGGGGGGCAAAAAAGCATTTGGGAAGGGATCAGCCCCTTCACTCAATCCTTTTGAGGGGTGGTGCGGGGGCCCAGCCGAAGATATTTTTCTGTTTAAACCTTCTTGCGGGGCGGAGGACTGATAACGAAAAGGGGAAACTCTGACTTTAAAGTTACAATTTCCTCGGGGCTCCTCACTCTCTGCTGGCGGCAGCAAAGATGGGCTTGCAGAAATCTCCACCAAATCCCCTGCCACCCGGCTAGTGGCGTTGCCGGACCCCGAAACGGAGGGTGAGCCCCGTCCTTCGGGCTAAAACCGAGCAACAGATGCCAGCGGGGCTCTGCCGCTCCGGGGCCGGGGGATCCCGGGCGGGTGCGATCGCGGGTCCCCGTGTGCGTGTGAGGGCGTGCGGGTGTGCGAGTGCGGGTGTGTGAGCCTGTGGTTACATTACAGGGGTGAGTGGGGCTTGAGCGGGGGTTTGTGGCCGGGGCTCTGCTGCCCGTCCATGCGAGGAGTGTTGTCTCCCAGCTCTGCAACACGTTGTGGAGCTGGGATGCGTGGGTTATAGCTGGAAGGGCTGAACGCAATTCTTCCGAAAGTCATAAATCAAACTCTTTCTATGAATGAGAATGTCATCAAAGAGATCAATTGCAGGAACACATGCACAAATAAAAATCCTCTTACGTATTTGCCGGGGCTGGGGATCCCCGTCTAAAACCATTAAGTGAGAAGGCGTTTAGTCATAATTCATTTTTATTGCTCTTTTAAAACAACAGCTTGGCTGAGCTGCGGACGCGGCGAAACCTCGGCCCTGCTTCTTGTCCTTCTCTCGGCTCCAGCCCTGTCCCTGTGGAAAGCGAGCAGCCTCACCGGCATTTTAACTCCTCTGCCACTGGGTTAAATTGGACTGCAATGGGCGTGCAGGGGTTGGGGTTTCTTTTGTGTCCAGATTTCTGGGTGCTGACAACGCTTTAAAAAAAAAAAAAAAGAGGAAAATACGCTACAAGATTTAAACTTCTTGCAAACTTCGTTTAAATAAATGGGGGCATTCAGCGAGCAGGAGTCGCCTCCGAGTCTCCCGGTGAGCCCTGGGGCCACAGCGGGGGTACACTCCCACGGAAAAACCTAAAGCGCCGGGATCGCCCCCTCGGCCCCAGTCCCGGGGCAGGAAAGGCGGAGCGGAGCCGCGGAGGGGCGCGGAGGGGCGCGGAGGGGCCGGGCCGGCCTGCGGGCAGAGGGAAGGGGCGGCAGCTCCCCCTCGGCGGGCCGCGGAGGGGGGTGGGGGGGTCCCCCTCTGCTCCGGCCCTTCTCATGGTGTTGCCCCCACGAACAGTACAGGCAGCAAACCCCCAAAGCCCCGCAGAGAGACAATGCAACAAAAGAGACAATGGCACGGAAAAGGGAGAGAAAAAAGGATTTCAGGATGCTGGAGACTGTAAGAGGGGTGCTGTGATTGGGTGGAATTTATGGGTAAACCGGATCTATTTATAGTAAAATATACATTTTTTCTTGGCTGGCTGAAAAAGCACTGAAAAGATGCCAGCCCTTTTATTAGTAAACGGTCCCAGCGGCCTGCCTTTTTTCTCTGCCTTATGCAGTATTTATCACAACCGGTTTACGCGAATGAAATAAATGTGTTTACAGCTGTAACCATAGCCCAAACTGGTGCAGTATAATGCCATGAATGCCTCTGGAGTGTTGTTGCTCTTGTCCCCCATCCTGCCCCCCTGGAGTTTAAGAAACTGAACCTTTCCAGAGGGCCCTCAACCATCCGTGCCTGCGTAGTAAATCAGAACAAATAGAAATACTGAGGGCATACGAATAGACGCGTGGTGGAGAAAGCAGCCCTTCGGGTTTGGCTGGCAGTAGAGAGGCCATGGAGGTGGCATGGGATAAGGGCTGACCTAATGGCAGGAGGAGAGCTTTGCACCTAGGAGAGGATGTTGTAGTTCATGTGGGGGGGAGGAGCTTGAGGGTTTGTGTGTGTGTGTGCGTGTGTTCGTGAGCAGGGAGAGGTGGCGGGGTAGAAGAGCCTTTTGGATTTCAAAACAAGCAAAAACCGAGCGTGAGAACAGAGGGACATAGGAGCCGGCTGGAAATGCACCTGCAGAAATAGAGGGGGCAGCCCCTCCTGGGGTGACTTTCCATCCATCTGTCCCCGAGGTTAACGTTTCTCAGGACGCCTCTCTGAAGTGTGTTGGTGCCCTCCCCTCTCCCCGCAGGCCGCTGGGTGCCCCGGGATGGACGGACAGACGGACAGACGGGTGCTGGGCCTTCACCTCCCCTTTCCTTTTCCGCATACGTAAAGCCAATATGAGGTCGCAACCCACATCCCGCCGCCCTCCCTCCTTCTCTATCCACGGACCCTTTTTTTTTTTCCATGCGGGTGGGGAGGGGTAGGTTTGAGTCGATGCTCAGCGCGGTTCCCAAGGGTCCTGGGGCCGCCTCTGCCACTGACCATCTGCCACCTCCCGCCACTGCCGGCCCGGGTAGCGGAGCGCAGGGACAAAGGGGCCGGGGCGGCGGGCCCTGCGCCTCCCGCCGCTCCTCTGCCCCCGCCCCGGGCCGCCTCCCCGGGCTGCCGGGCTGCGACCCGCGGCACCCCGGGCAGCCTTGCCCCCGCCCGGTCCCAGGGCGGGCGGGCGGGCGGCAGCGGCGCCGCGGGGACCCAGCAGATGGGCTGCGGAGGCCGCCGGCCCCCGCCCAGTCATCCGTTCCCCTGCCCCCGGCTCCTCCTCCCCTACCCCAGCCCCGGGCTGGCGCGGGTGAGCCCGGCGGAGGTGCGGGGGGAGCAGGGATGCGGGCCAGGGGGAGGCCGGTGGGCCCGGGAGAACACAATGGCCGTCAGTCCCAAAAGCGGCTCATTTCCATGCTAATGTCCGCGGCCGCCTGGTGATGCGGCTGGACAAGCCCCTTTAACTCTTGGCGTCGCGTCGCGCTGGGACTGCGGCGGGGCAGGAGCGGCGAGATCCTTCGGCCCCGTCCCCATCCCACCCCCATCCCCATCCCCAGCCATATCCTCGGCCCCATCGCTGTTCTCTGCCTCATCCTCATCCCTGTCCCTATTTCCAGCTCCGTCCCCATAGCAATCCCCAACCACATCCACGGTCCCATCCTCATCCTCGTCCCCAGGGCCGATGCTCTCGCCTCCCCCCCAACCCCCGCCCCCTCCCGCGGATGCAGCCGCCCCCCCCCGCGGCCCCGGCCCGGGGACGGAGGGGCGGCGGAGGTGCCCAGCGCCAGCCTGACAGCGCCGACAGCAGGGGAGGCGCCGGGGCACCCCCGCTGCAGCAGCACTCACCCTGGAGGGGACGGCCGCTGGGCTCCGCGGGCCGGGCGCAGCCGCCGGGGCTCTCCTGCCTTCCCCTCGCAGCCGGCGGGCGGAACCCCGGCGGCGGCGGCGGCGGCGGCGGCGGCGGGGCGACATCCCGGCCCGGCCCCCCCCTCCCCGCCCCCCGGGGGGCCGCCGCCGCCCTGCCCCGCCGTGCCGCGCCGCGCCGTGCCGCGCCGTCGGAGCGCTCGGCGTTTAAATGCCCCCGACGCGGCGATCTATCAGCGGCAGGAGCCGGGAAAGTCCCGCAGGCGCCGCAGCCATTGGCTGCCGCCCCCCACGTGCCTGCCCGCTGCCTGTACCTTCGTGTCATTTTCCTGCCGGCCCCATGGAGGAAGTGGGAAAGTTGGCGCGGCCCCGCAGGACGCTGAAGACCCGGTGGCGGCGTGACAGAGGGACGCGGCGAGGATGAGCTCCTTCCTCGAGTACCCCGTCCTGGGCGGCGAGGCGGGGGGCTGCGCCGCCCGCGCCTACCACCCCGACCACGGGATTACAACTTTCCAGCCCTGCGCCGTCAGCGCCGGCAGCTGCAGCGGGGAGGACCGCTTCCTGACGGGCCGCGGGGTGCCCATCAGCCCCCACCGCCACCACCACCACCACCACCCCCCGGCCCAGCCCGCCGCCTACCAGCACCACGGCGGCCTGGGGGTGTCCTACGCGCACCCCGGCTGCGGCCCGAGCTACGGCGCGCAGGGCTTCGGACCGGCGTACGGCCCCTACCCGCTCGGGCAGGACGCGGAGCTGGGGGGCGGCTTCCCGCCCTGCGCCCCCGCCGTGTACTCGGGGAGCATCTCCTCCTCCTCCTCCGCCACCGCGCAGCACCCGCACCCGCACCAGGGCTACGCGGGGGGCCCCGCTCAGTACGTGCCTCCCCACTACGGGCAGGAGCAGCAGAGCCTGCCCCTGGGCACCTACAACCATGCCCTCTCTCCCCTCCACGCCGGCCACCGGGAAAACGCCCGCTCCCCCTCCGCCGAGACCTCCCCGCCGGCGCAAACCTTCGACTGGATGAAAGTGAAAAGAAACCCACCCAAAACAGGTCAGTGGCCGGCGGGAGGGCCGGGGCGGGGGACGCTCCCCTCTCTCTCTCTCCCTCTCTCTCTCTGCCGTGGGTGCGGGGAAGGCGGCGCGGTGCCCCGCGGGGCGCTGGGCAGGTAGGGCGGCCCGCACCTCTGGGAGCAGCCGCAGCCGTCTGCCCGCGGCGCTGGCAGCCAGCGCCGCTTATTCCTGCCTCCCCCTCTCCGCCTCTCCCGCGGTCATATTTCTTGTAATTCATAAACCACTTATCAAGTTTCCTCTGACACTAGAGGCTGACTCCGGTTTAGCACCTCGCACTCCATCACTCACCCTGCCGGGGCTTCCCTCTTATCCTGAGAACTTCTTGCTCCCTATCGCTTAGCCGGTGTGGACATATTGATTACGTCGCCTATAAATCATTTGCGCTTACTTACCGCTGCATGTCCCCTCGCAGGCAAGGCTGGCGAGTACGGCTTCGTGGGGCAGCCCAACACCGTCAGAACTAACTTCACCACCAAGCAGCTCACCGAGCTGGAGAAGGAGTTTCATTTCAACAAGTACCTGACCAGGGCCCGCCGGGTGGAGATCGCCGCCTCCCTCCAGCTCAACGAGACGCAGGTGAAGATTTGGTTCCAGAACCGGCGGATGAAGCAAAAGAAACGGGAGAAAGAGGGGCTGCTGCCCATCTCCCCCGCCACCCCCACGGGCTGCGAGGAGAAGGCGGAGGACTCCTCGGAGAAGTCCTGCTCGTCGCCCTGCAGCGCCTCGCCCGCCTCCTCCGCCTCGGACACGCTCGCTGCCTCCAACTGAGACCCGACGGCCGCCCACCGCGACGCCCCCGCCAGCGCAAATCGCGTCCCTTCACCGCCGTTATCTCGGTCCCTCGGTCCCTCGGTCGGTCTCCCCGAGACGTCCCGGCGCGCCGGTGCCCCCCCCCCCCTTCCCCGCCGCCGCCCGGCCCCGGGGGTGGCGGCTCCGCCGCCCGCTCGCCTCCCCGCCGCCGGGTCCCGGCGCCGCCTTGGTGCCAAGAGGTTTTCTTTCGCCCCCCCCCCCCCCCCCCTTCTGCTGGAGGAGCTGTGAGGGTCTCCCTCCTCCGCTGCAAGGACGCTCCTCTGAGTTTCCCTGAGTGAAAGACAGGTTATCTAGGGTACATAACCTCACGAAGAGATGCACTATTGCAAGTGTTTACACGACTTATAGGACTTTCATCCCCTTAATTTAATGTATTCTTTGTTTGTGTCTATGAGTTTGTTGCTTGTAAATACTTTGTCCGAGAGATTTATCTTTTTACAGATTTTTCTAGAAATGACGTTTCGATTATCAGGTTAAGCAGGGTGAGCGCATTCGCCAAACCGGATCCACTTTTATATTGGTAAAGCTGACGACCGTATCAAGTAAACGTCTTAAGCTCAAGCAGATACCTCAAAAAAAAGTAGCGCTATTTCTTTAAATGTGACAAACAAGGCTTCAATTGCACTAGGTTTTGTAAACCTTACCCGGTGTGCTTGCCCCCCTCCCCTTTCCCCCCAGTCCCCCCCAAAGCTGTTCTGGGTTATACTCAACTGAAGGGTATAACCGTCCAAAAGACCTCACCTCTTCCTATTTTCATAGTAACCTTCCTTTAGACTCGATGTCTTTTCAACCTACTCGTGAATGTGACGAATGGCCAAATGAATGTATAATTTCTGTGGTTGGTGTCTGGACCATTGCATGACGCACCGTGCTTTGCTGTACTGCGGGTACACTGAGTTCTATCAGTTGTCGTGTGTGAGCGAAATGTCCTCCTGATTTTCTGTACAATCATGAAAGGCTCTGGGATTCCGCCGGTGATGGAAGCCAGGGCAGGATTTACGGGTCCTTATAACGTCTGTAATAAATATATTCCACTTTCAGGTAGCCCTCGTCTGCCTACCTCTGCGTGACGTCAGCGCTGAGTCACAGGCTGGCCTCAGCAGTTTGGTTTCCCTTATTTTCGACTGCTGGGGCCTTTCCAAGGGGGAAAGGGAGGAAGAATCTCCCAATGTTACTACCTCATGCGTTGTTTTGCCGGGGTCAGAGCTCTGGCTGCCCAGCCTGACTCATAACACAAAACTTCTTCCTTTCCTATGCTCAAATAATATTATTTTTAGAAAATATTAGTCCCTCCTCTCCCTCCTCCGTAACTGGGAGGAATTTATGATCCCGGTCTATTTCTGAAGCACAAACACGAGAACTTCCTGGGTCAAGTGCTAACCTTTTCACCTCGGGATGGATGCTGACACTTACATAAACAGAGCACTCTTCAAAAGCAGAAACTGTCTTCAGTCAGTCTTTCCTCACATGGCAGGCCCCTCGCCAAGGGCTGCACATTTAATTAGCCCGGGCAATAAGCTGGTCCAGCTTCCCTCCCCCCCCCTCCTCAGGCTGCCATCCCCAGCGGCTGATGGGTGCCAAGGTGGGAGGCTGTGCTTGGCAGCGTGCTTCTGGCTTTAACCCCAGCATATTCCCCACAATACTTTTTTTTTTTTTTTTTTTTTTCCCCCGGGAAAAAGAGCACGTTCTCGCAGGTAAATATAAGATTTCCAAGAGGTGTCAAATGAATAGCGGGTCGGGGAGGGAGGGAGAAACCGGGTGGCAGGACGGAGCAGAGGCATGCTCAGCTGGACGGGGGGTGTGTGTGCCTCAAATCACTGCTGCCTCTTGAATTTCAGCGCAAACACGCGTGACATCTCCTTCACCCGGCCCAGCTGCGGAGGAGCGCTCCCGGGCTTCTCCCGGGGCCGGGCTGCCCACGCAGGCTCGGCTTTGCGGGATCCGCAGAGAGTCAACGCAATTTTCTTCACTTCGGTGTCAAAAGAGACAAGCCCTGATTTGCAAGGCGCGGCGGCCATATCAAGAGCCGAGCTATCTGCGAGGGAGCAGGGCTGTCTCCAAAGGCTCCCGCCTCTATTTCTTTCATTTCCCCGCCTGCCATATACTTTACCTTTTGTTTATTAGTGTAAAGCCACAAAGCAAAACAGATGGCCTTCTTCCAGAGACTTGGATGTGTTAAAGTGGCATTTGCATGCCAATGAGGGCATTTCAATATCGAAATCTGGATCTAAACATTGCTGGAATCCGGATCTGCAACCCGGCTCCCCCGGTGTTGACTTAATGTGTTAGAAAGAGCGGCCATAAATTATAGCCTAAATGCGGGAGACAAGACACTTGTCAGTGCGTCAATCTGCGGGGAGCGATTCATCGGCAAAGAATCCCGTCCCTTTCCAAGCCCAAACACCGGGTTATCTCTTTTTTATTTTTATTTTTTTTTCTTTTTTCCCCCACAGCCCTGATCGATTTCAAGCAAAGACACCCCAAACCTCCCGATTCCGGCTCACTTTCTGAGCGTTATTATTATTTCGATACGATCAGCCTTTCGGGTTAGGAGGTGTGGGGAAGAAGAATGAAAAATCTCTAGCTTAGAGTTTCTACCACAAAAATATCGCTAAAAAAATCACAGCGTGCTTTGGCCTGATGGAGACACTAATTTGCCCTTCAGGTCGTAGGGATCTTTTTGTTTTTACACCTTTTAAAATTTATTTTAATTTTTCTTTCTAGAGCCTGAGGGGAAAAAATGAAGACACCCCCCCCGCCAAAAAAAACCCAAACCACCAAACCCAAAAACCAACAAACCGACAACCCAAACCGCGTCCAAATGTCAAATGGAGTTTAGCATCTTCCTATCATACTTAAGGCCATTTCTGCTGTTCACCTTTAAAGTTTACTTTTGGAGGCTATTGAGATGCTTTGGCGTTTTCCTCTGGGGCAATCAGATTGAAACCGATCAATATTTACTCAGTCTGAAAGGGCTGTTGAAAAGGCAGCTAACAACAAACTGCTTAGCTGCTCTCCCCTCTTTAATCTCAGGTTCACCGAAAGTTCAAGCAGAAATGAATTCGGTGATGGGTCACTTTAGAATAAGTCCCAGTGGTTAATCTCACAGCCTTGGTAAAGGCAACAATTACAGAGTCATCCCTCTCCCTCTCTCCCTCTCGCTGTCTCCCCGGCAGCGGCAACTTTCCTCTCATTTTTGCCCAGCGGTATTTACTAAATCTTAACCGCTTGCCGCTGTTTTGCGGGGAGGCAAACCCCCAGCATCTCCCCCGCGCTGCAGCCGGCGCCGGCGTAAAGGCGGGTACCCCCGGCGGGGGGTACCGGGGGTGCGGGGAACCAACCCTCCCGCAAGGGATCCTGCGCTTTCAAGAGAGGGTCCGGGGGCAAAGGGGGGGGATGCTTGGGGCCTGTTCTCTCCCCGGGGGCAGACGGGGGGGGGGTGGCGGGGGGCGGCTGGAGACGCGCCCGGCAGCTGGAGGCGCTGGCGGAGCCGCGGGGCTGTGCTCCCCTCTCCGTCCCTTATGGGAAAAGAGGAGAGGGAAATCTGGGCAAAACGCGATGGACGTCGCTGCTAATTGCAGGGACTCTTCAAAGGCCAAAGTTCACGTAATCACTGCATAAATGCATGCTTAATAGGGATTTATTAGTACCTCTCTAATGGCAGCTCACGTTTGGGCTATAGAATTGAGCGGGTTTTCACCGGCAAACCGTTCCTCAGGCGCTAACCGCCTCCCGCCCAGGCGTTGCCGGGGGACCCCGGGCCCGAAAGGCGGGCAGCTCCCGCCCGGGCCCCGGGGAGGCTCCGACCTGGGCCGGGCCCCGGGGCGCCCGCGGGAGAGCCTGGGCGGCAGCGCCGCGGCGGAGAGGGCGCCCGTGGGAGGCCGCTCCCGCCCGTGGGAGGCCGCTCCCGCCCGCGGCACGGCGGGGGCCCTCGACGCGGCGGGGACCGGGGGGGTCTGTAGGCTTTTTTGGGGGGGGAAAGAATCGTTTCGGAACGTTTTTCCGCGTAAGCTTAGGAGCACGATCTCTTGTTTGCTTTCCCCTAGCAATTAGCTCTGTGAGATTGGAGTAGATTGGTAACCACAAAAAGGGAATACAGAAATAATTAAAAGAATAATATATGAATAAATAGCAATACAACATTTAAAAAATTGTTTCTTTCTTTTCTTTCCTTTCCCCCCCCCGTCTTTTTCTGCGTCTTTCTTTCACTCTCACTTTTTCTCTCTTTCTCTCCCTCTTTCTCTTTTTTCCCTTTCCCCCTGTCCAAGGCAAACATTCCTGTTCTCCCCCAGGCACACTACTTGGCCGGCTTTCACTGTTAACATTATTCTTTTATGGTTTATGTGTCATAAAATATTACAGGTCACAGTTACTCCTGTTTCAGGCTCAGAAAGACTATTGAAATCAATGGGACCTCTAGAGAAAAGAAGTCTTCCCTTATGCCTAAAAATCTGGGGGCAAACTTTGTTGATTTTGATCATGCGAGGAGCCGTATTTGCCATGTAACTTCGAAGGGGTTACACATTTTAGTAATACGAGCAGAAATTGGCCCGGAAAAATGCTTCCGCGCTATTTTTTATAGGGCAGTGACATATTTTAAGCATTTGTTCCACACGAAGAATGTTTCAGCCATTACTTTTACAATTATTTTGGCTTTCCGATCTGCCTTCCTTGAAAGTGTATATCTCGTAAAGTTAAATCAGGACTATTGATTCTTATAAAAATGCGGCCGAATAATGCTCAACCTCTATTACGATGAAACCATTAGCTAGTTAATGACTTTTTCGGGTGCTCAGTTTAGAAATACAAGCTCAACGTCTTGCAAAGATTCTCCCCGTTCAAGAAAGTAAAAGTAGCAAAAAGAAAAAAAAAATCAAGCCCAAACACAAGCCCAAACGAGAGACGGCGAGAGGACACGAAGCTAATCTCAGCCACCAACTCTTTTGCCTATGTTCACATCGGTTTAAGATGTGGTGTAGCCAGCGGGAAGCGGAGGGATTAGGAAAATACAGGGACACATGGAGCGTTTCGCTGGCAACAGTTGTAGGAAGTGTCCGAGCGGTCGGGAGCCGGGGGACCCGCCCGCCCTGCCCCGCTGCCTGCCCCGCTGCCTGCCCCGCTGCCGGCCCCGCTGCCTGCCCGGCGCTGCGCAGCCGTTGCTCTTTGCATCCGATACGCTTGGCTTTGCGCATAAGTATTTATACATTTTCTAATTCTAGCCTACGCGGGGTTGTAACTCGGCGGGCCACAAAAAAAAAAAAAAAAGAAAAAAAAAGCAAGCAATATGCTATCGATTATTAAAAAATAAAAAAGAAATAAATCCAAGGAAATATCTACTTTGATTGAACGCTTCGCTAACGCATTTTGTAGGGATCGATTGCATTCGCAGCTGTCTTCGGGTTTGATCTTCGGGAAATGACTAATAGGAGGAAAATTCGTTGTGTGCATTGTAATAACAACGAAGCGGGGCTGCGGCCGCCGGGCCGCTCCGCGCCGCTCCGCGCCTGGCCCCGGCGGGGGCGGCGGGAGCTCCGCGCCCGGCGGCCGCGCTCCTCCGCAGCCGGCTCAGCGGGTCCCTCCTCGGGACCCCCGGCCGCAGGGAGGGCGAACACGGAGCTCGGCCGCGGGGTGCCGCCGGCGGCCCCCCCGCCCTGCCGGCGGGCTGCGGGAGGCTGCGGGCCGGCCGGCCGCGCCTGCGGTGGCATGGCAGGGCTGAGCCAGGGGTATCGCTTCTGATCTCCTTTGTCTATTAATACAGCCATCACCAAATGCCGGATAACCTCCCTTTGCCTCTGTCAACACCCCTCCGCTCCAGCCCGTGCTGGGGGAAGAGGGATGGGACCTGCCATCGGGGTCCTGTAGCAAGGGGGTGCCCCTTTTAGGGGTAACTTGGTGACAGATGTTGACGTTTCTAGGGAGCTCGGTAAACAGAAAGTTGGACTGGACTTTTTCATAGCCCATGTGGTTTTCATCATTCCCCATCAGGCTGAGACCAAAGGCAGAAGCTTCCCTCTTCACACTCCTCATCCCCTCTCATCTTCAGCAGTCACTCAGCCCCGGTGACATGGAATAAAGAGCAGAGAAAACACAGGAGACCAGGTTCGTTAAGTAATGAAAAGGGATGGGGGTGAGGACGAGGCTGGCGGTGGAAATGGGGGGCGAGGGGGGAGTGGGATTGTCTCCTCCACTGCGCACCAGTGAGCCTTCAGGTGCAAAGCATATCTGTGCAAGTCACGGACTCCGTCTGGGGACAAATCAGGGCGAGCGCATCGGAGGGGTCTCAGAGAATAACCACTTGTCCAGACTTCTCACTGCCTTCATAAAGAAGGTGAAGGTTATGGAAGGGGCTAAGTCACAGGGGTGGGGGGTTCTACACAGTTTTTAATTGAAACTCCTCTGTACCAAGAAAACAAAGCTTTTCCTTGGCTTTTGCAACAGGTCTACTACCTCAACTAACTCCTGCGCAAAACATCGGTTACAGTGGAAATGCCATCCATGCCTTGATTTATATTCTTAGTGTGGTTGTGAAATATTCCCGCTAGCATCCAGCGAAGGTGGAGACTTTAACCAGACCGGTATATTTTGCAAGAAATAAAATCCCTGCAGCACAGCACTGCTCTGTAATGTCAGTGGATTCAACATCCATGCATGGTTCTGAGGACAGACAGATCATAAAACAAAAGGCATTGGCTGTGGTAGTGTTGTGTTCCTCGTGCTGAGCTGGGGAAAAAAAAAAGTAAAAAAAAATAACACTGTCTAGAAACTGAAAGGTGATCCCATCTGAGCTGAGCCATCGAAGAGCCACGCATATTTCACTGTGCAAAAATGTTATCTTGGAGGAACACTCCTTCCAGCAACCAGCGTTAGAATGAACAATATGTTTAAACACAGAAGTGGGCATTGCAAAAAAGCAAGATCCCGTGGGACTTTGCAATTTATTACCCTCCCCCCCTTTCTTTTTTTTTTTTTTGTATTTCTGACAGTGCTAGGAGGCAAGGCAATGATCACGGAAATAGAGGGTGAGGCAAAAAGGGTCTGAGAAGACCTATCTTCCAGTCAGAACAGGATGAGGACTGCCACACCTCAGCTCACGCTGTGCCGGAGATATGCCATGTCTTTGTGCGTAGGAACATGAATGTTCCCCCAGAACTTAGATTCACTTAAAGAGGCATTACCCGAGCTTCTTTCAAGTCAGCTCACAGACTGAAAGATTTAAACGCTAGCAGAGGCTTGCACCTGACCCCACTCTTACATTGGCCTTGAGTGGGACCTACTGTGGCCCATTGCCCAGGGAGATTCAGCTCACCTGAGACCCACAGGTCTGGAAATCAAAAGATTAGGCTCACTGAACCTAGTAATCCATCAGTAAAGATAACTTTTCTCTCTTTCGATCACACCTTTCTCACCCCAGGGTTTGAACGGTACAGTAAAACATATAAGGAACGTAGACAAAAACCACTGAAAATTCTGCTGAGGCTCTTCTAATGAAACGGTTTGATTGCGAATCAGACGAGAGACTCTAGAAATCCAGATAATCTCCATGTAATCCCCTTTTTGAACACAGTGATGTGTTTCAAGACCGGTCAACCATACAGGTTGACTCCCACTTTCACTGGAGCTGGAACAGGAGACACGCCCATTACCCTGGGCTCTGGATCCGGTCCCAGCTGCGAACTCCATATTCAACAACAGGCAAAAATTTCCCCTCTGCTTTTCACTGAGAAGACAGCGGGGCAGGCTGTGCGCTGAAAGCAGTGGAAACCTAACAAGCAATCTTCTGGTCAGACATTCAAGGTTTTTTTTGTATCGTGTATGTGAGCTACCCCAGGGGAATCCTGGCTGTGAAAGGGGAAGGTGATGCATTTAAAATATTTGCTGCTATCAGAAAGAACAACTTTGCTCACCCTATCTAGTAGGTGTGAATCAAAATAAATGCAAATCATTGAGGTTTAAATACAAATCTTAGCTGCAACCTTAACTATGATCCTGTTCAAAATACAGGAATGGAGGAGGCCCTTTAGTAGCCCGTCTTAACCAGGATTAAATACAGAACACATAATGGGACCCTCTTCTGCAGACCTTTTTCATTAAAATCAGTGGACTTTCGTCTTAGAAAATACTGCAGACAGGATTTCTTGAGCCACTAACCATTTTTCAATGTGACATTTTACAATTTAAAATAATAAGTGAAAATTAGTTACCACAAATGCAGCATTTAAAGCAACAGTGAGCCCATGTTAACATTGATTTCTCTCTGTGTGTCTCCTTCCCTCCTTCTTTATAGAACTTATGTACTCTGTCGATACAATACTAACCACTTTGATAATAAATCTGTTGTTTCAAGCTAGGATGCTACCGTTTCCTTTTCCATGTAATTTATAGTTATATTGATTCTAAAGCTCTGGTTCTCTATTTCCCCCCTGTTGTATTAAAAATGAGTTCTAATTGCAAGGCAAATGATCTTTGGTCAAAGCACCTCACAGAGTATTTTAACTGTGGCTAAGGAGATTTAATTTGATTAATAGAGAAATGAAAGCCCCGAACATTTGAAATGATAATTTTCAGTTCAGGAAAAAAAGAGACGGAGAAAGAAGGGAGGTTAATGGAGCCAGGGAAAGCGTTCATAGATCAGCACGAGCAGATGTTCTTTTGCTTCTCTGTCAACATCCCTGGTTTGTTGTGCATATAGAAAAACAAGCTTTTCAACTCTCACCACGATTTCAGCCTGTTGCCAGCTTTGCTTGCCTGCAGGATATCTGCTTATCTAGCATGGGAGCAGGATCAGGCCTCCTCCCCTTTGGTCTAGAAGCAAAACAACCTTTCACATGGGCTGCGAGGTTTGTCACGCTCCCCCCTCCTTTGCACACACCTTTTCAACCCTTAGATCTTTATTTCATAAAATTCCTTTCCTCTTAGAGACTGAAAAAAACCGGCCAGGAGACAAATGGAAGAGCTGAGCAATATTAACTGTGTTCAGGTGTGTGCTGGCTGAGAGGAGACGAAAGGAACCTGGCCCCTTCCTCGAGGGCAGTGTGGGCCTTCAGCCACGTGGGACGCGGCGGTCGCCGCGTGGCTGTACAGGGTCCCCTGTACCCCTGGTGCCTGCACTCAGCGTGTAACCTCGGAGGGAGGAAGATGCTCTTACTTCGTATAGGAAATTGAAATAGGCGTTCTCCTTGGTGAAGCACCTTTGAGAGCTGCCTGGCGTGCTAACACGTCTGAAGTGCCCATGTTGAAGGAACAGAGTGATCTATGGGTGCATGGGTGTGTCCTTTAGGATTCGTGAGAATGAGGCATGTTTTTTCATGTTTTTAATCCTTAAAGCAGGTCTTCTGTTTAGCAGCACTAAAGGTGATGGAGTCCAGCCTGAGCCTTAAAATTAGGTTGGTTTGTTTCTAAATATCTCCAGGGCAAGGAATATATATCAGCCTTTGGAAAAAAAGCAATCTGCATTTAAGTGAAGATGAAATAATCTAAGATTTATTGTTCACATCTCAGGGGGTAGAACTTTTTTTATTGTAGTAAAACATTTAAAGTAAGAAAAAAAAAGCCTGCAGGCATCAAATAGAAAATGCCCTTTCACCACAAAAGGTTAACCCCTGCTACATTTGTGCTATATCAAACACCCTAGCAGTTTCAATGGGGAGTTTCTCAGAAAAAGGACTGTGGAAGTAGCCCCAAAAGTCACTACCCCTGGGGTAAACTCTATCTGAGCTCAAAGAGGGAGAAAGGAATGAAGTCTGTCAGCAGCCCTGTCTTGAGACATACCTGCTCGACGTGAGTTTGTCCAAAGGCAGGCACCACACTCTGCTCCAGAGACCCTGTCAGCTAGATCTGAAGGGCATTCCTTGAGCCATCACGTGTGAACATCCCATAATTTTGAGTAGGAGTATGTGTGCTTAGCCAGAATGCCACTACTGAAAATAATGCTTTTTCTTCACCAGCAAAATGAATTGTGGATGCACTCGAAAGGTGAAGAGCTGCAAAAGTTTTTATTAGGAGAACAGGGAGAAGGAATTCCTCCTTGCATACAGCTTACTCTCTTATTTAAAAGAATTTAAAAAATAAAGCTTCATCTGCATGTTTCCCAGATGCTTCCACAGCTATGAGACAAGCTCTTCAGGATCTGTTCACTGGTGCTCCAAGCCTTTCTGGTTTTCTAGACCTCATGAGCTTATGTTCTGCAGCCCTTGGTGCAGCCTTTCCATTGCTTTTAATCCAGGTTTAGGATGAGGGTGGTCAAAAGAGCAAGGCTGATGTGTGGCAAGAAGGGGGACAGCTGTGGAGGGGCTGTGCTGGCCATTGCTGTCACTGTCCCCGAGGATACTGGCTGGAGGGCAGTGGGGCAGGTGGAAGGAGAGACTGCTGCCCAGGCTGGGCAGGAGCAGGGGGACAGCACAAAGAGAGACTTTGGTGGTGATATCTCTTCCTTTCCCAGGCACAATGTGAAAATGCTACAATGCATGGACAGGTAGCTAAGTTGCATTTCACAGGACCATCCAACAGGGCTTCTATTCCTTAATGTATTTTATAATTCCTCTAGGTTCTTTCTTCCAGGTTTCTGTACTGTTTAGTCTAGCTTGGAGCCCACCACCCAGGGTTTTGTGCTTTTGGGTGTAGCGTAAAAGCTTGCCTTTATTTAAAAGGTACGTGGGTCACATGATAGCAATATTATGACTTGAAGATTTTTTATCCATTTTTTTGAAAAGTAAACATGTCCGTCCGTCTGTCCTTCCTTCCTTCCTTCCTTCCTCCCTCCCTCCCTCCCTCCCATTCAGGCAACCTGAAAATATTATCCTTGTCAGCCAGCTGTGACTGTAAGATATACGTACCTCCACTTCCCTTCTGAAATGCCCCACAAGATTTACACTGGGATGTGTGGGAAGGAAAGGAGGATGCACAGTGCCCCCAGATTTCTATCTGCCTTTTCAGTGCAGGGTTTTAAAGTGAGGCTTTGATTTGAGCAGGGATAACTCTGCTGAGGGTAAGGATGGTGTTTTACTCTCATTTGATATTAGTTTGTGGTTTGCTGTTGATTTCAAGTCTTCCCCCATTTTCTTCAGTCTGGAATTCATAGACTCAAACCCCTGCTGCAGGAAAAACATGGGAATTGTTTTTTCCCTGGCCACAAAATATTTTCTAATAATTGCCTCCTTTTCTGCTATCTTTTCTTCTGCTTTAATATCTTTAATAAGTGTTACCATCTGCTTAGGTACCTGGTATTACACATTGTGAACAAGGCCAAGAGTTTCCTAGGGGTTGGGTGTTGTTTGCTATTAGGAATAATGAAGATTGTTGTCTTTGCCTGGGGCAGGTGGGCTGGGGCTGGAGCGCACATAGAAATGCAGAACATGTGCTGGGGTTGAGCCATCTACAGTTCTCTTAAAAGGAGGTTTGGCTGTTGAGCTAGGGATGCTTACTTAGTATGCAGGGACTCTTTTCTCCTGCCATTCTCTGGCCCCTAACATGCTTAACCTTAGAGAGAAAGACACAACATATTGTGATGCTACTAACTGGTCGAAAGGCACTATCAATTTTAGACGTGATAGGTACATGTCAGAATCAGCATAATTAACTGGAATGACAATCCTGTTAAATGTGTTCATGCCATTGCACCGGCAATAAAGCATGTGTAAATTTACAATTAAGGCCTGTCTTTCTTCTATACCTTGGAGACTAGTGACAAACATTAAGAAGTTGTACAGCATCAGGAGCTGAAGGGAGGTATTTATCACAATAAAAACATCAGGTGATGCATTTCCCAGATTATCTGTCCTTCTTATGCAAATTCTCTTTTTGCTGGAAATTTCAGGCTAAGTAATAATTATATTTCTGATCTGAAAGGTGATATTTCACCCTCTGAATTTCTGTTTTCATCTGCAAGATAGATGAGAACCATATTGTTTAGCCACCCTGCATAAAGGTATTTGAAATAGTTCTCATTTCACAGTATACATCAAGCTGCACTTTATATTAGGTACATTGCATATTGCATATCCACGGAGAAATTTTCAGGGACGCTACAAGACATCTCCCTACATTGTACATAGACGCTACAGCTCCTGCTACAGTGATGGCTGGAAAGCATCAGCCCAAGTAAGATAAAGGTGATTTAAAGTGCGTCTGTGAGTCAGGCAGTGAACTGACAGCCATCTTTAACCAGCCTGACCCTGGGATGACCCTGAGCTCAGCTGGTTGTGAGATAGTTGGGTCTATTATGGGACAAAGGATCATATGTCTGACAGGATGCAGAGAACACATTATAGGATCACAGCTGAGTAACAGTGCAAGGCATAATGTACATTTATTTGATGAACAACACAAGCAAATCTTGCCAAGAAAATTTAATTTCAACTATTTTGTTTATTTCAAGTCAATCTTTTTCTGCCATCTGTATAAAGAAATTCATATTTGCTAGCTTCTTCTAGGAACGAAACATGATCATGCTAGTGAAATTTATAAAGCATGCAGAATGTACACTGATAAATTCATATAATGGAGTTGCACATTTCTATTGTATTTCCTGCTTCCCATGTGGGCTCAGTCTGCATCTATTCGACATTAAATTTCGAACCTCTTTGCCTAAAACCACATATAATTTGGTCAAGTGAGGCTGGAAATGTCAGAACGAGTGCAGCATTAGAGAGAAAGCCAGGGGCTTGAAATTGCATACGGCCTTGTATGTGAATAGCTGTGCTCGTGTGAACGGTGCCAGGAGACCAAAATTTGGCGTGACAGGGTTCTCAAGGAGGGAGAGAAATACCTGAGTACATTTCCAGGCTGAACTTCCTTCCCACAGGGAAGGGAATGATTGCCGGGCTGAAGACGTGGAAGCTGAGCCTGGGGAGGGAACGGGCTTGCCTGAGCCCCTTGGCTGGTCGGTCACCAGCCTCTGTGACCTGACCCTGCGGCTGACCACACCAGGTCTCTGATGTGGAGGAAAGGGAGGATGGGTGTCTTATTGCCCCAAAGGCATAGCTCAGCACCGAGGGGGAATGCAGTGCTGCACGGTGCCCACCAAGCCCCTAGGTCAGACCCAAGAGCTCTGGCACTGGTGGGAAACCCTTTGCAAACAAGAGAATGGTCCTGTTGGCCTCCATGGGCTTCACATCATGTCCCATCTTCTGAAAAAACAAAACAAAACAAAAAAAAACCCCAAACAGAGTGGTTAGTAACACTTCCCCCAGCCTCCAGCAGTTAAGCTGCTGGTGTGGTGGGCAAGAGAGGTGGAGAGACGGGGAAGGGGGGCAGCATGTCTGTCAGAGGACAAGTCTCTTGTCCCCCTGCAAGGGAGGCAGGACCACATCTGCCACAGCTCTTGGCAGTGCCGTGCCCCGATCCCTCTGCTACCGCAAAGCTGCCACGGGGTCCGGCATTGCTGAGCAGGAGGCAACAGCTTCAATCAGCAGAAGGAAAATTGAGAGTTAACCCCCTGCCTTCCCTGCTGCCCCCACGGCCGATGTGGCGGGGTGATGAGAGAGGCGGGATGAAGTACCGCACCACAGGCAAAGCCGAGAGCGGCGCTTTACCTCAGCCAGCTTTCAAGGGGACGGGGGGTTAATCTGCTTCCCAGGCCCTGTTGTCAGTAGCTGCATGTCCTATTGCTTCGGGCAAGCTTGGATCTGGCTCGGAGTCCTATACAAACAGCTCACTCTTTACAGAGCTGCTGCGCTGGGTGACCTCTTCTAATGTATTACTGGTTTATATTTGGGCTGATTGCTTCCAAAGGGGAAATGACATGAAGTGAATCAGTGTGACCTCATTAGCGTGGCTCACACTGGTAAATGGATGACCACCATTAGGAAGGCTCTGTTGTGGCAGTGCTTCCATCGTGTTACCTGTGGATAGTATCATCATCTTGCTATAACCTGCTGCAAAGATTTATGCGCTATGCTAACTTGCGTACTACAGCTGCTTTCTGTCTTATAAATATTGACTTCTGTGCCAAAAACAACAACTTGGTACAACAGGAATTAATCTTCTGCTTGACTGATGCATCTTTACAGACCAGTTTGTCTTTAGAAAATAGAGCTCAAGAGAGTTTTATGATTTAGAAAAATACTTTATAAGTTGATCTAAAATATAGACTGTGATAAGCAGAGGCATCATTAAAGTGACATGGGGGCTATATTTTGCCTTCTAGATTTTCCTAACTATACCATCTGTTTGTCATCTCGACTTGTGTGAAATTTTAAAGAAATCACCAGACTCTGGGTCCTGAATATTTTCTGTATGTTGCAGTTTCTCTGATAATTTATCTACCACACCATCCAAATGGTTTTAATGAAAATTTTTTTTTTTATTAAAAAAAATCTTTAGTCAATCTGATTTATCAAAACACTTCCCGATTGTATACCTTTCGTCCTCAGCTATAGCATTACAAGTGCATCCCCCACTTGGTGCTAGACACTAAGATAAATGCACAATATTGCAGGATTCTGGAGTAGACAGTAAGTAGCAACATACGGAGTCAAGGTGCTAAAAAGATTAAAAGACAGAACATCAGCTTGTGCACTATAATGCCTAAACAAAGATATTTTACTGTGCAAAGGAACCATTTAGGATACTCGATCTAAAGACGAACTTACAGTATTTTTGACAATTGCCCTTTACTGAAGCCCAGGTGTTCAGGGCTCCAGTTACAGACATTTTTTTGTAAGCCTGTCCATACTATGCATGAGAGTGACAGAAAGTGAGTACTCCCTGCTACGATGGAATTTTTGACTTGACTATGCTCTTATGGATCATGTGAAAATTAGGGAAGTGGTGTGGTTTAGGACAATATTGACTCAGATATGTTACCACGTATTACGGTCTTATACTCCATAGGCCAGACCTGCAACTGACTTGCAACTGAATTTTGGTTTGGATGGAGACTTCAGTGCTGGTTCTTTAATGATTTTAATGAAGCTCATTGCCGTGCATCCCTGAATAGGTGGGCTGGTGGCAGGACTTCATCTCCTGGGGTGAAATTCATGCCTCTGAAATGGAGCCGATCACTGGGTTGTCTTGCAGTCCCCACTCAGGCAGCTGTTTTGTTTGCGCAATACAGAGCCAAAAGCTTATGCTCTCCCCACTGAAATTCTTTAGCTTCCCTAAAGTCTGTGGTGAAATGCCAATAACCCCTATGGGGTGGAATCATGGATGGAGACAGCTGATCTGGCTGAGGCTGTCATTGATATGAGATTTGAGAAATCCTAGACCACAGCCCCTGTGAAGGCTGAAGTAATCCGAATGGCTCATGTTAGTTATTCCACATCACTGGTTAATTTTGCCATAAGTATAAGGTTTATATATCTCAGAAAAGAAGAACAATGGAAAATACTACAGGTGCATAATATGAACAAATTAATAGTCTTTTAGAAAGCTAACTTGTTATGTAGTGAAATTAAGCATTTGGGTTTTACATTTGATAAACCATTACCTTTCTTTTTTTATAGTTGATTTGCATGCTTGCTTCAGTGCTTAAGAACTCAAGCAAGTAGATGTTTGAACTGGCTGAGCTGTATGGCAGTCTCAGAAATGGAATTTTAACTTTGTCTGATGTCTTATCCATAGGAGATGGATATGCCCATGCATTTAAAATTATGGTGCTGAACATCTTCAAACAAGAGGTTTTTTTTTTTCTCTCTTCGGGGGAGACAGCTAGGGAAAGTAAACCAACACTGAATTTTAAGCTTCATCCCTGTATGGGTCCTAGTAATGCAAATATTCTCATATGGGAAAAGAGTATTTATTTTGTGGTCAATCCTCTAAAAAAACAACTGAACCAATTAAAATCACTTTCAATCAATAGGAATTGTAATCAGTAGGAATCTTCATCAATAGGACTTTGAAAATGTTAACTGAGAATTCAATTTCTGTTGTGATTATAAGCTCTACAGCTATTTAATTACTTCAGGTGCAATGCTGTTATTAGAAAAGGGTTCATTCATAGTGAAATGCACATAATTGAGGCATTTTTAATATATAGTTCCAAACAGTAGCAGTGATTAGTTTACAAAAAAAACCCCAAACAAAACAGGAAATTACATGGCTGGAATCCTTAAGTGGGTCACAGCCAGATACGTATCTTCTGTAACTGCCTGATAAACTGCGCATCTAATGATAAATATGCCAAAGCACAGATGTGATCATCAGTAAATACATGTTCATACAGCACATTAATGGATTTATATTAAACAAATGAACATAGTCTGAACTCTAGGAATGATTAAGGCATGGAAAGTAAGATAAGCTGTAGTTTAGACATGTTAAGTTCCAGACTTTGGGTTGTAAGGTAGGAAACCTTATGATAGCTTAGTCTTAATTCTGAATTCAAACCTATAAAGCAAAGGCTCTTTAGTTCTTTTTTCAACACCTTCCATACATGGGATGCTGATCAACACCGCAGTAGTAATTACTTCTGTTTTTCATTTACAGAAAGCAAAACCAGACACTGGCACTTATGTAGTACTCCTGATCTGTGTATATATCTGTAATAAAGGGTTCATCAGCAGGAGCTGTGACTGAAGGCCCAGAACTGGCCAGGTTCAGGTGAATTCTTACCTCATCTACAAAAGCTGCCCACTCTCTCAGTGCAGCTGTCTGTGCTCCTGTCTGTGCCCTGCCGCTTTGTGTTATTTCAGGAAACTGTGATTTTGTTACATACTGGGCAGAATAATGTCTTTGTTTCTGAGAAAGTGAAGGTTTTGTGGAAAGGGTTTTCTCCCTCATCCAGCTTTAATCTTGAGATCTTAATCAAACAAGCAGATCACAGTCAGTGATATACAGACAATGTTTTGGGTTTTCATGGCTCCCTTGAGGCACAATCCACTAATACTTCAATCCCTGACAGCACTGGGAAACAATTTTTGGTGTGCTACCCGATATTACTGACTTGCTTAGGCTCTGACATTGCATGCACTTGTGATTCTGTCCCAGATGTATAAAGCTAAGCATAGGCATTACTCTGGATTTCTAGGATCAGAGCAAAGCTATGAACAGTCATCCTGCTGCTTCAGTGCCAGCTGAGTCCTCAGGTGGCAGCTGAGCCCAGCTCTGGGCCAGCACAACCGCAAGAGAAAAAGACTTCAAACAGAGACGGTGTGCATGGGGTGCTGTGAACCCCTCAACTGTCTTGAGAAGTCCCTGTGAACTATGAGTTGTCCATCAGAGTGGATGAGGAGAGCATTTCTGGGTTGGAGGTTCAGCATGGTTATTCACTTATGTTTAGGAGACGAAGGAGAGATCTTCCCTTTTCCCATGCCTCCCTCCTCGCTTTCCTTCTCTTGTATTAAGGTGAACCTGAATGAGAAAGCTAGCAGAACACCAGCAAAAAGTGAGCAGAAGATCTAGCCTTGAGCCCTACTCATGTCGCTCTGAAAAAGTTGAAGTTTGATTTAACCAGAGGCCATGGCAGGAAGAGAGGCAGGAACCGCATTTCCCCGGGTGTCAGGGAAGTCACTCTTGGCATGTTTGTCTTTTTCCCTCAATTTCAAATACTTGTAAATTCCTCCCAAGCTTCTCTAGGACTGAAAGCTTTGATGCTTGATCTCAGCTCATAAAAGACCTTTTTTTCCGCTGGAGTTTTGAGGAAAATTCTTTCATCCAACTTTGAGTCACAGAAGAGTGAGATAATGAACCTTCTTACAGGCTACAACTTAAAACCAAGCAAATAAGAAAACAAACAAAAATACCCCAGAGAAAATGATATCTAATTTTGATGTCTGAATGCTCTTCTGTAAAGGCCAATGTCCTAGCCCAGCTGTAGTTCTACAAAATTCAAGGAATGCCATGCACAGAAGACTCTTGGGTAAAATCTCAAGTTTGGAAAACAGAGTGTTGAGAAACAATTTCTAAGTGTGCATGGGAAAAATATTCCTTTGAGAAATACAGACAAAGGAAAACCGTCTAGCACAACAACCTGGGACGTGGAGAAGAGCTGTCTATTCCATTTGGCTGGAATACCACACTGGGGCCAGCTGCTGTGGGGGATTTGGAAATACTTTCAGATGTACCCATCTCATCCTAGTGAGGACTTGCGCATCCTATGCAACTACTGGCCTTTTTGAAAACCCATTCAAGCACTGAATTTTAATAACTGGCTTATGCATTCAAAGTGTTCCGAGCAATACATTTGCCACTGGTGTTTGTAACATTTAAACAGTAAGTTTGCAGCAAATATCCTACTGTTGCATTTCATGTTTATTTCAAAATCTGTTGATAATGGCCTTAAAATCAGTTTAAATCTTCTAGCAAGTTAGAGAGATGGTCGAATTAAGAGATGGTGGGAGTATATTTAAATTGTCAATATGGATCCATAGACACAGATGGATTTGGGCTTTGCAGTGGTAATCACCCTTCTCTGATCCAGTAGTGAGTGGATGCCTGCTTAACTGGACTATGGGATGTCCAAGCATATAGATGTGCTGTTAGGCACAACACTCCCTTGTGTGCTATTGGCTGTAGAAATTCGGTGAGCTTTAACCTTTTTCATCTGATGGGCCATCTAGACCTGGGCAGATATTGATACGGATACACAGATTCTATTTGAAATTCAAGTACTTATCCTTCATAAGTCACCAAGTTGATGTTGTTTTTTAAGCTGTGAAGTGCTAAGCATGTTCTGTTGGCCTGATTTCATATGATGACAAATAAAAGCCTGTAAAATAGCTGATGACATGAAATAATACCAGCAGGAATATGTAATGAAAGCAAAGTAATAGTGTTTACAAAATCAAGGATTAGCATGCTGGGTAAAGCAAGGCTCTTATTTCAGCTGCATTCAAATCTGGGCTCTTTTCACTGGTTTTGTCTTAACAAGCACACATCTCATACTGGCAAATAGAGCGATCCCTATTGAGAATAATATGCCTGTTGTTGTCATAATGGATCTCCATTGACACATTTAACAGCTTGAAGGTATACACTTCAGACACTATAACTTACACTAATTAATCTTTATTACATCATTAGTGCCTTGTAAAAAAAAAAAAAAGCAGAACCTCTGCAAGAATGTGTCATTGACATTAACGAATATGCCTGACGTTAGTAAAGTTAAACTTTATTTTGAAACAGAGATGCTCCAAGAACCTTTTGTAAACAGTGAGTGGATAAACCCAGCCAACTGAAACTCTGTTCTCCATTACAGTAGAGTGTAACCGCAGCATATTCTTATCTGATGATGAGTTACGGGTTTCTGTGTTTAGAATTCAGAGGATTACTAAAGAGATTATCTGATCTGCCAATCAAACTGATATCTTGATGGCTTGGAATACTGTTACAGACTTAGCAAAGTGTCTTTGCTCTAATGCTCATTCTGGGTGTCATGGTCAACCAACATCTTAATTACATATAATGAATAACCTCTCCAACGGCTTATTATTGTAATACAAGTCTCAGTAGCATCACATAAGCAGAGTCCATAGCTGTGAGTCACTTAGAGCTTCAGGGTCCCAGTGAAGGACTGCTATAATAAAGAATTCAGTAAGCCTTACCCATATTGAGCTGAATGAATTTAATTTTCGCCTGCTTTGGAAACTAAGCACTCTCAGGGCTGTCCAGGGGACTCAGGTGACCATATAGAAAGTCCAGGTGCAGCAAGCACAAGCTTCATCATGGCCAAACACCTGGCCACAGAAACTAAATAACTGAAGTTGAAATAATCCACTCATATCCACCACTGCCACTGCTACTGTACTGATGCTTATGGTGAAGAGAAGAAGCCACAGCGCAGTTAGCCGAAAACGACTTTTCTCATTAAGTAGTGACCTGCATCCAGGTGTCTAGTAGGATCTGCAGGCTTTGCAATGCCCTATTGGCCTCCGGGCTAATAGACTAAGGCATTGGAAAGTTCACCTGTCTTCTTTACCTCACCCTCTCTGCTTCCCTAGATCAACTTTTTGTTCTCATCCCTCCATCTGCTTGCTTATCTCACACAAAAGGAGGGACATTTTGGTGGGGAAGAGAGGGTTTCCTAGGTAGTGATGAGCACATAGCTGCATGCTACTTGAGCACTCATGGTGTGGAATAAATGGCATTTGGCACTAAAAGCTTCTCCATCACAGCCTAAAGCGGAATTGCAGCAGAATGGTGACAGTGGGCTGTCACTGCCCCCTCATAACTCTGCAGAGGAAGGGGATGTCGCTAACATAGCTGGATCCCTTAAAACAGGGCATTGCTGAAGGAAGTTGGCTTCCACTGAAAATTGTTATTATAGGATGTAGCTACATATACAAGCTTTTGTCATTACAGAAGGCCAGGGATGAGTTTCAAAGGGATGCTCTAAAATGGCCGAGTGCTCATTTTCACAATGATGCAAACTCATCTGTTATGCAGTGCACCCTCATCTAAAATGTAGATACCTAAAAATCAATGCCATTAATTCTCTGTCTGTGTACTGAAAACCAACACAACAGTTATGGTGGTTAATATATACGACACATTCCGCTGATCTGCAGACAAACGCAAAGCAGTTAAGTATCAGACATGTCTTCTGTGACTTTCTGCCGTAGCTAAATACAGACACTACAAAAAGGACCAGATTCTCAAGTGGTGTAAGCTGATATAATGCCCCAAACTTGTAGCTAGGCTAGCTGATGGGAGATAAAACATTTCTTTCAAGAAGGTCTAGGAAAAGAGCTGCAAGGACTAACAAATATGAATTCCAGTAACTACATTTTCTTTACCATGATCAGGCTGTATTTGTAACCATTTTCCATGAAACTTCTTGTGTTCCTGTCCCTAGATACAACTATCCGTATGAAGCAGACTTGAGTATTTGCTTCAGGATTGCTCACATGTTTATCCCAATAGGAAATGGAAATGATCTGCAATGATCAGCTACAACAAAGCTTCATGGACTAACATGAGAATAGTCATAGCCAGGCAATGGAAAAGTTGATAAGTGATTAGCTGAGTAAGATTTAGAAGGAAATATGGCCGAAATGAGCCAAATTATTCACAGTTAGCATTAAATTAAATTTTTGGTACATCGTTACAGGCTATCTTAACGTGTGTCTAATTGAACTTCTGCCAGCTGTGCCTGGTATGTGTAACAGGTCCTCTGTAACTGAGACAGAAAGCAATGATCTGCAAATACTAACTGTGTCCTGTAGCAGTTATGACTTAAATGCGAGGAACAGAGAGGAGAGCTACAAAGTTTGTTGTACCTCATTGATGCACCCTTGGCATAGGAAAATGACTGGTGAAAGCTGCATGATTCCCACTGATCCTTATGGTGGGGTGGGTCTCCTTGCTTCACCGTTTGCACATTGGGACAGATCTTTTGCTGCCATAGGGTCATTGAGTTCCACATATCAAAAGACACTCCTCAACTGAAGAGGGAAAACTCCCCCATGTTTCTTACTTTGGGCTCAATAACATCAAATGAACAAAGCGACCTTGCATACGCATTATCCAAAATGATGTGCATGCCGTGTTGTTCCCAGTTCAAAGAAACAGCACTCTACTTTAAAAAGAAAATGGTAGAAATTGGTAATTTAACGGCATGTAGCAAGCAGTTTTCAGCTCTCCCTGCTGTGAATCAAGTTCATGGCTTCCTGTCTTAATCAGGATTTTATTTAAATAAGTTTCATTGTACCACAAGAAACAAAATTGCCAACTCATTTTCTTGCAATATGAGCTGCGTTGTCTGCAGGGCCAGCTCAAGGCTTCTCAGCAGTGTTGGCAAGATTGAATTTTGCAGCCCCAAGGTTGGAGGACTGGGCTCATCCTGCTGCTGGATGGGGAAGGACGAAGGAAGGGCTGGAATGGAGGCGAGTCCTGGAGAGCCAGGCTTGCTACTCCTGTGCCACTGGGGTGGGACATCTGCCATATCCCCTTACTTGACTTTCTGGGGCTCTGCTGGTAGGTAACGCAAAAGCTATTTTGCCGTTCCTACCAGTCATCTGCGTGAGGTAACTGCTGACTTTGCCAGCAGCAGCGCCAGCTGTGGTTATTAGTTTGTCACGTTGAATGCAATGTGGAAGGCAGAGCGAATACTGGGGCCACTCTGAGCCGCAGTGGGGGAGAGGTTTTGATTGGCAATGCGCCTGTAAAACTGCTTTTCCCCCAGTGAAAGGCTGGCTGTTCTTGTTTACTACTTTATGCAGGTATTATTTCCACCTCCCGCAGCACCGCTGTGAAATGTGTGTCTTGCCTTTGAACTCCAAGATCAGGATAAATTCTCCCCTTCACCAGAGTTTGACTTAGGTTGAGCAGGGTGAAAGGGAGAGACGTGGCCTTAGTTTGATCCTGGAAGTAATTTAGATTTACTGAGAAATGTTAAACCCTGCTTCTGTCCTGCCCTCTCCTTGACAATCAGCATTCCTACCACACAAATGTCAGCCCTGCCTCCTCCACTTCTGCTTGCCTGTAGACTCTCCCTTCTTGGAGGGAACTCTCCATTTCCCTGCTCACCACAAATGGTGTGGCCTGAATGAAGCAAAGAGTTTGAACTCAAGGAGTTACCTCATTTACTCAAACACGAGGAACATGGGATTGTGTAATCTTTTATTCGCTCTAACTCCTGCAACTTGCTCTTTTCAGATGTCAGGAATAAAAACCTGTCCTGGTCCAAAATTGCTTGAAGGACTGCACTGGCTTAACAAACAAGATGGCCTAATCTTAAATCTAATTATAAATTCTCAACTGGAATACAGAAACTGCAGTATCTTTGGCATGCCTGTGTTACCAGAAAGGGGTAACATTACTTCCTTGGGGCCAACATAGCCTGCATACACAGGTGCAATCTTCTGGTGGCTTCTGTGGCACCTCTTGCGGGAGACATTTTGAGTGCTTCAGATGAACCTCTGGCCTCCAACTCTCCCATCAGCTCTGCCTGGAGTGATTTAGGGCAAGAAAGATGACTCAAGATCGGTCTTGCACATAGATCCTTCCTAAAAGGTCTGATATCACTTGCAATCAGCACAGGCAAGATGTAGGCTGCCTACCCTTAGGCTAGCGAGTGCTGTGTCTTAGGAGTGAACTGGGGGCCAAAGCATTTTTGGGAGCACCCTCTCTGGGGTTGCTGCTGCTCTGGGGACAGTCACCTGGGAACCGCTGGTCCTTCCTCCATAAACACTTCTCCAAGTTGTAAGGTATCCTATGATGAATAGTTGAAACACTTGGTTATGGCCTTAAATACTTGGCTTAAAGCAGTAATTGTAGCTAATCACTGAAGGGAATAATGAGAGACTTCTAGATATCAGATGACCATAACACAGTAATACCTGTCTTGTCATGTTTTATTGTCTAGCGACACGATGAAGGTTTTGAAGATAATTGAATGGCAGGCATTCAGGAGTGCAGTGGGTGATTAAAGGAGCAAATAGCCTAACAAGCATGGTCAGGTACGGTGTGCATTTCAGCTGTTCATTTTGCTGAAGGCCAACAATTTATGCTACACCCAGTGGCTACCAGCTCTCTTCAGACCAGGTACATGCAATAAAATTGGAATGTTAATTGGGGCCAACTGCGAGGCCTTAAAGGGACAGTGTCCTTGCGGGTACTGGCTACACCTTATTCTAAGTTGTTTCACTTTTGAATTTTAATTTAAACCATGGTCGTTGAAATGCTTATGGGAAAGAATTAATAAAAGAGGCAACATGTTTTGACACATATTGGACATCCTCATTTCAAAGTGAAATCCAGTGCTCACTTTTTTCCTGCAGGTGAGACGACATAGCAAAAGTTTTAAGTAATGCCTGTGGTATATGAGAGAGGCACTGTACTAACAAATGTGGAAAAAATGCCAGTGTTGTGGAAGTATTGACAAGTCTGATATAAAATTCAGTTTCTCCAATACCATCCCAGCTAAACAGAATGAATGGGGTATTAGACTCTCAGGGTCTGTGGCTCCAGGTATATCACTCACTAAACAGCTTCCCAGCTATGCAGTTAAGAGGGAAAGCCCAATGTTCTGCTTAGAAGTACAAGCTTGCCAGTACTTTTTCTACAGCAGGTAGCTGTCTTGCTACTTGCAGGATTATTGACTCACTGTGTAAATACTGTTATAATCTGTTCCCCCCTCTCCCCAGCTTTATAACTGAAGTAGGGATCCTTGAAACTTGGGAATAGCTCAAGAAGTAACTCCCCAACAAACTGTTCAAATGTCAGCTGTCTAGGCTCAGTTTCCCAAAGGTGTTTAAGGTCTAACTTGCCAGTGGCTAAATTCCCACCAAGGCCAGAGGGAAGTCAAGTACCCCTATAGGATTTAGGTTTTCAGATATCATTGTGACTTTGACCTCTAGCATCTGTAAAGCCTCCTGTTGAGTGGCATAAAATGTCTCCTGCTCTCCACAGATTAAGCGTATTGGCTATCTACACTAATCCCCACCTGTCAAAAAGGAGAAAAAAAAAAACCACGGTGGAACTGAGATCAGTAGCTGGAAAGCAAGTGTCTCTCCAGTATAACACTAACTTGCTGGACCATCAAGCCAAGCTACGCTTGGAGGTTTGCCACATCTTCTGTTTTCTCATGGACTGGACGTTGACAGCAGTTGAGATCCTCATATTGCCCAGACTTTCCTGACAGGAGAACTGTACAGTGATTACAGATGGTATTGGTTACATCTGTTTCGAGGCCGCTCCACTCTCTCTGCTAGCAGGCTGAACTGCCTCAGGCCAGTTCCCTGTTGTTTGTGGCTCTCCTACGTTTTCTCACACTTGCTCATGAGGCAATGCACTGATATTTGTTCTGTGTGGAGCTTGGCTGCCGAGCATGTCTTTAGCAGCTCATGTCACCAGCTGGATCAGCTGAACAGCATGCTAGGAGGGACAGATACAGTTGTGGTGAGTTTTGAATATGATTAAATGCACAAAGGCTTAGGAGGTTTTAGCTTTGCAGCTCTAAAGATCATATACCTTGTAAAGGTATAATGATTCCTCCTTACAGAGATTTCCACATATTTCCTCTTTGAAGAACTGGACATATTCTATCCTGTTGAAGAGCTATGCCATGTTTTGACAGTTTTTGCCTTGATTTTTAGACTCCCTTGAACATGATGAGTTTATATTTTCGTTCAAATGCCACAGACTTCTTGTAGATATCCCACTTTTAAAATTCGAATCAGTAAAGGGGGATCAAAAGTCTACACCCCCACCCCCATGGAATGAGGACATAGGGCAAAAGATAGAACAGCAAGTGAATGAAGTTTTGAAAAAAATAAAAGCAGAAATAATGGGGGAAAGTATGGAGAAAAAGTAATTTATAGAAGCTAATGACAGACATCTTGGCTTATTCTTACGTGAACCACTTCTTCTTTTTAGATGCCTAACCTTAGATACCTTTTGACTTTCAGGAAAGACAAAGATCGAACTCATGGCACAGTGCAAAGGAGAGGTGACCCTGGGGAGGAGGACGCTGAAGTGCTGGGATCTCTGCTTCTCAGAATTGGCTAATCTCGGTCCTCCAGTCAGGTTTTGTTGTTGTGTCAGCTCCTTTCTGCCTCCCCTTGCTGTTGTGTTTGGGTAGCACCTTCTGCAGTGAGGGGGAAGCGTGCTGGTCAAGGAGGTGCTCATGTGCCTCCTGTGGCCTTGGCTTCTCAGACTACATTGTCCTTGCGGGCCACTTGTCACCTAGCCTTACATTTGGGATAAAAGAAATGAGCCTTTTAAGTGAACTTTTCAACTCTCACTTTATTCCCAGCCATCACAGTCAGGCAATATTGAGGTCTACACTCCGGAATACAGTCTGCAGCAATCTTTGGTCTGGTGGCAAGGCCAGGGTATCTCAGTTGGAGCTTAATTTTGGGAACTCACTAGGTCCCAGTTTATTTTAGCCTTGTTCTCTTCTGCGTGGGATTAGAGTGCCTCTGCTGTCAAAATTACTAATAGGCCCCTGAGGCAGAAAATGTTTCTTCTGTAATGATATGTACTGTGCTACTTCACATCTGGAGCGCTGCAGGGCTGCTCTTTTGGCTACCTCTCACTTTGCTGGGGAGAGAAATGGAAAAATGACTGTCTTTCCTGGTACACCTTTAACATACTTTAGTTCAGTTTACATTAAATACCCAGGAGTGAGGACAGAATGACAGCTACTGTACTGTGTGAGCTGCCCAAAGGTAGACTCTGTTAATACAGAAGTTAGACAGTGTGACAGATAGATGGGAGATAAGCAAAAGGCTATTATCCCAAGGTAAAGTTATTTCAACATACTGTCGATAACCCCTACATATAATTTGGATGAGAGGTGGGAGAGGCATGACTTCAGCTGAGATCCTTTGACTGCCATCTACACCTTTCATTGAGGCTCTGACACTTTATCAAAGAGGGGGGAAAAAAAAGAAAGATCAGTCTTTATATTCTGGGCAGATGTCCAATAAGAAACTCCAGCAGAAGATTAAAGTCTTTAACATGAAAGAGAGATCTAGTGCAATGTGTAATATCTAGCAGTTCTAAAAATAATCATGTTTGTCAAGCCTGCAACAATCAAGCTGATTGCTAGCCTTGACAGCATGACATACAGCTCGCAATCTGGCACAGGGGAAAAATGTTATTCAAATATCTTCACAGACAAGCTGGCCTTTGCATTTATGGGAGAGGGACTGCTCAACAGCCCTGGCCCGGCAGGCCTAGTCCCTCTGCCTGGCTGTGACACCCCAGTTTCCGAGACAGACAATTTCTCAGGTGCATTCAACAAATACCTCTGCCTGATCTTGAAAGTCTGGACCAGACGCTTCTAATGGTCTTGCCATAGAGCGGGAGTCCCTGGCATGTCTGCTGGGGTGTCACACATTGCGACTCAGTTATTCCGACTGCCATCTGGAGAAGGGGAAAGATAAGCCCAGAGAGGTGATGATTCTTCAGCAAGCAGTGGCAGAGCTGGGGCTAGGACCTTTCTCCACCCCAAAACACTGAAAGCAGATAACTGAGCAGAGAAAGGACTGTACGCAGCGGATGAGTGCTCATCTGCTGATTGATTTCACAGTGTACTTCCTTTTGAACGCCAAGTTCTCCACTGGGAGCAGGAAAGGAGCACTACACCAGATCCAACGACAGGGGTGGGGTTTGGGGGAGGAAGAAAACTGGGGCTGAAAAGCCATTTAACTTGACCGTAGCCACAGAGGAAGCTGATGTTCAAAGTAGGATTCACATATGGGATTGCTCTCTTCCCGCCTTTAAGCATGCTGAAGGAGCACTAAATATAAGCTCAGGATACAGGACAAACTACCAATCCATGCTCAGAAAGCTGCCTGGTATTTACGGCCAGAAATCTGAACCGTGGCACACAGAGGAATTCAATTTGCTTCCTGGGAGGGAGCTGCTGTCTTTGGGCTGCAAGCGGTACCTCTGTAGCAGTGCTCTGCTCCTAGGCTGACACGGTGCTTCTCCAAGGGAGGCATCAACGCACAGGCACTCCTTCGGCAGACACTGAGCTCCAGTCAGAGCTGGACTAGGACCAAGAGCAAGCTATATGCCCTAATAAAGAAGCCCCCAGGCAGGAGGCATTTGTTCTTTCTAAGAAGTATGATTGACCTGATTTGCTCTTGAAAGGAAAAAGGTTTTAAGAACTCACTTCAGCTTTCATCTCTTCCTAACTGGGGATGAAATAGGACAGTCAGTGCTTTCTGTGAGTCTAAGACCTGCAATGAAGTCTCTGGATACAAAACTCTAACACCCTGTCCCTCGTCTCTGCTGGCTAACCTTCCCGTGCACTCCATGAGCTGCACATTCGCAAACCACTCCTTTCATTTCCAAGTGTCCTTCTGATCCCCTTGGATACATACAATTTTTTTTTGCTTATTTTTTCTTTCCAGGAAGCCAAACACTAAACTCTGAACATGAACATAATGTTAACCTTGCTAAACGCTGTTATAGGCCAAAAGAACAGCCATATGAATTACATAGCCAATGTTCTTCACCACCTCATTAAAATCCAGGACAGCTGAATGCAGATGCTCACATGACCAGAACTGCAGGCATTTGCAACCCTTCACATTAATAAAATTCCAGAGTACTTTATTAAAACATTGCAGCTCCACCCACTCCCCAAGACACCTCTGGGGTTTGTGAGCCTGAGGAAAGAGAGCATCAGGCAACACAACTATTTCTGGTTCTGGCAGGCGTCCTCTGTTCACAAATAAAGTCTTTGATTCCTGTAGCTTTTTTTCTTCTTTTAAATGCAGAGCTTATGACTTCATGCTTTCTTCCCAGGTCTAAGCAGTGCTGGTCCATACCCATTACTGTACATTACCTTCTAGAGTAAATAACTCTTTATGCTCTGTTCCTGTGAAAATAAAATACAAGCTTCTGACTCCTGTCATCTGGGGCAGGTCCTATTTTTATGGAAATTCACTGAGTTTGGAAAAATACAAAGGTTTTAGGGAAATACAGCCACAGAGAGCTGGCTTAGGGTCTCACAGTTTGTCCCCAGGGCTAGACTGGATGGGGAACACCCAGTTTCACTTACTAGAGGTCCGACCGGAGTTCATTCATGTGCTCCTTAACTGTTCCTATGCCAGTGCACAAGGCTGTTGCCTGTGCTGTTGAGAGCCCGCTGCATCTCTGAGGGAACCGCAGGGAATTGTACTATGTTTGCTACAGAGAGAGGCATTGGATATACTGAGTCCATTAAATAGTTTGAAATAGTTCAGAAAGTTTAGGTAATGAGAAATGACCTTGTGGTAGCGTTTTGAGTGAGGACTGGGAAAGTGTTCCCATATACAAACATGTCCAAAATGTCTCTGGTTTCTGGGAAAGCCTTGTCCAATCCATCTTTGTAAGGTAAGCAATTAGTTAAATAGCTATAATTTATGTGCTCACTCACCCATAAGTGTGAATTGCAATTCCTTGCCTCCTTGACCCTAAAGAGATATGTCTGGGTTTAATGACTCTGATTCAGATGGTATTTTACCCACAGACACTGTTGGCGACGTCAGCATTTCTTGCATGACAGGGTAAGGGTTCATTACACCGGGAGAGCAAATCCAAAGCCATACCTACAAACAGATCCAACACCAGTCTAGCCACGCTCCAGCAACCCGCTTCCGAGTGTCCAACAACCTGAGCACTGCTGATTGAATCTACCATCAGTGAAGTGTTTTTCGAGATCCCAGCTGTTACCCTGGGCTCACCAGGAGAGCTGGCATGCGAAGCTTTCAGAAGGGAAAGAAAGATCCTGTTCTCTGCCAGTTTCAACACTGCTGTGTGGTGTGTAGGAGGCAGCAAAGCATGTCCAGAAACCAGCTAAGCTGGAAGAACAGCCAAACCTTTTGTGAGCGGGGTTCCCACTTTCAGCAGAGCAAAGGCACTAATGTTTCCTGAATGCATTATTTCTGACATTTAAAAATGCCTGGCTTTATAAAAGTTCAGTAGAACTTGGCTTTATTACAGTTGGTATGAATTTTGTCATTGATTTCAGCAGAGCTAGAATTTTACCTTGGACATACAGACCCACAAATCATCTATAAAAATCCACCTATTTAAACTTACTCCAAAATGTTTTTGTAGTCAGGTTTACGACAGATGGAAGATCACACTGCCAGTTTAAGTTGAGTCAGACGCTGAAAGCCCTTTCGCATTTAAGGCATGATACTTGGGAATAGGATGACAGCCCGTACCATTTCACTCTTTAGTAGCACATAATAGAGCAAGTGCCACCTGTTACAAAAGCTGTCAGCACTCTCTTCTGTGGAAGGGTGATTGAACAATGAAAAACACTTGTCTGATCCAGTCAGAATTTATGATGATATGCTTCTGAGTACATTTTGGGTTTTAACTGTAAGAAAACATACAAACATGAATGCATCTATTTACATCACTGACCTTTGCCTTTGAGCTGGTGAATTTCTTTATTCCTCCTTTCGCTTTTTACATATTTTGCTTGCAAATATTTTATTCCACATCTACTTGCAAAGTTGCTTCCTCCATAACATTTCCCTTGATCACCTCTTTCATACACCCCATTACTGATCTGTCCCAATTCTACATGAAACAAAATATGCCCAAACCCACCAGGATGAAGTTAGGTTTATAATTCTTTTCCCACTTCTTCTCCTACTCAGTTGTTTAAAATTAAGAGAATCTGTTTCCAGCCAGGCTGTGTGAGCAGGAGACCCGGTAGGGAAGGGAGGCCACTCCTTTCTGCAGAAGTGCCTAGGGGGATCACCCGCTGTTTAAACAGTCCTGCATGCCATCACAAGAAGGATGCATATGACTGGCTTCCATTTTTCCACACTGCCTTAGCTTAAGAAGAATATTTTTTCTCTCACACTTATAAATAAATTTCATAAGTTCCCTGAAGGCTTTGGGTGAATTGTGCCAGATGAACCTTGTTTGTTAGGATACTTAGCACAATTACCATATAACACCTGTTTTGTTATGACAACATTTCCCATATGTACAATCAATCCACTGTAGTCACCCAGAGCCTGAGGACTTACTTCACTTTTTACTTCAGGTTTGTTTAAACAAGCATTTAAGGCAAAGCAAAAGTGGAAATCCGGGCATTTGATCAGGTTCTGGCAAGTAGCTCAAAGAGTTGCATGGCAAGCCAAGGAGGAGACAGCAGAGGTGTGTTTCTACCCCATCACTGGCATGCTTGGAGAAATGAGGATGATTAAAGTGAACGTGACAGAAGAGACTAGTGCTTAAACCATGATCTTGCAAAGACTTTGAAGCAGGTGAGCTCTTAGGGCTATCCAGGACCACTCCGATGTCCTTAGCTGTCCCTATGACTGCAGGAATTGAGCAAATAAGGCACTGCTTTCAGGCTCAAGATTTGATGCTCCAGGGCTTGTGAAAAGCCTGGGAGGAAAGGGCAGAGTTGCTGACACACTGGAGCACTTCAGGTCCCCCTTTTTAGGCCTGTCCCCCTCAGCAGGCCAAGCTATGTCTGCATCATTGCGCCACTGTGCTCCTGACTGTAGTTGAGCTCCAGCTGCCTCCGTTGGTCCTCACTAACCACGTCACAGCCTCTTCCAGCTTGGCTCTGACGCATGCAAGCCAGCTTCTTCAGGAGAAGTACGGAGGATGGAGAAGGTGCTGGTGGGCAAGGGACCTCCTGCCTGCACACGTGGGCCTGATGCAACTGTTACACCCCAAAAAGGGCCAGGAGACCCTGGACATGTGGGTGCAATCAGTGTTCCCACTCTGGGGATGTCTACTGAAGGCGTGGAAGACACAGGAAGGGAATTTCCCCTCACAGCTCAACCCATCGCTCTCCACAATGCTGACATGTATGTGTGGGAGGCAGCCTGTGCTTAGGAGAGTGAGCTGAATGGAGCATCTCCTTTGTGTAAAATCTCACCGGTACCACAGATACACACAGAAGCACAGAATGATGGGAAAACTGAGGCTGAAAGGGACCACAGGCAGACTCCAGTCCAACCTCCTGCTCACAGCAAGGTCAGCTATGAGAGCAGATCAGGTGGCTCAAGGCTTTATCCAGCTGGGTCTTGAAAACCTCCCAGGATGGTGACAGCACAACCTCTCTGGGCAGCGACTTCCAGTATTCAGCGGTCCCCATTGTGAAAAAGCTTTTTTCTGATATCCATTCTGAACCTCTCATTTCAATTCATAACCATTGATCTTTGTCCTGCTGCCATGCACCTCTGTGAAGATCCTGCCTCCATTTTCTCAACAACTTCCCTGTAGGTACTGAGGGGCTGAGGATCTGCCCTTACGTCCTCCCAAAGCCACGTCTTCCCCAGGCTGAACAAGCTCAGTTCTCACTGGGCAAGTGTTCCAGCCCTGACCACCTCAGCGGTCCTCTGCTGAGCTCACTCCAGCTTATCGATGCCTATTAGTTGGGCCAGCATGGAACTTCATGTGTCTGGGATGAAGACAGAAAAACATCAGCTACTGCCTGCATTGGGTTTTATTTTGTGCCTAATCACAGGCACAGTGAAGGTTTGCTTCACTTTCAGCTTTGTGAAAATGTCACAATGCTTAGAATAGATGGTATTAGTTTGTTACTATCTTTTGGATTTTGGTAATACTAGAATTTTTTTAAGAGATATACAGAATTAGGAACTCCATATATGTAAGTTTCAAAGCACATAAAACATAGAGTACTACTGCTATTTTGAAACATTTTCTTTTTATCAGTCAGATTTGCAATATATAGATCTAGAAAATCTACCTTTTTTTTATTCAGAATTAGAAAGCTTCAAATTTATTTTCAAGATTATTTATTTTTCAAAAATTTGTTGAATCACTGTGGAAAACTATATCAAAATGCCACGTTTCAGCACACAGTTATTTTTCCATTATGAAAAAAATGCTTACATTGAAAGCTGAGTCAGCTGAAAAGTTTATGAAGCTGAAGCAGTTGTTACATTAATGTTGAATTTTCTAAGGGATGGATTCTTATTTGATAGAAACTGGCATGCCAACATGCCACCAACTGCAGCTGACAACCTCATCCTGAATGCAATCTCCCAACTCAAAAAGTATAAATGCATTCAAAAAACAATTAGAAAAAAATCATGGTGAAAAGGCCATCAAGAACAATTCCATAAAAAAGATGGAAGTGTATAGGGTGTTGTTATACTATGGATTACTGGGTACTAAAAGGATTTACTGAATAAAAATATGCTTGTCCTGTTCTGATAATGTTCTCCAATCATTAGGTGCCAGACGCCGAGCAAGACTGGACTGAGCTACGTGGATCCTTGGTCTGGCACAGTTCTGTCACTCTGATTTTTTTTTTACTTCCTCAAAACTAACAGCATGCTAGCTATCATCAGTCACACAGTTCTCCTTTATATAGTAGAGACTACTGTACTTCTCCGATTTTCAAATGAAGCCATGCTTAACTTTATTTACATGTATCTTGTGAAATACAAACTGTGTGGTGCAAAACATTGCGGTGCTTAATTTCTGTAAAAATATCCCTTTAAGACACCCCAACTGACATCAGTCATTGAGAAAAATGCATTTAAAGTGTCCACGCTCTGACTTGTTTTTGCACAAGGAATCACACGCTACAGATGCACATTTTGTTTTGAACTACAAACTTCAGACTTTTTTTCTCCCTGCGAGGCATACTGAGCTACCACTGCTGAGTGGTGCAGGGGATTTAGCAGGCACAGTTAGCAAAGAACCCCCTGGAAATCCCATCAGTGTGTCAAGACTGATGTTATTGATGTATATGGGGAGACTTCTCATTCCAACCCCTGCTGCTCCTTTAGAAACCCAGAGGATTGTTAACATGGTTAGAGAGAGTTCATGAACTCTGCTCTGTATGAATGCAAAGTATCTGGAACATTGATATGGAAGTGGAGACTCTCTTGCCTTTGTTTCTATTCATGTTCCTTTACATAATATTTTAATGATTAAGAACCAGATTTAGCCCTCTGATAGGCCTGCTGACTCCTCTGAAGTCACCCGATTGTAACCAAACGCAGAGTTTAATCCTGAATTTTGTAAAAATGAAGTGATAAAAATCCCAGCTCTTCCAATTTCACAGAACTTTAAAATAAAACCATCCCCTTTGGCTCCTGCCATCTATTGTTGCTTCTACTAAAAAGAGAAAGAGAAAAGGAAGCTTAAAAGACACAGCGCAACTCTGTGGATCTGGCTTTTGTGCCAGAGGCATAAGCATAGGGTAAGTTCCTTCAATGTCTTTTTTACCAGTGCTACACACACTCCCCCAGGCAAGTGAAGGGCCTGATCCCTTCTAGCATCCTCAGGGATACCAACGGCTTCTAGGGTGGCAGATATAAAGCCGCTTTCCCTCAGCAGCCAGGGGCTCAACTGCAGGAGCTGAGCTGTGCCATCAGAAAGTATGTCGCAGAACACTCACGGAGTGCCAAATTGCTCATAGAGCCATTTTGCAGCATTCCCAGTATAAGCCAGTTCCTGCTGGTGTAGTGTGAACCACTGAGGTGACCACGAAGCAGCACACGAAGCAGGGAATTACAACAGTCATTCCTTAATTTACCACACCTAAGCCTCACTTGAGAAAAACTTAAGTTTTTTGCTGGACTAGGTCAAGCTCCTTCCCTGCTGCCAGCCTGCCACCAGCCTCCTCCATTGCCTACCCTCCCTCTCCAGAGAGGTACAGCAGAGCTTGTTAGATTGGGTCCTGTTCTTCACCTGTAAAGTGCTCTCTTTTCACCAGTCAGGCACCATGTACTGGCTGGGAACTGCTGGAAGGGAGGAAGGTCTGCACTATAACCTCACAGACACTTTTTGAACTACCTATTTACAAGGCACTGCTGAGATGCTCCCCCTCCCCCCTTTTTTAATATAGCTTTCTCTTTTTGACAGCTTGGACTCTTTTGTATTCAGTGGGCCAAATTCTAAGGAGTATAACATTGATTTAGCTTGCATACAAAAGGTCATCTTACACTGTGCTCTGAATTTCAATTTCTTGGTACTCTAAAGTTATAGGATAAGTTATGAAATGTACAATAGCTACTAAATAATTTTAAACACCTTATAGTTATAAGTAATAAAATGTTTACAGCTAGCACATAATTAAGAAAACTGCTTGATACAGCTCTAGGCTGTTAGATCACTTTGGGAGAGTAAATAGATGCTACAGCAGCAACCTAGTTTTTACCAGGAGTTTTTTCAGAGTAACAGCTGGGGCAGTCACTTAATTTTCACAGCTATCACACTGAATAACTTCTGAAAGACGATGAGATAGAGCTCAGACATGGAGAACAGAGGCATCCTTGGCTGTCCTCTCTACCATATCTTCTCATTTTGCTGGCTTGCTTCATGTGTTTAGGTATGGGGAAGTTTAAATAAAGGGTTCTAGCCTGAAACTGTAATGAAATGCAGTGATTTCAGATGTGATGGTTGATGAACATGGTAGTTGATGTAACCTGATACCACACATTCTCTGTAGTAAAAAAAAAAAAAAAGAGATTTATTGACAGCTGCTTGTGGACACAGTAATTTGTTCAAACCAAATGCTAAAACAACAAGAAGCCTACTGCCGCTGCCACCACTGAAGCCACAAGCAAACAGCTCATATCTTGCAACTGAAGTCTAACTCAACACACCGCCTCCCTGCATCTAGAGACCGTGTGGCCAGATGAACGTTGAGCAATATTGCCACTTCTGGTTAGCTCTGCCTAATGATACGCCATAACACTTTTATGTTTTTTATTCTGTTTTCAGTAGACATTTATCCAGTGACACACTCTCTTGCAGTGTAAACTTACCTATCTTCAACAGAAATAAAACACATTTGAGAATCAGCTACATTTTGCCACTAGACATAACATTACTCTGCTTATACTGTCAATGATCCTGTCATTTTTTTCCAGAGTGTTGTATGATATTGTGCTTCTGGGTCCTGCTATAACAAGTGAAGTCAGGAATTCCCTTCTCAGAGTGAAGCCTTCATTGCTGATGGCCGTATTGACATGGAGATGATGGCTGAGGGTAATGTGTATTGAAGGCACAGCAGCCTGCTGAGATTGGTGATAGTCATTCCCAAAATGCTTAATATAATCTTAAATTTTTCACTGTTTTGTCAAGCAAGGACACACTTGGTTAGAAGACATCATAATTTCAAGAGTTCAGGTCTGAATCTAGTGTTGGTTTATATATCTTTTAGGCATGAGAGCACACGTGCAGACTCCTGAAGCTCTTCCTTGTATCGAGGTCCTCTTACTTGGCAAAATAAGCAGAAAAGGTATCACAGTCATCTTTACATTTGTCTGCAGGCTGTGTGGGATTTCTGTTCTTAGCAGTGCCAGTCCACCTGCATGCGAGTCCGCAGCAAAGTCCAGACACAACTCCCCTGTTATCTAAAAGGGTTCATCAGTCTCCAAGAAGGGAGAACCCACTGCCTCTTCTGGGCACCCAGCTCCCTTGGGTGATAAGAAGGATGAAGATACATTATGCATCTGCCAGAAGGAACATGACACAGAAACCCTGATTGTGCAGAAGGCCTTCAATTCAGAGAGACACTGAAGAGCAAACCTTGCCCTCCGCTCTCTTTGTCCTAAGGTGAAAGGACCATAGAGATCAGTGACTTATGATTGATCATTGTTACTCTCTGTTATGATTAACTTTAAGAATGTGAGACCTTCATCTTCATTTACATGACTGCAATATCCCTGGCTGTGGTGCAGTTTTGGGGATAGGATGCAAAGGAACGGTCCTTTGAGATGACATGGTTGGCCCCCGTCTATTCTCTTCACATTTCAGAAAGCAAATCTTGGATTTGCTAATTCAGCTGGAATGTAAATGACCATTTCTGCTGCTGATGCATAGACCAGTACAGATCCCAGGCTGTCCATCAGCTGTTCTAGAGCAATACTTAAACGCAGCAACATGTGTTTACCCATGTGCTCTCGCTTGCTGCCTGGATAGGAATCATCCCTTCAATACACTTGCGGTTGAACCTCCCAGATAACTTTTTTACTAGCTTCTAGCTATTCTATGGTCAGAAAATAAAGGGTTAAAAAAACCCCAAACCATTTAGCTGTTTTATCACTGAATTTATGATTATTAGCTTACAAAATTAAATTGCAGAGAGAAAGGTCCAGTGGTTTGGAACTTTGAAACATAACTTTCATACAAGTCCTCATTTCAATTTCTCATCAATAATTCTTAGAAGATGGCTTCATTTTATTGCCAAGAGTTGTGTTTTTATGAAGGGCATTTTCTTCAAAATAACAAATGTTTCAGGTGATTTATATCTATTTTTAAATATAACACCTTAGTATGCACTCTACCTTATTATGGACGTCTGTCACTCATGCTTCACTCCAATGGAATTACTGGTGAAACTATGACTAATAAAATTGGTTGTGAACCAAAATTCGATAACAGCAAAGTTAATTACATGTTTGCAAGAGTATAAACTTACAGTTTGATCAATATGTAAATTCTGACCTTCAATGGTCTTTTCAGCCTTCTTTTAAGCTTTTAGTCTTGCAAAGATTAACTTAACTGCCTAGAACTTCCTTTTATGAAGTTACCAGAATATGAAAACAAAGAATTTCAAATGGTGACTTTATATTTTTAAGAAATGTAAAAAAATACAAACTGTAGATGCTGTAATTACTCATTCTTCTGACTGAATGGCATCATTAAACTGATATATATTTACTATAACAAGAATAGCTACTTAACATTTTTGATATTTATTTTCATATAAGTTATGCTATTAACTATATTAACACAGCATGCTTGAAACACACCGTTTGAGACTCCTGTCCGAAGTGAAGAGTTCTGTATAAGGGACGGTTGTCAAACTAAAGCATTTTTGAAGTTATTTGTCTCCCACAGTCTGCCAGAGCAGCCTTTATGTATCAATGATTGTCTTTCCCTGACTGAATGACTACTTTTTTATCTACCTTTCCTGAAGTGGATCTAAAGACACCAGTGCACTTAGTTTTATACTGCTTCTTCTAAGAAATCCATTTCTCTAGCAGATTAAACAGGCCTATCATTCCCTGTATTTAACATTACTATGGATAGTAATAAGCTTGACACACACATGCTGCATTCAGGGCAGTCAAGAAAACACATTTTTGGACACACAATTTTCTGGTTAAGCTCTAATCTGACCTTGGGATGACATGTTGTTTGAGTGAACAATTTGCAGAATACTGCCAGCTGCACCACAAAAATTCACTGAGAAGGACATTGTTTCTATCTAGACATTCCTCAATTGTATGTTTGCTTGGCTGGTTTTGTCTGTTACATTTACGTCCTCAGAGCCAGCAGGGAATTGCAGTGACTGGGATGGAAACTGAAGGAAGTCCTAGCTCAGACATGAATATATCCTATTGTGTAATATGAGGCTGTATTTTTCTGGAGGATTTGTGGTTACAAAGCAAACCACAAGACCAAAGCAACTGGGTGCTTTCTAGTGTGTTTGGACTGAATGGCTTCTACAGTAGGACATATGTGCTCTGGTTCAGCTCTTAGGCAGCTCTTAGACACTGAAGTAGGTTGCTTGACAGAGACAGAAAGGACTGACCTATTTTAAAATAACCTGCAGAATTTCACTCAATGTTTTTAAATGATTATTCCCTCAGGAAGATTATATCTCTGATTGGGAATAACGGAGAGAACTTTATTTGGGAGGTGTGGAATCTTATGGCTTACCTAACTGTAGCTTTGCTTCTGGAGCCTCCCTCCATGTCCTATCATCGCACTATTTCTAGATCTATCAAAGGTGCCAGCTGTTCCTCTTTTCCTTTGTGGTTGGCTTTGTCAGTGCTAGAGCAGAAGAAGTCCGAGGCCAGGAACGTTTACTCCTTCAAATTAAATGGCCACGGGAAACTAATTTCTCTCCTGATTTAATCCGATGTCCTCTGCTATTGTCAGTTACCTGTGACCTTCTATATGCTTCATGCAATTAATTCCTTGATTTCTGTCTTCTTAAGGTAACAGAATTACTGAAGACAATAAAAACCCCCAAAATTGTAATTTGCTGTAGTATCAGCAATCATTTCAGGCCTGACTAAAGGGGGAATAATGTTGCATGGGAATAGTGTTGTAAATGTACAAAATCAGAACGTTATACATACCGCAGGATCATAAGTGGTCAGTCTATAACAGCATGGAAAGCTTACTCTAGAGTCCAGCCCAAGAGGTACTCTTTAGAAGGAGGTGTAGTCCTTCCTGATCTTGAGCATCCCTTTTCCCCAGCACTGACATAACTGGGAACCAGAGGACCCAAGCAGCTTGCATGAAGCCCTTGGTACCTTGCAGAACTGGCTGCAGCATTTCTGTTGATGAAAAAGCCAGAGCTGCATTACTGCTCATTGCTGGAGTATAAAGTTTAGTGTATTTTGCATGGTGTTTGCTAAAGAAAGCTTAAAAAGGCTTGGTAACATATAATGAATGTATATTTTGCCCTTGTTGATGTGATTTAATTACAATGCTGGAATAGAAAAGTGAGTGTAAAGTATCAGGCAACACACAAGAAGCGAACCTAGTGAGAATTACTTGGTCATTGAAATCTAAAAGTCAGGAAGGTTTCGATCTTTGGGCTCACCTATAATTTGTGCACCATAAATGTAGACTGAAGTCGTTAGGGACTTTGTAATGACAGTGCTGTCTATAACAGTATCATCAAGCAAGACATTGGCATAAATCATTGGCACTTTGCAAAGTGTCACTTCTGTCAACCTCCCAGTGATGTGATCTTTAGTCTTTCAAATCTATAGACTGGCATTTGGATCAGCTAAACACCTAACATCCTGTCTTGCATATTAAAGCTGCTTTAGCCAATATCTAAATGCTGAAGTAATGCCTGCTTAAAAATATTTTTGAATTATTTGCATAATATAATCCCACTACTTTAAAGCTTTCCTTTAGGGCATAACTGTACAGTCTGTCTTCTGTTGATGAATTCACAACTACCTTAATCAATAATAAAAAAAATTGCTATTAATTGAAGCAAGAAGCCCTGTAAAATGACTAAATGGTTGTTAAGAAAAATCAGATACTAAAATAATCTCAGTGTACATAATACTTTCAAACAAATCTTATGAAGACTAAAGCTTTTCAGTTTGAAATTGTCTTAGATAATATACAGGCTTTTATGGACAGGAATTGTGCTTGCATGGATTGATATAAATAGACTAAATAACATAAGAAGATTTAATAACAGCTGAAAGCAGACTGCAAGCAAAGAAAGCTCTCTTCCATCTCTCCAACGAACCTCAGCACTGCAACTCAGTAATGTAGCACCTCTCTGGACAACACTGAAATCCTATTGGAATTGTCTTGTTTTCCCATGGGTGAGTTTTTAGAGACAATGTATTGCTAGATGTCTACTATACACCACTGGGTATGTTCCCAGCACTGGACGTCTGTTAGCACTACTGTTAAATTGTTAGAAGGTCCCTACATGGTCTTGTTCAGCGACTGTTGTCTCAAGAACATTGATTTACTGGTACAGATGTTCTCGTAATGGTTACCTGAAGCTACTAAGAAATGTGTGCAGAATTTGCAGATGTCCTTATGACTACGTTGAGATGACAAAGTATAGTCACTTCATTATACTCTTCTCCTTCCTCAAGCTATTACAGCTCAGGGTTGTATCTTGTATGAGATTTTAGAAGAGTTTTCTTTTGGATTATGAACATATTTGTTGAAGGCACTTGAAGAGCCCTTGTAGTCTGTGCCAAAGCCAAACTGATTGATATACCTACTATGTAATTTAAAAGACGTTGCATTTGTATACACAGATGCAATGAAAGGCATGAAATCATCTTTGCCATAAATAAAAATACATGGAGCTCTACGAAAGTCAACAATTTCATGATCACCTACACCCAAGACTAAACCAACTTACTCACAGTCTAGAAGGCATGTGCATCTTAGACTGCAGATGTTTGGAAAAGGCTAGATTAGACAAGTGGATTTCATTCTCTTGCTCACTGGCCTCTGGAGGTTTCTAGACTACTTCTAAAATGCCTATAAAAGGTTACTAAAACCCAGATCTGTTTTCAATACATTTAAGTATCCTCTCCTTTGTTGAAAAAATTGAAGTGGTTGAATGGAGGGAAACAAGACATAGCAATTAGATTAACATTAGGCATCTTGAAACTCAGGCTGAGTTTTAAAAAAGGTATATATTATAGGTGTTCAGATTTGACGAAGGCCTTACAGAATTCTGGCATAAGTAGCTGTACAGTCTCATTTGTCAGTAAATAGACAAATCTAGAACTATTATTCAGAATATTGTGGTGTATATAAGTAAGCTCTGTGATGGACTGAAGCCCTATTGTTCTATATTCTTTGTCCAAGCATAACATAATTTTGGTATATAATTGCCATCACAACAGAAGTGGACAGTAGAAGAATGGCTACATTCTCACAAAAACTTTACAACAGTGAGAATCACAGATGGATGACTTCACAAATTGATTTTATTGTGGTTTTGATTGCCAAAGGTAATAAATGAGTAATTTAGCCAGGTTGTATCGATAAATTTGAAGCAAAATGGCTACAACTGGACATGATATAAACAAATGTGCTCAGAGTTCAAAGATTTATACCTCTTTTGGCATAAAAGCTGCCATCGTTCTAGATATGTTGAAGCCTTCAGTGTCTAATTTGGAAAAAGTCTTTTACAGGCAAGAGGAAAGAATAAAATTCTACATTATAAGCTTTTAATGATTGAAAGTGCAAGCAATAGATGTAGTTTCTTATTTAAAAGACTAGAAGATATTTTAGAATTAACTTGGAAATATAGTAAGAGCATCATCCATCATCCACCTGAAACTCAAAGGAGAAGCCCCTCTTCCACCTTTGTTATTTAATGTTAGCATATTCACAGCATATCTCCTAGATTTTTTTTTTTGTGTTTAAGCTGTGCAACAGTGAAGTCATAGCTTTCTGTAAAGATCAGGAAGGAAAACTGAACTAATATTTGCATTTCTGCTTACTGATCTTGTTTGTCCATAAGCTTAAAAAATACCTGTTCATCTTTACATGACTTTTTTTACTGTGAACTATGTTAAGTGATGAGGGATGAGACAATATGTGTGTATTTAAAGGGATAAAATGAAAGAATTATGAGGAAGATTTCTATCAAGTGTTTGGCTAGTAACTGGAAACCAAAGAAGAAGCCATCAGCACTGAAATTAATGACTGTTCTGCCATGGGCTTTATGGGGCCAGGATTTTCTTCCCTAGTACGTGGACCAGAGTAAGAAAAACAACGACACAAATCATAATGGATTCAGGAATAAGTCTGGAAAATAAAGAGATTGTACACCAACTCCATTTCCAGTCTCTCTGTAGCTACGTGTTTTATCTAACCAATCAGCAGCAAAACAGAAGCTCATTAGATTTCAGTTAACATTTCATTGCGATGAATAAATTCATTGCATCCAAGGCAGGGGCAGAGGAGAGGTCTCAACAGAAGAAACAAACCTCCCCTGATACTCCATTTCTTCCTTATAATGGACTCAGCATGCAAGGAGCTGAATGATTTCACCAGATACTGAGGTCCATGAGCTAAATTCTCTGCTCTTACACAATGTCTCTATTGCGTAACTCTGCTGAAGCCCGTTAAGTCAGACCAGTAGAAAACTGGTCTAATTGAGAATGGATCTGTCCCAAAAAGGAGCCAAGATGCTCAGCAACTCAAGAAAATGCCGTATGTCTTATAGCATAGCTTCTTGGCAGAATATCAGATGGGAGAATAAGATTAAGGGAAGTCCCACTTCCTTTCTGGTTTAAACATGCTCTCTCACTTAACACAGAATATTGTTTTTCCCATACCTGTAAGCAGCAATGGTTCAAATCAAACATAGCACTTCAAGCAACAATTGCTCCACACCTAGAAAAAAACCAATTGCATTAATTCGAGGCCACTGAGTGGCAGGGTAGCCTTATATCACTGTAGGCATAAATTTCTTCAGGACCAAGCCTCAATCTCTTTGTAGTCCTCAGATGGACAAGCCCTCTCAGTGATATTTCATCTGCCTGCAGAGAGCTTTACTGATGGGTGTGGACATATCTGAGAGCATGGCTGCTTGCTCTCTGACTCCTGAACCCTGAAGTTTTTATCACTTTCTCCAGTTTGCCTCGCTTCACTTTTATCTACTTTAGGAATTCACTGAGATTTCCTGCATTGCCTTTTCTTCTTTCCAAGCACCGTTCATGATACTTCCATTTCCTCTGTTGTTCTGACACAGACAATTCCTCTCTCTGCTTTTCTCATTTGCTCCCAGGGCAAGAGTTTGGAGAAGCAGCATCAGCATCTGACTCTTCCCAACATCCAAGATTCAGATGGCCTGGAAGAAGACAGTAGTAGTAGTGACTAGCAACTTCAATGAGTAAGCTGTGGGCATAAAATCTCATAGTTTGGGGGGAGGGGACTGCAGGAGGTTTATTGCATAACTGTAGGTGATAAATGTTAAGAGGTTGGCTACCAAGGTGGCTGATTTAACATGTTGCTGTGCTGCTTTCCCCTTCTGGGACTTGCACAGGGGATGAGGCCTTGAGTTCTTAGTGATTTTCAGGAAATTGGGCCTGACTTTCCCAGGACCTTTGAAAATGTCTGCTATTATTTAAGCAAGTCTTTAAATTCTTGTACCAGTTCTAATAAAAGGTGTTATTGCTTCACTTATGATTTATCAGGGAGGCTGATGACAACCTGGGATACAGCAGACAGTAACTATTCACCCCTTTAAACGCCTAGTCCTACATGGGAGATAGCTGTAGCAAAGTAATATCTTCTTACTTCCTCTCTTGCTGCCTCTATCACCACCAAAATATTCTCTCTCACCAGATTTCATAAGCAGCTTTCACCTGACATGAATTTTATATCTAGTATTATTTGTGATGCTCTGTTTCCCAGTCCCTTTGTAGATTTTGTCAATACAGCTGAAAATGCTTCAAGCCTGAATGTCACTACGTGTTTGTACAACAACATAACAGAACCTGTGCTGGTCAGGGCTGCAAGGTGCAACTGCTGTAGTTAATTAACTAGCCTGACTCTTTAGTAGTAAATTGGGTTTTGTACTAACACTGAGGCATTCTCAGGATTGACACATCTGAAGAAGTGGAAAATGCCTTTGATCCTTTGATCTGGCCATTGTCATCAAAATAGTGCAAAAGATCAATTTAAAAATGTGTTATATAGTTTAAAATTATAAAATCATAATCTTGAACCCTGACTTTTAAAAAGCAAAGGTGTAAGGGGAACTCATGCTTTTTAAAGTCTTCAGGACATTTATCAGGAAATGGTTCTCTAGCTTTGCTTCAAGTATTACTTACCCTTACACCTAGTATCTGGTAAAGGAGCTTAGAAAAGTGTTTGCATCCTCAATACCTTATCAGAAAACATGTGTAAAAATACTCAAAGACAATGCACACAACTGTTCCTTATGGACTTATGATGACAATGTGTATCAAACACTCAGCACATATCTAGGCAGCAGCTAAAGTTCAGCTACTCAACTTTAACCCCCAAGAGGAGGTCAACAGGAAAAAGGAATGCATGTTAAAGCTCACACCAATGTTAAGTGAGATTCCTTCAATTGGGCTTGAAATCCTACTCGAGATATCAGCAGCAGGGCTGAGTGCCTTGGAATGCAAATCGAGCTTGTTACTTGGCATCACAGGAGTCATAAAAGTTCTACATCAAAGATGCAGATACAGGCTGAATTTTATCCAAGGGATATTTCACCACCTACCCAACACCAGCTTCCAATCTGGGACAATGGCAGGGAATACTTTGAACTACTTGTCATGGCAGGGCATGTAAAACACTGCTGATTAGACTCTCTCTGGCTTCACAAATACTTTATCATTGTTTGTTCCACTAAATTAATACCAGAAATGCAAGATCTTGGAACAAAGGCTCCATGAAATGCTCTCAAAGATGAAAATCCTCACACCTTATAACATCCATTTTTATTGAATGATCTTTCATGTTGGATCTTTCATCTATCAATAAAAACAAAGGAATCTCACTCCTGAGTGTTGCCAGACTAAATCAAGAAATGTAGACTTTTACTGGCCATGAGATGCCTCCAAACTTTAGTGATTAATTTTAAATAATTCAGATACACTGCTTCACCTGCAAGCATGGCAAAAATAAAAAAATTAGAAAAATATCCAGGGGACATGTAAGAGAATGGCACAGATAATGAAAATCCTCCAGTTTTCGTTGTTCATGGTTGAAAATTCACAGCACATGAAAGGGCCCAGCGAAGAACTATAGGGATCACATTTTATTAATCTCTTAAATTAGGGGGAAGGATGTACCAAGGAAGTGAAGAAATTCAGATAAATTGAGGGGAAATGAAGTGGAGCAATAAAATTCAAAATAATGATAATTTGCATAAACTCAGGTGTTTTACTGTTAGTAGATTGAGCAACTGAATGAAAGGGAATATAAAACCATGCAACAAAAGGCATGCAGAGGATAAAAAAAAAGGGAATAGAACAACATTTTTTGTGGTACTGGCCACACAGGCTATAACTTATGAAACAAGACTGATGAAAACAAGACTCAGCAGTTTGGACCTCTTTGTTTCATTCCTGTGATGAAGATGAGAGAAGAGATACGTAAATCAGTTTTTTTCTCTTAACTTCTGGAAGGTTTTAAGACACTGCACTGCAGAATGAGGTACAAAAATGCAGACAGACAGACGAGCAGGAATGTTCATGAGGAAAGGAGACCTGTACCTTTGGTCCTCTTTGGATTGTTTTTGCTGAGAGGACTTTACCTGCTGTTTCCTTCCACGCCACTCTCCATATTTCTCCTTTAAGATCTGAACTCAACATTTCATGCTGACTACCCTTCGGTGAAGACTGTCCTGCCATCACCCACCAGTGAACGCCGGTGAGCACGACTGCCCAGCAGGCCATAGCACAGCAAATCAAGCCATAGGAAGTCTGAACCTGTGTCAAATTGCCCACGCACGAGGAAGATGTTTTATAGTGTGCAGTTGTGTCCTGGTGAATCTGTGTGCTCTGCTCCCTCTGCAATATTCATTAACACAAGTCACTCGTATAGTAAATATTTATTTAACTTTAAGATTTATACAGTGTCTTTCCCTACAGCATCTATGTGGTATTTGCAGAAATTAAAAACATAAGTTATATGAAGCTTTCAATAATGTTTTGCATTAAACTGCTACTGTTGTCAGAAATAAATCAGCCATATTGTCATGAAATGAAATAAACCTAACAAAACCCAAACAAGCAGAAGTACAAAATCAATCAACCAAAAGCTAACCAAATAAATGTGGCTTGCATAAATACAAGCAAGAAAGATTGGCTATATCAGCTGCATCTCTGAAATACCTAGACATGAATGAAAGCAGGCATCATTAATCTGCATTGATTGCACTTGTTTGCTGTGCCGTGCTTCCTATCTGACCTGAACACTAGCTGGAAGCCATACTGCTAACGTTATTTGTAGGCAGATGTATGTTTGCAGCAGAGCTGGTGTTAAAGGCGAGCAATCATGGTAACTGCTAAGTTTAGGAATGTGAAAGGGGAGCATTTTTCTCTGGCAGCAAAGGCAGTTTGAGGGGTTCCAGCCTTGTTGCTCATTTTCTCCTTTGTCTCTCTGTTCATCACTCCAGCGGTTGCTTAAGGGCAGCTATTAGTGCAATTTTGCTATATGGTCAATCGGTGAGTTGTTTTAGATTAAATACCTCCAAAAGCACCATTAACAAAGAAAATCAGAAAGAACAGCAAACTCCTCCAGTCATTGCACTGATCCGGTTTAGGACACAACCTCACAAACAGCTAAACCAGCACCACTGAGAGACCAGTGACCTCTGGGAGCAAGAAAAGAGGGGGAAACAGAGGCTGCAGAAGGCTCTTCAGCCAGCTTTACTGACAGGGTAAATGTTTGTGTAACTACACACTAAGTTAGGGAGCCGTGCCAGTCTCCAGTGGTGGCTGTGGGGGTAAGAGGGACTTTTCCCTTTCCCAAGGCCCTCAGACATCTGAAGCTGACTCTGGTCACTACAGGCTTACGGATACGGGGCTGCGTGTGAGCTCCTATTTTAAACACTGCACACACCATCGCTTTGCTTTTGCTTTTCGTGTTGGGCTACATGCTCAACCCATGGTAAGGCAAAGCACTTAACTAACTAACTTCACACATCCGAGTTAGGAAGGCTGCAATAAACAATTGCTTTGCCATTTGCATGCTTTGTTTCCATAGGTTTCCTTTAGCGATGGATTCCTCCCATAATAAATACACAGAGTGAGGGTGCCCAAACCTGCCACAGTGCTTCCAACTAAGCAATTCCCATTGAAAGGCGGCCAATTCGCTAGGTGCTTACATGGAAAGCCAAGCACTCTCAAAAATCTAATCCACTCTCAGAGTACCTTCTGCTCCATGATCTATATTCCTATTTTACCTTTTCACCAGTTGATTGTTTAAGTTCTAAAGTGTGCTGGATTAAGTTTGGTTTTCATTTGTACCCTGTCACAGAAATAACATTATCCAGCTGTAGAAGAGAGCAAAAATGAATCCAGAGTGGTTTCACTTGCATATCAGTCCTGCAGCCATGACTCTCCCTGCTTGCATTAAGTGGGATTTATTTTTCCCTTTGTGAAGAATCAGTGGTTTGACTTATGATATTACTTAGCATGATGATGCCAGTGCAGGGACCGGTTCTTATTACAGCGATTTGGTAACAGATGCAGATATAAATGAATATACCTTAGAACAGCATTTCCCCATCTTTCTCCTTTTAGTACCATATTGTGCTTTTTAAAACATCCTTTACAACTCCTTGCTAAGGAAACCAATCTGCATCATTTGCCCCTTTAAAGACCATCTTTGGTGAAATAGATTTCACAGGCAATGTAGTGAGGGTTTCATAGGAAATTGGATTTTTTTCCTCACTTTGTTGTACAAAAGGTTAACATTTATTTCTGTTTGGTATTGCACACCTCAAAGATGTCCCCTGCAGGCTCTGTCTGTTGGCAGTCAACATGGGTTTAAAGAATGCTCTCTAGGCCATTTTGCAGTGAGAAAGTAGTCTTACATGGAAATGCAAACAAAACCTTTAAAGCTTTTGATCTTCTTGGGGACTTGATGGAATCTCTTGAGCAAATTGAAGGATTACATGCAACAGCAAATATGTACAAGTATAACAAATTAACTGTAAATGATATAACTAATCTAAAATGGAAGTATAAGATACTACTGTCTTATGGCAGCATTTGAACTTTGTTTCGCTAAAACTCAAGGATATTTTAAAAGAAATGGTAAATGACTATTGACTACAAATATTCATTCAAATGCAAAAGAGAATTGCTCTGGGGTTTCTTTTCCTTTAATCTCCTTCTGATTTGATCTAAGCACATCCTTCTAACCTTAATGCAGAGGGGGGGAGGGAGTGGGGGGGACAAGCTGTGAAATTCATACTGCTAATCCCCTGAGGACTTTCTAATCAGACAAGAGCCACTAGGGAGATAGTTTCCTAAAGGTCTTTTGTTTCTCCTCATGTAAAGAACACAGAGAGCAGGTACGCTGCTGTGCATGGTACACTGAGAGTTTTGCATGGTAAAACAATAACACTTTGAAAGGCAGCAGGATTACCATATCTTCTTGTACTAATTGTCATTCAAAAAGGTGACCTATAAATTTCCCCCTGCTTTGAGCAGAGGTGGTGTGGTGACCTGGTCAACCCAGGTTCAAGTGTCATTGATTGGATGATGATGGACAAGGAAGAGTCCTTTGCCAGACGTGAATCTACTTGACATTTCACTCATCAAGCACCTTGGGTTTATTTTCTAAATCAGCCTTTTCTCTTGCTTTGCTTACAGTTTAGCAACAGTGGCATGCACAGGCACATCATCACGTTTGCATCTGGTCACAGCTCTTGGGAGCAGGCGTAAAGGAAGAAAAGCCTATGGATAATTTTCACTTCACATAACTTTCAAATGGATGGAGTGAGCAGCAGTCAGGACTGAAACACTGAGAAACTCACATCATTAAGAACTTCAAAAGAGGAGGACTGCAAAGCCTCTCTTGCAGCACCATCAACTAATTTGTCATCCCTTCGGGAATGCTTCTGTTCAAAATGATAGAAAATACTTCACAATCATGATAACAGTTTGGGAAAAAAGTCAAAGCCATCACCTTTATCAGGCTCTTTTGAAGTTAAATGTATCTCATTTCAAGACATGTAAAGTATTCTTAATATAGGCAATTATTAAAAAGATCACATGCAGAAGGCGGCATCTTTTACTACTCTCATGTTTACAGACAGGATTACAAATCCATGTTCTCTATTGAAATCATGCAATCAAACCTTTCAAACTTGCAGTTTAATTACTACCACTGCCTGAAATGTTTAACAGGTCCCAGACATTAAGGGTCTGTTTAAGATGCAGTTTTTGCATCTGCCTTTCCAGTTAAACAGGTATAACCTTGAGTGCGAGCTGAGTAAGAGTAATATATTGGCATTGCACGCTGTGCTTTAGCCACACAGAAAATGTATGTCACTTGAATCATATTGCTACTGAAAATGCAGTACAGTCCTCCCCTTCCCATGCCAACAGAGGTGTAGTTTTATTAGGATAAAAATGCTTCGTTTCAGTATGAATAACTGACAGTCAGGAAAAGGAATGGGTCAGTAGCAGGGAGCATGCCAGTTTAGCCATTTCAATGTAAAATACCTGTGGTATGGGTACCATTGCGTGAACATGCTGGGCGACGAGGCGTGAGAGGTCCGAGCGGGGCCCGGGGGAGTCAGAGGAAGCAGAGCGCTTCTGCTTATCAGAAGATGACTCTGTCCTATCAACCAGTCTGAGCCCCGCAGAGTGCAAAGGCTTTTCAGCACTGATTTGCCCTGTCAGGATGACAGGCTTATCTGGGACCTCCCCATGGCTGGCTAGGACAGATATCCCAGGTCCAGCACACTTAGGCACCGCTCCCTCCCTCGCAAGCTTACCACCAGGGTTGAGCCTTCCATCCGCTATCATTCCCAATAATCACAGCAAGTGTTTTGGCTAGCTATACCATGCTGTCAAGGCCCGACGCTCACAGAGAGTGAAGTACTGAATACAACTGGTCCAAATACGCAAAGAAAATGTTTGTTCACTACAAAAACCAGTTTTGGTCCAGCTGAAAAAACTGACAAATTCATGCCAGGCTTGGTGAATTTTAACAGCCCCTCCCCACCCCGAACAGTCAAGACATTTTACCTGTTGTTCAAGGATGCCTTAATTTAATAAGGAAAGAGAAGGTCTAATCCTTTCTCCCCTGAACCCTGGTATGTAAATGAAACATCTTCATTATACAAAGTTGATTCTTGTTTGGCATTTTTTATTTTTCAGGGGTGAAGGATGTAACTTCACAGTGAAAACTGAGCGCACTTTTGGGTGATGTAATATTTTCATTCAGCTTGCAGACTGTAAAATCAGTTTTCTTGGCTCTATTAATGCAAATACCTGCATGTGCTCTTTCAACTAATACAACATGATAAAGAAGATCTCCCTGAAAGAAATGAACAATTCTGATACATGCAAGAATGCAGAAGAGCGGTGTTTGGCGAGTAGTGTTGAGCAAGCAAAGACTGACTAATAGGTATGGGATGATGGAAGAGCAATCCAGGAGGCATTGGCACTGCTGATTTAATTGCATAACTTAACAGGTGAAAGAGAGATAGTATTAGTTCCCTGGCTATTTTTCCAGCTGCCTTTGGTAAAATGCACAGTGACCAAGCCAGCTAACAGGAATCTGTAAAATATGGCTGGGCATAAGTAAGCTGCAAGTCAAACACAGCGGCAGAATGATGCGGTGATTGGGAGCATCAAGGCAGAATATAGGCACAGCCTTGTCAAGGATCTGCCAATGTTTGTTATGAGAACGAGCTGCGAGTTCCCATCATGTGGGTAACAGAAATTCCCTGCAGGACAGCTGAGGCCTCCTGCTCTACAGCCTTGTGGCTAGTGCCTAGGCTGTCTAACAGGGGCTGAGCGTGGCCCTTCCCCACGCAGATGCAGTTATATGATTTCCGTCCTTGACATGATTGATCATTTTCAGGATTCTTTCAAGAAGTTAATATCTTTGAGACCTTTATCTCTTGCTCAGACTTGGATGAAATTAGTCAGGGAGCTCAGAGAAGAAGGAAGGGCAGACAGATGGGGAACTGACCAGTAAGCGAATAGACAGAAAACACGGTCTACTTCTTTTAGCTTCCTTTCAGGGACATCCTAGCAATCATCTGGGATCACTGCATCACACATGACAACCAGCCACATACAGCAATTCCACCACTTATCCTAAAAGCCACTCACTGTTCTCCCCTTGTTAATAAGTCATGCCCTGTTTCTGTGTCACTGATGTCCACCTTCCTCAGCTTCTCTTTCTGTTCACATGTTTATATACTAAGAATGACCCTAAAACCAAACCTAGCTTAAGCTTCAGACCTAATTCACTACTACAAATTTCTATAACTCCAGAAAGAATGGTATTTCCTGGAGTATCGTGTAAATATTGGCCACAATGAATAAAAACAAAAACTGTAGAGCAAACCTGGCTGAAGGCAAAGCAGACATTGTATGGAATAATGCTAGCTTGCGTTAAACCTCCACCATTTTTCTTGAGGCATATTTTTATTGCTACATTTTAAAGAAATTCTGGAATGAAAAGCCATAATTAGAAAGTGAATAAAACCCAAAGCACAGGCCTAGAAGGTAAATAAGACCCCACAGACAGGTCTCTCTCTGCCCCCCTTCCCTCAAAGCCAGCTTGTGAAGTGGCATTGCAACCTGATTGTTTCTCTCCAAATTTCTGCAAGTACAGTTAATAAAAAGCCAGGAATTTCCCATCTTTGGTTATGAAAAGGAAGTTTCCGAGATTGGAGTCACTGATAAATTGAATAGCCCCTCTCTAAATGGCCTTATTACTTCCGTCTCCTTCCCAAAGCTTTGAGTACAACAAAATATTTATATGCATCCTGGCAACAGCCCAACTCAAAAATATTATACAGCTGGTCCTACTGATTTCAATGCCTGTGGAATAAATGGCTACCCGTGTGAGTAAAGGACCCAGAAATAAGACCCCAAATTATAATATTTAAAATGTGTATTTTAAATATGTATAAAAATTCTCAAGTAATGAGCTTATATGTTTTTTAAATTGTTTTTAATCATAGCCTTAATACATGGTCTTAAAATCTGATTTTAAATCTTCACAGAATGATCCTGTCCATGCTGAGGGACATCCCTGTGTGACCGTAGGAAGCAATCTTACTTGGACCATTTCTAAATGGATTTCCCCAATAACAATCAGTACAATACTCTGGATTTGAGAGGGGCTATACAGCTCTTTTCCTTTCATTTTTCTTCTTTAGATTGTAGCATACATTCTCTGTAAAACATTCCACTGCTTAATTTTAGAACAGAAACTGATGTCTACAGAAAAAGGGATTTTTTACTGGCTGAGAAAATTCAAAAATTTCAACATCAACTAATCTACAAATGAAGCCCAGGGCACTCGCTAAGTACATTTTGCTTTTTTTAAAAAAGGCATATAAACAATAACCTTTCACAGCAAGTCTTTACTTAAATTCACGTTGGAGAAATGCATATGAATTCTCATGCAAATGGAATGAAATGATTCTCAGGACTGGTTTGTCTGAGTAAGCAGCAGCTATATGAGCTTTGAAAGGGAAATTTATCCAGAGGAAAAATTATTTTTGCCAAAATGATTAAGCATTTGGGGAGATGACTGTCAAAACAGAACCACAAACTTTCTTGGTTAAAATCTTTACTGATTAAATTCCTGCGAAAATATTCATAAGACAAAGCCATAAACACATTTTCTATTCCACAATGCAATAAAAAATATAAATCAAATATATCAAAATAACATTATGGGTAACTGTAAATTTCAGTCAGATCTGATGACACAATAAATTTCATGCGCAGGAGAAAAAAGAGGATATTATATTTAGGAAACACATACTTCCTAATGTTGCATTTAGGAAGCATACATTCATTTGAAGGATTTATTTTCTGAAAGGATTCAAAAGTATTTTGTAGAAATGTAAATTAAGCATAAAGTGGCGAAAGACTTTTTTTTAAGGCCTTTTTCAGCAGCTGTAGATGTGTCACAAGACAGAAGACACGTGCTGTTCTCCATTAGGACTCAAAGCAGAACAAAGCAGAGGACATGAGGTGTAAAGGGAAGGAGGCATAGGAAAGATTTGTCTTTGCTCTTGGTATAAAATAACAAAGCTGGTTCTTCCACCAGATTTTTTTCACTGAACAGAGGCACAAAATCCGCTCCCTCCTGCAGGCCAGGATCTCTACGTATAGTTCAACTGCATGACAATACTGAAAAATCCAAACAGCACCTTTTATTTCACCTCTTAAGAATCACGGTGTAAATGAATTACCAGGATTATCATAGGATGAAGTGCCATCATCTAACCTCGGGGAGTCTACCGACCTGTGTAAGAGTTTGGATCTGACCCCACGTGAATTCCTGAGATGTGCCACTGTATTTGTATTTCACTATGAATCATACAGCTTTTATTTGACTGGAATCAATAAATCGAAAATATGTTATTCATCCGAGTTACTACTTAACATGCTATTTTTCAGCAGAATCAACAGTCTTATCAGTGTATGTAAACACTCTGCAACTGTATCTCTTGAGCACTAACACAGAATGTGATACTGAAGTGCCTGCTATTTAGATATCATTTCCTTAGTAGCAAAGGTACATGGAGAAGACCACTCAGAGCTTGGCAAGTGGCTTTTTTTTTTTTTTTAATTAGCAAGGTTTTGTTTGATTTTCAGACCTTCTGAAAAAAAACCTCCCAAGGAAGTCTGCTGAATAGCCACCCAGTCCTCAGCTGTTCTGATGTTCAGGTCAACACCCACCACGGCAGCTAGTGAGAGAGCTAATTCTTCTTTCATCTCAGGAAATTACCACAGGTAGTGGGCTACCCATAATTTGAATACATGAGAAATTAAAATACTTGAGAATTTCTGATCTTGGGGGAAATAAGGCTAAGTGCTTCATTCACATTTTTATCTGATTTAGAAGACAGAAGACCAATCAGGAGACAGGGAGGAGGAATATTTATTTCAATTAAGTTTCAGCTCAGCTTGGTTTAATAGTAGTGAATCCAGCACAGAAAAAAGACCATTTGTCTATATATAAACAAAGAAAAGGTTCACCTGCTCAACCCTAACTACTGTAATCATCCCCTATGTGTAAAATTAGGCTGAGCAGTTTTTAAATGAAAAGATTTTAAGGGCTGGAAGTGGCATTTAGAAACAACACTATTTCTCCAAAAGCAAGCTCAGCCCCCTTGCTTGACTAGAAAACTGCTCCTTCTCTGGCACTGACACCACCGCCGACTCAAAAGCTGTTACAGCTCTCCCTCAACAGAGCACATAAACATAACCATATGGTATGAGGAAATGGAGTCACTGTGGAGAAAAGGGAGCAACAGGCTGTTCTCAGACCCTCCCTGGTCAGCAACTGCTGGAAAGCAAGTGCAGCTTAATCCTCACCCAGAGCTGTACCCCTCCGGGGAGTTTGGGGCACAGTTGGTCTCTGCCTGTGGTACAACCATTTGAAGGGACATCATGACAAATGAGAGGTGAAATGAAGTCTACGGATATCCTGGCAGACTGACAGCACACAGATTCGGTCAATCATTAGGGAAAGAAGTTGCACTGCTGCACACCATTTCAGCTCGGATCAATTAATATGAGAGACATCTTTTCTGAAAAAAGGCAATTTTGACAGCAGACGAAACCAGTTTGTAATTAGCGTGTTGACCACTTATCGGGCAATTTAAAAAAAAGTTTTAGTGCTGTTTGTGACACCCTAGAAACAAACATTTGTTGAGCCTAAATATTCTTAATGTAGAAAATATTTATAAAACAAAAAGTCATGCATACTTAGCATGTTTGTGTCCAGTTCATTGGAGACAGTGTTCAAAAACAGCTTGTTCTAAAAATATTACCAAATTAAACTGGCAAGGATCACTGGAGAGTTAGTTTATTTGCCTTGAGAGCTTAGGTATGCAAACTGAAATAACTAGGAGCAGTATAAATCTTGAATGCTGAATTATTCAGAGCACTTTATTCACAGGTCCTTTCCAGGATTTTTTTGCCTATTAATTGTGCCATTCTGCACCTGCCATCCTGCAATGCCTATCTGGATTGTGTAGTCTCTGATCACAGAAGTACATCCAACAGCAATGTGTATATTTAAGGAGACTACGATGTACCCTGGCAGGATGTGAATGTAGGACAGAGGATGGCTGCCCCAACAACTCTGCTTCACCCTCTTTATGAGCTTACTGCAATGCCTGTTTTCACTTCACTAGCCATACTAACTTCAGCATTATGTTTTTCCTCTTCTGTGGTAAGCATTTTCTTTCCTGTTCTGCTGTTGAGTGAGGAAAAAGCTCTCAGATAAAACACAAAGCCTGTCCTTCAGTTCTTCTCCCCCAGCCATCTGCAGCAGAGGTGGAGAGCTCCAGCTCTTCAGTGCAGTTAATGTCATTTATGCTGCTTGTCCGGCATCTACCAAAGCGGCCTCTAAGCTAGCTATACCCACATGATGCCTCCACAATATAAACTTTCTACAACAAGCACTTCCCCAACCACTCCCTCAGACATCATTGCTTAGGCTTGATCAGGATGGATGCAAACGTCAGCAGGTGTCTTAAGAAGAGATTTTATTTGAGGGAGGACAGAAGTGCGGTAGTGTCCTCAAAGGAGAGGACATTGGTTAGAGCACAGACTTTCCTATGGAAGAGACAAACACAGGTTCTTGTTTGATAAACTTTATCCTAGCTCCTATATATGCTTCTGTTTATCTTCCCCCTCATGGCCTGGTGGGAAGTTTGGAAGAACAAAAAAACTCCACAACAAAAGTGTTTCTTCCTGTTGTTTCTGCTTCGGAGGCTGCCATGCTAGGAGCGATCCCCCCATCTGGGAGAAAGTGCTTCTTCCTAGCTTTGGGAGGGGAAAGGTGGTGGAGCTATCCACAGACTTCCTGCAAACTGTGCAGGTACAGATGCTGTGCTCCCCCTGTTTTGTGCTTGCTTCTAATTACTTGGGATTTCTCTGAGGAAACACGATGATTATTGCAAAATTCTCAAATAAGTACCTTTATGTCTCTCGCTGAAATAGTCTCCTTTCAATGAGACAGATAGGTTTTGTTTCAATAAGAATGTGTCCAAGGGAAGTTTTCTCTTGGCTGATTGAAATTCTGCTGGGAAGAGGATCCCTCTTTTTCTCTTTTTATGCCTATCTCTACCAAACACTTCTTATTTTCTATCTTATGGTGGAAGATTTACGTGATTTAAAGTCATCCCCAAATGATCAGGTATTCCATCATAAATTTTGCCTGAGCAAAAGGCTCCTTACAAAAAATCTCTGCAAAGCTTTAATTCTAAACAAAATGAGGGCAAAAACGGGACTGCTCCCTCTTTTTAGTTTTAAAGCTGAAATAACTGAGCAGGTGGTAGACTTAAACATAATAACCCAGGATAATGAACTGCATTTTCATGTTATGTGAAGACGGGAGAAGAACCCAGCAAATGAGAGACTGTTTAATTTCTAAGAATCCTCACCCTACTCCTCTCACAGACATTTCAGTCTATAGCAATACCTAGGCAATTTCTGTTTTCCTTTTCTCCTGTTCTGGTTTCATCCTTGAATACTTTTCAGGCAAGTAGATATTCAAGTGCCCAACTATGTTTTATTTTTTAAAAGACAAATTTAAAATAAAAAGTTGAAAAAAATACCCCCTAGCACTGCGCTCTCTAATAGGCAAAATAAAAATTAAGTTGATAATAAGAAAGAAAATAATACTCAGCTATGTTTATAGACAAATCTTGCTCTGATATTCCGTCAGTACACCAGTATCTTGCTAGATGTATCCTGACTAAGTGCTGTTTTAAGAAAATAAAAATAAAGAAATCATTAAAAATGTGTTATATCTGTTCAAATTGAGGCCCTAGTAATCAACTTCAGACCCCCAAGGTCACTTGGCCAGCTTGTGATTACAACAGCAACTTCAGCACTCGGTATTGTCCTACGGCTGTGGCAGGTCAATGGAAAAATGTTCTTTAAACACCATAAGCATCTGATTGTGCAATACCTAAATCAGTGTCATTGATTATTCACAGTGCTGGACCGCTCAAAGCTGGGGAAGTAATTAGGGCTTTTTGTGTGGATTATCCACTGAGAAAAGGTCAAATAACTACAAACAGTGCCAGAAAACAGGAGTCACCAAGGACCTCAGCCTCCGTGATCAGTTAAGAAATGCTAAAGCAGGGTTTGATAATGATGTGCTTATGCCAGGTTCTACAGGATTTGATCATTCTGTCATAGAAATCCAATGAAGCATGAGTGATGGCTACTTTTTCCCTTGAAGCTTGCTTCAGGTCCCTGATGCCCGTCAAGCAAGTTTGTCAGTGAAACTTGACTGAGAAGAATTTAAAAGGCAGTTTTTGTTCCAAGGGGAAATGTACATATATATATGTATATACATGTGTGTGTGTAAGTAAATGACTGCCCAGTCATTTTAGACACACACTTTCTAATTTAGATCCAAATACTTGGTTTGTTCCATCTTTTGTCCTCCCTGCTGAAAAACCTGCCTTTGCCAACGGGCCATGCTGCACCCGCTCACAGATCTTTTATCAGAATACACCTCCCAGCTCTCCAAATGGGAAGTCTGTACAAAGAACAGCCTTCTGCTAATGACTTTCTCCCTATTGAAATGTGAGAAGCAATAAAAGAAGTCCCTAGTTTTGTAACAGCATTTCCAACGCTTGCTGAGTTTACAGGGGTACTGCTACTTAGCAACACCTTGTAAATTTAATTGCTAAGCCAGGGTGTACAAAGCATTCCAGTTCCATATGGGAGCCATTCCTTACAGACCTCCTTCCCTGGGAGCTCCCAATGTTGTAAATCTCTTCCCCTCCTCCCGTCTCCGAATTGCACCAACACTTTGGATGATTAGGACTGCAGCAGCGATCAACATTTTCCCCTAGTCATTCCTTTCCATCGATCATTTAAATGAGGGATTATTCTGTTTTCCCATTTCAGCCCATGGATCAATTGTTTAAAACAATAGACGGAGGTTAGTTCAGAAAATTGGTGCATCAAGAGGAACACATAAAGACACTCTTTGCACAGGGGAAAGTAACTTTATATTACTTGGGCTGAGGGAAAAAGCCAATGAAAGAGGACATACAATAAAAAGAAACTTAAACAAAAAAGGAATAGTGGTAGCTAGCAGTATGTATATTTGCACAAGTAAAGGCAGGGTCTTGTAATGCCTGTAGTGAAAACACAGGCAGGGAAAGCAGGACAGCACTAGTCAGATTGATGTGATAGCGGGAATCCACAACCCTCTGGCTTCTGCTTCACCATGGAAGAGCATTTCAAGTGTGCAATGAACACTTGAGGTTTTTATTTTTAATGGAAATCTTACGGCACTGGCAAGAGAAGTGGAAGACTGACAAAGTTTTGACAGGCTGAGCACTTGGGCCATTTTGTAGGACTTGGTGGATAAAGAGCATAGAGAGAGATGAATAGTAGGCTCACCAAGCATCTAAAGGCAGGCATTTAGATATTTAGTGTGGTTTTCATCCTTGGACTTATGGTTTTGGCAAAAGAAAAGAACTTGTCCTGGTAAAGGCAGCATTCTTAAAGCTAACAGGGTGGTCCATCTTCTTTAAAATGTCTCCTTAAATATTGTTATCTGGAAAATCTCTGCGTCACTTTCATCTTAGGACCCCCATTGAACTCAAACATTAATGATGTGGAATAAACATTTCATTACTACAACTTAAGTTAGGCCCAGTGCTGTCAGGTAGGACTGTAACCCAATTATTATATTTATATGATAAATTCCACAGGGTGATTAATTTACCTTTAGTGTTCTTGAATTTGCTATGGTTCTATATTCATCACAATATTAGATATCAGGCCCATGTGTTTTGCAGACCTCTGCAACCATTTTATTTGGATGGGTTTTTTTTTCCCCCTCTCCTTGCTTTCCACTGAGACTAAGCAGGTAGCTCAGGTACAAAGCAGGAGGAGGGATGAACAGGCAGAAAGCCATAACACGCAGAGTCAGCTACAGCTTCTCTTTGCCTCGGAGCACGCAGCACTGTGATGTTCCAGACTTTCTGGTACTCTGCAGCAGAGTTTATAATTTGACCAACTGTTACTTAGAAAATATATGCTTGGGAAAAAAAAAAAAAGATAGGAGATAAAAGGGGAGTGAAAGGTAACATTGCAGGTGAAATTCAACCCAGAGTAAAATGCTGTAGACATCGCTTATGCCTTAGAAGAAAGATTTACTGTAGAAATCATCTATTCACGAGATTTTATTTCCCATCTATAAAGCTCCAGGAAAAAGCAGTGCAGTGCCCCTCATGCTGAACTTATCACAAAACAGCACTACTATGTGCAGAAGGGTGCCAGCGCCAATTTTATCAGGTATCCAGCTGCAGAAAGTTACATGAAGCTGAACGGATGCAAAGCAGAGAGGCCCCTGATCCATATGCATTTCCATGGCTCTCGAGGCCCTACCACCCGGTGGGAGGGTGCGGGAAGGCTGAGACAGCAGTGCTGGGCTGAGCTGCACGGCAGTCCTGCCTGCTGGGCACGGGCCAAAGGAAGAGAGAAATTCATATCCCCCCGCTGCTCTGCGCTTCGCCTGCACTGTGTCCAAATACTTGGGCAAGCAACAAATACGGCTTAGAGCAGACTTTCCATTCCACGGCAAATTTGGAAGCTGTTCTGTGCTGTAGTTAATCCTTACTGGGATTAGCAGCCTTATCACTATTTTCCACGTAACCATGACAGGGAGATTTCACTATGGCCCTTTTATCATCCATACACAACAACGAGGATTTGAGTTCTGGCAGTTGCCATTATTTCAGTCAGTAAAAATAGAAATATGGCTTAACTATTTCATCAGATTTTTGTTTTATTTCCCACTACGGCTTATACAGTAAAACTTTGCTGTAACATATTGTAACTTAAGGTATATAGCTCTCCTATCAACAGCTGTATTCTGATTTGTAGTCCAATAAGCTTTTTCGCTGCAGATTTCATGTGTACAGTTGTGTTGAGGTGTAATATATCACCGCAGCATTTTTAAACTCAGAGCAATAATGTATTCGATTAGGTTGGAAATAAAACATCTAGTTTTCCTTACAATAAATCTTTTACTAAGCCCTCTACATCACATGTTCAACAAGGAAATAATACATGTCATTCAGACTAAGGGTTATTGTAGACTGCTGGGGGAAACACGAAATTCTGGAGGTTTCATCAGTCCTGTGAAATCCTGCAACATGGTAAGTGTACAAATTAGAAAAGGATGTAATATGTGACTAATGACACCTCTTGGGATATTCTTTGAGCCCATATTTACTGTTATGATCAGTAGGTTCATTTAAGCTGCAGGAGTTGAAAAGTAATACTAAAGTCGAGTGAAAACACCTCTGAGTTCATTAGATGTGGTTGTAATTCAAACTTAGAAGGCATTTCTTTTCTTCTCTGTCATTCTTCATATTACTGGAAATATAGTGCTTGAGCTCCTAATAAAAGCATTATACATGATCACATATCTACAGTCCCTGCAAAACACGTTTACACCTCGACATCTGTAGCAGTGCCACAGTCTGAGCAGCACCCTAATTCACCCCAGATGTCTCTTTAAAGGAAATACTGTAGTAGGGCTACTGTTCATAATATTTTCTGAGCATTGCTTTTATTACTTTGAAAGACTGATTTTTCAAGTGTCACAGACATCTGCAGTCACTTTTTTTTTTTTCCTGTGGAGGGAAAAGCTGTGTCACGTGTTTAAATATGAATAGAGATTTTGGTAATATTCACCCCTGGAAATGCCAATTGTTGACCATACATCATCCCCTATCCATCAGCTGCATTATATAACAAGGATTTCATTATATGCAGTCTCTCCGTAGCAGAGCACACGCTCTCGCCAGTATTGTATCGGCTATTGCTTCGAGCACTCTCAGAGAGTGGCATGCCAGAGCTCTTTATCCACACTTCAGTCAGCATTTTGCCAGCTCATAAGTGTGCCAGATGGTCTGCAGTGTTTGGTGATGCTCGCTTCACAGCCAGCACTGTGGTGAATGAGACTCCATGAGGACGGGTCCCCAAACAACTCCATCCCTTTCAGATAGGGTGGTGTGGATGAGGAGCTCAGCAGCCGTCCCAGCATTGCTGTAAGGAGGGAGACAAGCCAAACCGAACTGTAGGGATCCGCAGTACTAGAGGCACTAAGAGCTGAAAACAAAGCACGGTCCTAGAGAAGGGTTTTCCCAGGTCCAGAGTTCTACAGACATGCAGGTTTCCCTGGCCAAATTTATACCTACACAGACTCCGACCCATGCTATCCGTACTTTGGAGCCTTATCCCAGAGTCCATAAGGACCATGGCCAAACTCTGGACATCACAGAATGGTTGAGGTTGGGAGGAACCTCTGGAGATCATCTAATCCAACCCTCCTGCTCAGAGCTGGGTGAGCTAGGGCAGGTTCCTCAAGACATTGCCCAGTCGAGTTTTGATTATCTCCAAAGATGGAAATTCTGTGACCTCTCTGGGCAACTTGTTCTAGTGTTCTAGGCCATCAGGTTGGTCAGACATAATTTTGTTTTCATAAATCCATGATAACTACTCCCAATCACCTTCTCACAGGTCAGGCTAGACAACGTCTGGTCCAAGCAGGAGAAAACCGTCCATAGGTGATCTTTTGCCTTGCACCATCTTTCTTACTTCTTTGTGGTATGCTGACATTGCAGATTTTAGAAAGAAGAGGACAAGGATGTGGGCAATGCAGATGCCCTGGTCCACTGGAGTAGCTCACCTCCTTCTTCTGAATATAGAATGGGAGGCTAAGACAGCCTTTATGGCTGTAAGAGACTTTCCCTAGAGAAAGGCTGGTGTGTGTTATCTGTGGAGTAACAGAGACTATTTTTCTACAGTGTGCTGTTGTTGGGCCGAAACCATAGCATGACCAGTAAACCCTCTGCGTGTGGTGGAGCTTTGGATGAAGCAAGTGAGTACCAGGGTGTAGAGGTTGCAGAGTCTGGTTGGTACGGTGGTGTGGGCACTATTTAGTGAGACATGTATTGGCAGAGGTGGACTGCTCTTGGCAGTGGCACCCCTGACTATGGAGCTGTTGAAATGCTGGAGATGGAACTGAGAGGAACTGCAGCTGCTACTCCAAGCTCATCTGCCAACCCCTCCTCCCTCGGCTCCAAGCTTCAGCATGGGTGCTTGCAAATTCACTGGTACTTCGGGCTCAACTGTTTGAAGATGTGTAACTATTAAATAAATACGCTCATACCTCTTGTACGCATGCTATCACAACTGAGCAACTCAAAGACCAATATTAACATTTTAATTTCTTGGGTCTTTTTCTTTTGAAATTCAATATTACATTAAGAAAGGATCCAGCCCTGAACACTTCTTGAAGAAAAATCACAGTGATGTCAATTTGCTGTCAGGTAAGGTAAGAAGATTTCTTCCTCGTGCTTCCTTTCCTGTATAGTCTATTTAGCGACTGAGCCCTCCAAAATGTACGTGGGGACATCCCACAATAATGGGCATGTTCATATGCAAAATATATGTAAAATTAGTCATTGTTTAAATATGAAAGCTGTGACCTCTTTGGGACAAAGAAAAAGGACAGGTACAATATGTATTTAAAGCACGTAGCATATTTTTTAATCCTTCCAGCCTCATTTTCAACCCTCTTCTCCCACAATGCCCAGTTAGGCAGCTATGCAGGGCACTTGCAGAAACAGTGCACTTGATGACTTAATGGACAGTTTAAATTTTGTGGAAAAAATTTCAAATCATTCTTCACAGTTCATTTTTTAATTTGAAAAACCACAGACGTGAAAACCAAATGTAATCTCCCATTAAAGTATACCAAATTGAAACCTTTATGAGTGGATAGAACAGTGAATATGATTGCACCAAAATATCATAGAAGCAGCTCTTCTTTTTTTTCCTTTTGCAGTGTAACACCTCTCACGTAGGTATTTTTAAAAAGTAAGGTAAGGCTCATGTTTTGAATTTCATGGAATAGAATCCAGTGGGGGAAGACAGGGATAGGAAACAATCAGGGAGAGAGGTTGAGCTGACAGTGCAGTTTCTTTGCAGTGACAACCACATGTGTTCATAAATATTTTACAAGTGCAGCTTTCAGACTAGTAAATTTAACTGCCACATTAATGCAGCTTGCAAGTTTATAACCTGGACATTTGTGTGTTGTGAATGTCCAGTATTCTGCAGATGATGACAGTAAAAGGTTTATATTTTGAAGGCTTTTCTCCTGTAGAGTGCTTTCTAGCTGTAAGACTCTTGTGTTACACAGCAGCTGTGCTTGTGGTATAATACCACAATTCATCAATTACTAATTCCATTGAAAGATGTCACAAATATACTCTTTATGACATATTCCACGCGATCCATGAACGGGGCAGAATCTTTTCATGTCCAAGAACACCACAGAGTCATCTCAGGAGAGCTGCAGAAAAAGTTGTATGCTTTTTACATTCAATGCATTTTATTATTAACACTACAGAGGTTCTAAAATGAAAATGATGAAAATAAATGTTGTAATCAGAACCAATTATGAGCAAAATGATTGCAGCTGACATTCAGAAATGTTATCAAGATCACAAATACCACTACTCAGCATTAAGACTGTCTCCCATAAGTCAATGTTAAAATTAGTGGTCATTTGCAGAGCTTAAATATGGTTCAGCAAATGGTGTGGATCCTTCCACTTATTTGGATAAAACAGGGAGAGAATGACAAATGATATCCTAAAAGGAAGACGACATTGTTAAAGGGCAGACTAGAATCGAAAAAACCTAGAGGGTCTGGAAATGTGTGAAGAGAATGAGCCAGCTATACTGGACTTGGTGAGGGCAAATGCCACAATCACCCTATAGAGTAGAGGTGTTTTGTATTGAATCTCTTCATCTAGCTTCAGGACTCTGACATTATAATGACAGAAATGAAGAAAAAGTCAAGGGGGAAGCAATAAAAAGTAAAAGAACAAACTTTCTTCTGGAAATTTCTAACCTGTTGTGAAACCTGATTTGCCCTGATCTTGTATTGAAACTTTTAATCTTTCACAAGAATTACACTCTTGGCTGCAAAACCTGACCCATCCCACTAGCTGCCATGTCAGGGAAGCATTAAGCCTGTGGCAGAGGATGTGGTTTGATTCAGCTTGTCTTCCCTGCAGCTTCTTCTGAAGGCAGTTCTGCAGAGCTTTTGATGAGAACTAAACCTCCTTATCTTTTGCATATTCCTCAAGCAAAGCCAATGATAAACGCTCTGAGCACAGCAATCCTCCCCAGTGCAGGTACGCATTATACGCATTTTCCTTTACAAGCCAAGGTGAATTTATCCCTATGGAAAAATGCTTCAAAAAAGCTGTCTACCAGTAGCGTTGATGGCTGGCTCCTTGACTGTTTTCTGCCAGAGTCCAATCCCGTTGATATGCACCAATCTGAGTAATCCTGCGGCAGGTGGCAAGGTGGTGCTTGTTAGGTGAAATTATCCTTCTCAGTGAAATGAACTGTATACTACAAAATTCTTCTTTTTTGTCTTTTTCATGAACACACCACAATCCTTCGCAGCCAATTACAACCAAAACCATCCTGGATTTGCTCTTCTAGATTACTTTGGTCTGAAGAATAAGAGCCCGTGAAGTGCAGATACTTCTTTCCATTGTTTCTAACAAAAGGGATAAAAGCAGTCAAGTGCTTCTTACAGGAACTCAGGAAAACTGCTTTAAAACTGATTGAATCAATTTCCCTTTATCTTGTTACCTCCGACCTGAGCAATTTTAAAGAGTTCAAGCCAAGTAACTGCAATCCATGGCTCTGACATTATATCCATACATCTCTCCCTTTTTCTTTCTGTTCCAAAAGTTCTGCTGCACATCCCACAGGGCTGAGCCTTCCAAGCAAGAGATGAGCCACCTGAGAGGGTATCATGTGTTGGAACGTGAAATTCAACCTTTCTCTTTAAGAGTTCCCAAACTACTTTCTTGCTCTGCACTGCATGCATCTGTGCTTAATTGTTTTTCTTCTAGGTGTAAGAACAAAAGATTGTTCAATTTATTTAGTGCCTAGTGTCTTACAAGTGCAATGGAATAAAGACGCAAGGAGGCTGTGAGCCTTCTACTAGGTTTTCTGTTTACACATAGGTATGTCAAATATTCCCTAAGTGGGTTGATGCATTTAAAAAACAAAATGGCCCAAACCAGACAACATATTCTAATGCACCTTATCATCTCATATGCTTAAACTTTCAAAATGTAGACTTCTCAGTACCTATGACACCTGCAAAAATTCCTTCTGTTACTTTGATGAATATGAAAATATTGCATCTGTACTTTACTGCCAGCCTCTAGCTTTCAGAGCAGGTCTTACTTCTTTCAAATGTTTCAGGAGGTAGGGAGAAAGATTGTTAGGTACCTATACTGGGACTTCCCCCCCCAACTCTTAATTTTTTCTAAAACCTCTTTGAAAACCTTTCTGGATTTGATTTATTTTTCATCCCAGTCCCAGATAGATACAGGCAATAAGCAATATGCCCTCTGCTTGCTCCCTTCCAATCTTGTATGCACAGTTATTAATCTTCATAATGTTTCTCAGACAGGTCTTTGTTCCCTAATGACTCCAGGCACACCTTTGGTCATATTAGTAGGCAAAAACTCTGGTGTTTTTCAGGACAGATTTCCCATAGTTTAGTTTATGAACCAAGTTCTGAATGTTTACTTAGGCACTCATTCAAATTTGGACCTAGAGTTTTACAAGTAGCAAGCAATCACTGCCTTCAGTGTTGTATGGCTTCAGACTCTTTTTTAGATGTATTTTGAGCACTTAAGATCCTAAGTTTTGTTATAGGTCAATGATGTCACTGAAGCTGTCTAAGTCCATTTTTAAAGTGGACCTTCGCTGTGTCAATCATTTAAACTGAAGATGTGGAGTGAATCAATGCCTAAATCCTTTTAAAAATGCTACAGAAATTGCACAGAATTTAGATTACTACATGCCATGTTGCCAGTCTCTAGAGTTCTAATATTTTTGTTTCAGAAAAATGAATAAAAGGAAAATATACTTCATGTATATGAAGTGTCAGCCTATTGAATGTGCATTATAACCAAAGCCATACAATTTACAATAAGATGTTTTACTAAAATCCCACGTACCATTGCATCAGATGGCCATTGCACAAAGTCAGCTAGTTGACTGTATGAATTTGCAAGGTTTCTGTTCCTCCTCTAAAGTACAAAATATAGATCACTGCCAAAGACAACGAAAACTGTACCTGATTATTCAAGATGGTTCAATATGGGATGGACAGTCCTCTGTTACACAAGAAGTTTATGGTGTTTATTTAAAGAAGATCAAATGAGTGAAGAACAATTGCCATGGAAACAAATCCTGTAAGTTTTGCTTCAAAATAATGATTTTGCATCTAGAAGTATAAGCTGTCCTAAATAAAAACCAGACTGGGACAAGATTTTGAAACATGGGTTCTTCTAACTCTACTTAAACTGTAATATGGCATGCTGGGTTTTCAGCAACATGGAACACGCTGTACAGATCCAGACAAAGCTCTTCTGGATAGTGGGCTCTGGTCTTAATGATTTAAAAAGGGGTAACCATAAAATTAAAATTTTACATTTTAAAAAATATTTTGAAGTTGTACTTTCGGGTTGTTTTTTTTTTTTTTTTCTATTAATCACCGGCTACAGAACAAGCAGGGGAAAATAACACAGAAACATTATTTGCATATGGACAATGAATCACATTTAAAGAAAGCATTAGCTTGTATTTATAGAATTTTGAACGTATCACTGATGACAGTTTATCGCCCGTAAAATTCTATAACAACAGTATCTTAACACATAATGGTTTGTGGTTTCCTTTGCCCAAGAAAGAGAAAAATGACCCTAAATAGTTCTGTTTTTTTAAAACTACTAGAGTATTTGACTGTTGCATTTCACAGGCATAATGAAGCAGACTTTAAACAAAAATAATCACACACTTTGATGGAATATTTCCCTGTGCCCTGTGTCTGAGTAAAATCTGTGCCATAAACTCAGTGATCAGCAAGGCCTTGCCAGGGAGATTGCAGATTCAAAGCTGCTTTAGTGTTTGACAGCACTGTTCCCTCTCAAAGGGTAAAATGCACCATGAACTGTCTAGGGTATTATTTAGAGCACTTTAAATCAGGAACTAATTTGTGCCATGCAAAAAGTCATCAGGATTTGTTTTATTTGGAATGATCATAAGGCCAAAAGAGAAAACTTCCACATAAATCTCTCTCTCTCTCACATTTGAGAAAGAGACCTTATAGAATCATAGAATTGTCTAGGTTGGAAATGACCTTCAAGATCATTGAGTCCAACCATTAACCTAGCGCTACCAAGTTCACCACTAAACCATGTCCCTAAGCACCACATCTACACGTCTTTTAAATACCTCCAGTCAAGTGCATTACGGGAATATGTGGTCAGTGCTTGCAGTAGGAAGAGAAGAAACTTAATAATTTAAAAATTTTAGTTAAAACCACAGAAATTCTTTAACTAACTTGTATGATATGAAGCATTTCCTAGCTATCTTTCAACACTTTGGTGGAAATAAGGTGCAGAATTCCCCATGTAAAGGGGGACTCTCTGCCATTTTTCTAAGTCCCCTGTGTGTGTGGGGTGCAAGAAATAAGGAAGGCAATTAAAATCTCATGATATGATCTCAAGCTTTGTGAGAGGCCCTTCTAAACAACAATTTTGCATAGCTGCTAGGTCACTTTGTTCCTGGTTCTTTTTTCGGAGCATCTAGTTGGCTCCAGCATCAGAATAAGGTAAATGCTGCAGTAAAGATCACTGATATCTTAAATACTGCTATTTATATGCATACTGTGTTGTCTTATTACAGGTAGATATAACTTCTTGATTAGCCAGTGGAAAAAAAAGCCAGTATTATTCCTTAGTCCTATTAATTAGAATTAAGGAATTAATTAGTTATATTTATGAAAGTCTTAACCTCTACAAGAAGGCTTTCTTTCACTATGTTTCATCTGAACATAACTCATTGGACAGTATATTAAGCAAATTAATATTTGGAAAGAATTTTATAATTTTCAGGCTAACTCTCTCAACTCCCATCAACAGTGTGATACCCTCAGCTGAAACAAGGAAACAGCTGCTCCATGGACTTTATTTTAGCATTAACAATTAACTTTTTCACCTCCCCATTCCTGGAGGTGGAATAACACTTCCCCTATTACTTCTCAGAGTTTATTGTACTGCTTAGGGTACTTCCATTGAAAAGGCTTTTCTCTTGTGAGCCGGAACACGGTCAGCTGGGCAGGTTAGGCCAAACCAGACTATATCTCATTCCACAAAATATACTGGACCAAAGTCAATATCTAAGTTTTCCTATTACTATTTAGATACCACCCATACCTTTATTAATTATGAGTTATACTACCATGTCCTTTCCCTCCATCCTTTATTGCTCAATAGTCTTCTGCCTTCTGGTTTGTAAGGGAGAGGACGTACTCATGAAGAAAGCTTATATATGGAAAACATTGCTGAGCAATTTCTTGGGATGCAGTCTTCATTGTGCCTACTGAAATGCCAAGCCTCCTATTGCCTCAACACTTTTCAGTAGTTCACTTTATTAGGTCCCACCTGTGAAGTGAAAAGCAATATGATTATTGAAGAAAGCTTGCTTTTACTTGACAGGTTTCAAGTACCAGATCTAATTATCATGCCATAAGCTGACAATTTCAAAAGATAATCTTCTGATAAATACTATGTTAAAGCCAACACATTAAACGCATTTTCTCATTATGCTAATTGGAATGGAAACAATATTTTCCTTGCCATGGGCACATTCGAACGTGGTCAGGCAGAAGCTGTAACAAAAACAGGTAGCAATTTTATTATAATTAAAGATAATACATTCAGCTTCAAACATGGAACTGGACAGCAATTCCTGCAGGCAGCTACTATCCACGACGTGTCATTTTAACAGAGCAACCCGAGAATATGGTGTTCTTGATGCTATGCATTTGTCTATGTATGTACCCCATTCAGTCTTTGAACCTTTTTGCTTTCAACCTCATTAGAAACGAGCCAATGTTTCACAGATACTGAAATTATTTAAAAGTTCATGAAGATATGAACAGGAGAGGGGATCCCATAAATTCTGGACAAAGAAAAGGCTGAAGTATTGAGTTCAAAAGTTGTAAGACCTAAGAGAATCCACACTGGAGACAGCAGGATCTTCCATATGTGCCAGCCTGCGAACAAACCTCCTTCAGAGCTCATAGTCAACCACAAGACAAAAACGGTTGGTTTCAGTAGTTCTGGTGCTCATAAAAGTACTGACTTAGAAAGGTGGTGACATATTCTGTAAAAGAGGAGACCAAGGGCAACTACCTTCTTGCTCTCCTGTACACTTGCAAGACTCACATGATCTGGAGCCCCTTGCTTGGTAGCCTTTTCTGTCCAGAGGCTGTCTACTGGGTTGGCAGGACTTCCCATGTCCCTCAGAGAAGGTGTACTCTTTTGCAAGCAATACCCAGTAACAGGGATATTCCCTGCAGTGAAAGCAAATCACCATCTTATCTCCTCGACTTTCTTCTTTGATTTAGGAACACCTAGAAGAAAATGCCCAGATTGACACCATTGTTAATTCTGTTTTATGGAAAGCTGATAGATAAAGCTAGAAAGCTGTGTGATAAAAACATTATGCCTACCAGTATGCCATCCCCACACCTTTCAGACAAATATATGGCATGAAGCATGACAAAAATGTGCAGATCAGATTCTCCTCCTATGGTCGTGCTTTCAGATAAGCCATCTACTGAAGGTTTTACTTTCCTAGTGTCACACAATCTAAACAAAAATACATATGGAGAGACAGAGATTGAGAGAAAAAGGACAATCTTCTGAGCAACACAATCTTCAGATCTGTAGATCATAAAGCTACAACATAAGAAATGCATGAATCTTGCCAGAGCCTTCCTGCGGTACAGGTGATATAGTCTGAATTTTCTCTGATGCTGATTCCAGCACCAGCTATTTTTGTTAAGTTACTGAACTTTCTAAACAAAAAGTTCATGATGTTTTGAAGGACTACAGGTGAACATGGTCTCTCCCACCTCATTTCTGCTCTCCAAGTGACCTGATTTTGCTGAAGAAGGAGTGAAGGACCTGCCTGCAGGGTTTTTCACCCCAAGGTGTAGGTTATCATGCAGGACACTGCTGAGAAGCATTGATGTATTGCATTTATTTAAGACTGTGATACTGCGCTAGTACTGGTGTCACCCCAAGGTGTAGGCTGTAATGCAGGACAGTGCTGAGAAGCATTGATGTATTGCATTTATTTAGGACTGTGATACTACTCTAGTACTGATGTATCTTTGACTCTCAACCATTCACATCACTATTGGGTGCATCTCTTGATGCATCTCTGTGAAACAATATATACGTCTATGAAATGGGGTTGTTAATAGGTAATTCACAAAGGTATCTTAGTTTAATCATATAGTTGGCCAGCAAAGATCTACTGGGTAATTTTGGGAAAGCATCAATATCCCTTTAACCACACAGCACTCACATATGTCAATTTTTATATTCAGAGCTGTGTCCCATCAGGACAAGAATGTGAAAATTAATTCAGATGACATGCTGTTGGTATGGTGCAAATAAACGGTGTTCTGACATATCTCAAAGGCATTTGCATAACTCCAAGGTGCAGGTGTTTCCAAGAATCCTTGGCATGGCTTATGAATGCTGGAGAATTTAGCTTCAGGCTTCCCGGCCAAAATACACTCCTAACACTATGTCAAGAAAAGAAACATATCAGCTCATAGAATAATTCCTAAATCTTACTATATCAAGCAGTGAGGACTTTCTGTAGAAGCTACTAGGGGGTAGAAAGAAAAATCCCAAGAGAAGGCGGTTGTATATATGGATATGAACTGGCAGTCTTATATACATGAGACATTCAGACCCTTTGGATCAAGTCTCTACAGTAAGTTGGCAATGCTTTGAGATAGACAACTCTTTTCCTGTGGCTTGCAGTTGCCATGAATTTACTGGAAGCACTGACTCATGCTTAATTAGTGGTGCCTTGGGTTACTTTTATATTGTTTTTATGCGTTTATAGTATCTGCTATTTTTAAGGCACGTATTAGTCTTCAGAATATTTCATTGTAATCTGGCACAATGATTTTTCTGTAAGATATTGAAACCTGAAAAAACTATCGTTTCAATATCTTGTTTTGACTTAATTCCAAGCAGACAAATCTATGGATGATAAGCTTTCTTCATATAAGTCAGTTAATCAAGTAATGGATTGGTTATTAACTAATACATGGAGTTGGCTCCACACCTAAATTCCTCAGAGATAATGGAATGATACCTATTAGAATGATTGCACAGCTCTCTAAATAGAAAGCAACATTTTTTCTATCTGTAAGGAGACCAGGAAAGTGTTAATGTTTTAAATCCCTGACAAATCTCAGTGGAAAACATCTTTGCTTGTAGTGTTTGTTCACCACATGGTGCATGCTTCAGAAGGTGCTAAATCAGCAAAACTGCTGAATTTGAAATATCGGGAACATTCATCTGCCTCTGAATTCAGTTATGCTATGTGTAAAGATCCTGAATAGAATCTGATAGTGTAACAGCAATGTGGAATTGCATATTAAACATACCTAACCTGTCATTAAAAACCTCTAATTACAGCCATCAGATGAGTCCCTGTGCTGCTACTTGTCATGCTATATCTATATATCATTTTAATGGGAGAAGATAGTATTTCTGATTATGTCGCTTAATGTACAATATATGAAAGTTATGGGCCTGAACCTGTTCCCATGGAGGTCAATGACAGTTTTGCCATTGTCTTCAATTAGAGCAGGATGTGGTTTTATGACACTAGAGTTTCATTTGCATTAATTAATTTACTTAGTAGGTAATGAAAAACTTGAAAAAACAGCCCCCTGGCTCATGAGTTTGGCACTGTATTTAATACTTTCATTAGGAATAATTGCATTGATAAACTTTTAAGCAGAAATGGGTAAGATGGATCAGTGTATTAGGCAAAATCAAGCTTACCAGCAGTTGATTGGGAAGCTCTGAGACTGCCTTCCGTGCCCTAGCCTCGTTTTCTTTTATTTGTCAGTGACTAGGTCTAGGATGTTGAATCTTTAATGCCTAGCAGTGTAAGATGAAAGCACAACAGTTTCATACTTTATGGATTTATATGCTTTATACATCATGGAGACATTTGCTCAGTGGACACTACAGAACTGGGAGATAGTTTTCAGGTCAGCAGCCTCACTGGGAATGGCAAGGATAGATGGGTGATGAGGCTGAGGTGGTTCTTCACATCATGGTTGAAGCCAGGAGCTACCTATGTGGGAAGATCCATATAGATGTCACTGAACGCAAACACAATCCTGTGGAAGGAGTCTTACATAGTGTGCTTCGATTTCTTAAATTAACTCTAACATATCATCTCCTTCTAACTTTCTTAGTTTTTTAGCTGTTAACAGCATTGGTTATGTTAGCATCAGGCTCATGCCTGGGAAAGATAAGAAGCTGTGAAAACAGCAATGGGGGCAGTTCTGCCAAGCTAGCAGGAGTGCACTGTGCCAGCTGGTGGGGATGTAGGTTAGTCCCAAAATGCACAGCCTGGGACTGAAGAATTATAAGGAGTCTATATATAAGACCAATCACAGAAAGGACAGGAATCAAATGATCTTCCGGTGAGCCAGTGACAGCTGAAGGATTTTACGGTGGCTTGCTGGAGGGGTGGTATGACCCAGCAGTGGATGTACTTGTTCAGGATTTCTGTGGTCCGGCTGATTTCCACATGCTGCCCCATACTTCCTCTGTCACCCTGGCAAAGCCACTTCTCCTCCTGGGCTCTGCTTCTACAGCCTGTATGTAACAGCTCCTCTTTACCTCGCAAGGTTTCTGTTTTGGTTGGGTTTGTAAGGTGCTTGGTTACCCAAGTGTCAGGAGCTATAAAGTACCAAGATCAATTGAAAACCCGTCAGTCAGAACTTGAAAACCCATCAGTCTCTGTATTCAGAGCTTTTTATTAAATTAAGAAGAAAAAAAAAGTGAGACAATATTGGCTTGGGGTCTGCTTGCCCCCTTTAGCATATTGCTATGATTGTCTTGGAATACTTTTAGCCAGGCACACTGTAGTTTATGGACATTATTGTAGAAATACTTGCTGAGAAAAGCTATTTTATTAATTGAGTAGTCTCACTGTAAACCATGTGATATCCCAGAAGACACTTTATAAATAAAGTGTATTTGCATCAGGAGTTTTTCAAGGTTCTCTATTTTACAAAATAATAATTCACGGCTTAAACTAAATCCATCGAGGTGAAGTTTATCAGTTGAGCACTTTAATAGAATGGGATCAAATGCAATTTCTAGTGGAGACAACAAATGCTTCTTACTTGGCATAATATTTTACATATCTATGTATCACTTTAAAGAAGGTAATTGATGATGTTCCTCTTGTAGATAAAATGAGTTTGCATAGCAAGAAATGAGCCTATACATCGGCCTCACTTGGACCAGTCCTTTCTATGCGAGCCTGAAGAAGATTTTAATCTGTGTTTCCCAGAAACAATGCTGAATTCAGACAAGAAGAATAGCTATTTCATTTGAAATTTTATCATACTTTCCGGATTTGTTGCTGTTTGTGGCAATCACATAAGAGTAGCAAAAAAATATTAATAAAAAAGCTAGGAATGCTGCAAGGAAAAACACTGAGTTAAGCACATTAAGACAAAAATTCATCTGAGCTGTTTTATAAAGAAAGATAGAGAGCTAATGCCTATGCATATGATGTAACATTTAGCTCTTCTTGTTAGCTAGACTATAATTTGTCATGCATTCATTTTTTTAGGTTGATGGAAGCACTCTTCTAAAGTGCACTTTGACTTTTTAAAAATAAAAACAACCCAGCAGCTCCTTTTAACTTTTTTAACTCTTAGCTTACCACTTCACTAATGTTTAGTGGAAGGCTCTCACTGTATCTCTTTGAGAAATGCCATTTGTTTAGGAAGTTCTTTGTCTTTATTTCAGTTAAAAGATTGGCAAATCAAAGCCTGCGAGCCAGTACTCCATAGCTTATTGCAGAAATTTTATTTAGATTTTACCCTGATTTTGATTCAGTTCCACTTTAAACCAAAGTGACTGTTTTATTTCCCCTGTGAAGGGAAATGTAGCATTATACAGAAAAGTTTTGCAACTCTGGAAACCCCTTTTTTTCCTGCAAATCTACTGTTACTGCTCCTTCTACAATGTACAGACGAGGGAACTTTAAAAAGGGGATGCCCTGCTGCTCACAAAACATGATACTAGCAGATAGGCACACTTAAGCTGGCTGTGCCTCAAGGCTTCTGCTAATTATTGTCAAATTTACCTTTGAGTCTCCAAAGTAACAATTTTTGCATGATTACCCAAGGAAACCTGTCCACCTATTGATTTCTCCCTAAAATCTGATTGCTATATCTGGTAGATATAGTCTTCAGATACTACATTCTTAAAAACTTGTTGAAAAGCAGGTGCTGGATGAAGGACAGAGAGCCAGGCTAATGCCACCACTGCGGAAAAGACTGCCACCCGGGCTCAGCAGGTACCTATTCTGTTTGGCTTGCAGGCTGGTCAACCAGCAGAAGTGCGCTGACAGGCCAAACAGAACAGCAATCCCTCCAAACCGGGCACAGAAAATGCTGCCCCTTTCTCACTGATGGAGTAAGAGGGAAAAAAAAGAGGGCAGCGGCTCAGATGATGGTGAGTGTCTTATAGCACAGGGGACTGAAATGATGCTATTGCAATAGGAAAAGGATGTAGGATCTTCATACAGAAATGCATGGAAAAGTTGTCTTCATTAACTTCATTATCTATGGTATAATTTGCTTAAAATATGACTCAATGCGTTATATCGTAGTTAACAAAAGGCTGAAAGAACTAGAAAGAACACTAAATTTAGATTAGACGTTACCTACATTTTCTTTTTATTTCATCTACCTTTCAAAGAACAATGAAGTATTGCTTTTACTTCTGGAGAATGCAACAGGCTGTTTATGCATGTTTACTCACCTCGGAGTTATTAAGCCTCTTTATTGCTCCAAAATATTTACTAGATATCAAGGTTATATAGGGAGTAAAAGAAAAGTTTATGTAAGATCCAATTATTAACTCCAGCCAAACAGAGCTTCCCTCCCCACTTCCTTCCTAAAACCATGTTCAGCTGCAGAAGACCCATCAGGGCATCTCTATACATCTTGAAGAGGAGAAACGGGGAGGGGAAGAGTCTTCACTCCTTTAGTATTTCATTTTAAGATGTATAAGAACAAAGGGCTAGATACATACAGGAACAAATGGATTTAGTATGAGCTGAAATCTCGCAACTCTTATTCAGCTGGTTGTCTCCACACTTCATTGGAACTATTTGCATGATGAGCCACAGAGGTCGTCTTCTGTGATACTTGGGGAGTTATCTTTGGCTTGCTTTCATAGACTTCAGCGAGACAAAATGTCCACTGAAATCTCACACCTATGCCAAAACTAACTTTCAGGATGTTCCATTTGAATCAATCCAGCTGGAAAATCACCTCAAAACCGGATCTTAGTGAAACTCTGAAGCCTTTACCTGATATGACTTTTCTTAATAAAATTTTTTTTAAAGAAGACACTGAACTTGAGCTTGATGAGATACAAAGTATTATTTTGTCTAATAAAATATTGGATAATGCATAATCCTACAAACTAATAGATGCTCAGATAAAAAGAAGTGCTTATGCAAAAATGTTTCCCACAATATGTAATGCTTAGAAAACATAATTTGAAGTTATATTTATTATGCTATAGTTTTGATAATGTAAACACCAATCTTTCTTTCTAGAGGTAATTCTTAGCTAGGTAAAATTAGACATTGCTGGCATAGATCCAAGTACAAAAATGAAGAATTATGCCCTTGTTGCTCCTTATCTGGAAAGGCGAAAACTTCAGCATCAAAAATAAGCATTCTGAAGGCTGAGCAGGTAGTCATGATACGGTGCATAGCAAATGATCTAGGGGACCATTCTCCATCTTTTTCAGTTCAGCACCTCTCTGTGGTCGTACAGCTGGGAAAACATGGAGAGGGAAGGGAATGACTTGTGTTTCTTGACATGTGTTTATAAACCTGTTGGGAATTGCTGTCCTCAGGCTGAGGCCTCAAAATGATAGGCTCACAGAAAGCAACATTCAGAGCAAGACAGTACCAACCTGAGAAGTACTCCATAAATGGCAGGTCACCTTCACAAAGAAAAGTACATCAGTTTTGTAATTCAGAACATGAAACAGTGACGCCGAAGTCTCCAAACTGTGTAGAAAAAAGGTTGCTATAGCAATTTTTCATCATATAAACTAATAAAAACCCAAGCACTTGGTGTTCAATACTTTTAGTTTCACTGAGTACATTTTAATGCCATTTGTGATCATCAAAGCATCCCATAAATTGAAGAGTGTGTTCAGCTCATGTTCGACAGACTGAATTCAATGGGCTGAATTCTAAGAGCAAGACCATGTTTCCACATCCTAACAAAGTACAGCCAATGCAACCCAACTGTGCAAACAATACTTGAATGCTTGAAAGATTTTGTTTCTGTATAAAATGCCTGTAAGAGGATAGCAAAATAGGAAGCTTTCATGGAGATGGATTCTGAAGAGAAGAGGATACACAAAATTTTAATGAGTTCTTACATGAAGTACTAGCTCTTCTTAATGCTTCAAAGTTAATTTGTAAACTTATTCTCAGAACAACTGCTGTGATGTCTCCAATATATCTCTGCCTGTGAGGAAATAATTTCAACTCGAGCAGTAGTACCAGATCCTAAGAAAATATTAATGATGTTTTGCCAGAGACAAAGGGTTCAGAATATGTTTTTCCACTGTTAGAGGCACTGCAGCTTTTCTTCAGTGCAGCGACCAGAGTCAAAATGCATAAAGAGTTGCCACATGTAGAGCACTGTCATTCAATAAATAATTTTCCGTTTTTTTTAAGCCCAGAAGTTTTTGCATTTCTTTGTAAAGAAAGCACTTCTGTAAAGAACGTCTGTACTTCTTCTGTTTAACAGCTATATGTGCATGCCAGAAATCTTTGCCAACTGCTGTTTAATGTAATTAAAGAATTAAAAAATACAAATATTCTGATTATTGACTAGCTATTTTGTTTTGAATCTGTCAGACTCAAAGAAGACAGACAGCCAATGGGATGAACAGATGAGAACACGGAGTAGCCTCAACAATGCTGCTGCTGCCTGTATGAAACAGTGCAGGGAGCAGTGCAGGGAGCATGCACTGTAATCCAATTAATTTTCTATTAAAGGAGATACAGAGAACAAGCAGCAGCTGCGCACAGGTCCTGTTTCCTTCTTCTCCTGGAATCTAAGTTTTAAAAGCACGGCTGCAGAAAAGTGAAACATTTAATGGAAAAATGCTAGATTTCCCAGTACGCTGGATATGTCGGATTTCTTCAGGGGGGAAACGCGGCGGTGATGCTGCTCCTGAATGGGAAACTTTATTCTTCTTACAGCTGCGTTCCTGTAGGCTCTCTGCAGATGCAGGTAGGCTACTCCTCCTGAACTCCCTGTTTTCGTAGCTCTCCCCACGCAGAAGGACAATAAACTGCTGTGTGTTCCCTGTGACATTGCTACCCACACATCAAGTACCCCTGATCTATGGGCCTGATGAGGTGAAGCGGTGCGTCTGGTTTCGATGAGGAACAAGCTGTGGAATCTTCACAAACCAGGCTGAAACGGCGCTGAAGCCAGGCTCGTTTCAGTGCAGGAGTCTGTTTTGAATTATGCTTCCTATTAGTGGTAGATTTAAAAATTAGGGAACTATGAGTAAATCTGGAACTTAACAAGGCTTAAAATAGGCCTGGGTCACAAATCTTGCTAACTGTGTGATGGGCTGGTCTTCAGTGCAACAAGAAGGAGGTCTTTAAGAAAAAAAGTAAGTAGAAAAAACCAGAGTGACTAGAGTATGGGGGGTAGAAAATAATAAGGGTAAGTTATTTCTTCCCATTTTATGTTCTGAAACTCAGGGAAAGCTCATAGAAATGGTAAACATATGGAATAAATTATCAGGAAAAGTGATCTCAAAACAAAGACTACAACAGAGTTCAAGTGACACCCTTGACTCATTTCTGGAACAGAAATGGATGGAGCCATAAAGTCAACACAAAAAAGTAGGATTATGATTAACCTGAAAAAGGGCAAGCAAATTAGACTACAAGCCCTTTTCTCGTTCCTTATGGCAGCTTCCCAAGACTGCACATCTGAAATGTGTAATTTCACATAAGCCCAAAGAGCCCTCCGTGCCAACCACAGAAAAATTAATCAAACGTATTCTTGTACCAGAAGAGTAGTAGGTATTTATACAAATAAAGAGGCAAGATCTATTTATACACATATGCACCCAGATGCGTGTGCATGTTTATTTTGAAATTAGATAACTAACATAAAAATCATTATGCAACATTATCCAGGTCAGTTAGTTAACTGCTTGAGTTTCAGTCAAGATGGCCATAAAATCAGGTAATAAAGCTGCAACGCTTTGAAAACCCAGATGTATTTGAAATGAGTTGTTCCATGTAATTAAGAGAGATGTTAGAGGTCAGGAGAACAATATAATCTAACACCACGTAAACATTGCAGACTTCAGCTGGCACAGCTACATCAAGCAGAAGTACAAAACTGTTTTAATACCTGACTGATACAGCTGTACTGCCAGCTGTGCCACAAGTGTTAATATAATTACACCGGTATAAAGGCAAAATTTCATAAGTATAACTTCTTTTTCTTGCTGTCTTTTTCTACGCTGGTACCATACATAGATGTGCTAACATAACTGCAGCTCTAACACAAACACTTTCTGTAGTAATAACATAGATATAGCCAAAACCACCAAGGTCACAGAAGCACATGCTAAGAGTTTACTTTGACTATTTCTACACTAAACATATTACATCACTGATGTGCTCCAAACACATACAACTAGGGATTTGCGGGAAAAATAGATCAAAGCTGCCCCATAAGCAAAACTTCTACAAAGTCAGCCCTTCCTGCGGCCCAGCTGTGTTGCTTAGGGACAGCCTCTCTTCCTACTTCTGCCCACGCATCTGTGCTAACAGACGCCACTACCGACAGGCCCGTTCCCACTGCTTCACTTTCGATTCCTTATTTCACTGCATGCCTCGTGTGTGCATGCGATTTCCTCCTCTCAAGTTCTCTGGCTTGATTTTCCCAGCCGCAACCGCTGGGACATCGGCACGGCCGTGCCATGAGGTCGGGCTGTGGTGTGCTATCCCAAACCCTGACGCTGGTAACGATGGCAGCTCTGCTATCCCAAACCCAGCCACTGGCAATGACGGCAGGCCGAGAGGGAAGAGGGGGAACCAGCAGGGCCTTGCTGAACGCCAGGGCCGACATTCTCTCCATTATTCCCCCAGCAGCGCCACCCCGCCTGCCAACAGGCGCGCTAAGGTCGGCACCGTGCTCCGGATGAAGGCTGGAAAGATATTTGGAAGAAACTGGGTCCAAAATTTATCACTCTTCATACCCAGCGCCCCCTCCACCACCCGGCCCGACCCGGCGAGAAGAGGGCGAGGTCGCCAGCCCGCGGCTTGGGAAGGGCCTGACGCTTGGGCGGGACAATCCACGGACCAATCAGAGAGTAACTTCCGGGAAGTCTCATCCAATAGTCAACTCCTCGTGGGCTTCGGGGCGGAGGCGAGCGGATGACTGACGCTGAGCGCCATGTTTGACTCGGGCAAGAGGGACGGGCCTGCATGGTGCCCCCACGCAAAATGGCTGCTAGCAGCGGTCACGTGGGAGGCGGCCCCTCGCGGCGGGGGCGTTGCTAAGGGGGACAGCCAGCCGCGGGGAGAAGGACGGGGGTGCGGTGGGTGGGTGAGGCGCATGCGCGGCTCTGGGGGGGCGGGGCGGAGGGCGAGCGCGTCATGAAGCCCCGCCCCATGCCCCCAAGCCCCGCCCCCGCGGCTCGCGGCCCTGCCGTTGCGGCCGGGGGGGCGGGGCCTTCGCTTCCTCGTTGCCGGGGCCGGGCCCGGGGCCGGGGCGAGCCGTCGAGCCCTGCCCGCGGGCTGTCCCCCGCCGCCCTCAGCATGCAGGGCGCGCTGGCCGTCCCCGAGGAGGTCTGCAGCCTCCTGGCAGGTAAGGCCGGCCGCCGGCAGGCAGGCAGGCAGGCAGGCAGGGAGGGAGGGAGGGAGGGCTTCCCGGGGGGCGGGCGGTGAGCAGGGCGGAGGGGAGGCCGAGGGGGGCGGGCCGGCGGGGGGGTGTGACGGGCCGGGGCAGCCGGCGCGGCCGGGGCTTGTGGGGGAACCAGCCCCTTGTGCCGCAGCCCCGGCGGAGCGCTCCTCAGCGGGGGCTGGGCGCTCGCTTCCACTTCGGGGGTTCGCTCCCCCCGGCCCCGTCGGTTCCTCTCCCCCCGTTACTTCCTCCCCCGGCGCCCCGGGGCGGCGGCTGCCCTCCGGCGCGGTGCCGCGCTTCCCTTCCCCGCGACTGCTCGGCGCACCCGAAAGGAGGAAGGATGGAGGTCCGGCTCCCGCTGCCAGCCTGGCCGCCGGGAAGCCTTCCCTCCCTGCCTGCCTCCCTCCCCCGCAGCCCCCCGTCCGCCTGTGGGAGGGGTGCGGGGCCCCCGCGGAGCTACCCCGGGGGGTGGCGGTCCTCCGCTGACAGGCGTGCCTGGAGGGAAGCGGGCCTCGGGCAGGCCCCGCGGCCCGGCCGCTGGCCGCCGGGCCCACCACTGAGCCCTCAGCGGCAAGTTTGGCCCCTCCAGGGTGTGTCAGTGGCCCGGCAGGTGCCGTCGGGGGTTAAACCCTGCTGTTGTGGTGCCCGCAGCGCCGCTTCCCCCAGGTGACTGGAAAAAATTAAAAAAAAAACCTTCCCCGCTAAACAGCGTAGGCTAATGTCATCGAAGTGCATTAAGATGCTCCTTCATTGCTGGCATATTGTCATATCAGTTAAATGCCTCTGACGGTGACTGCCCACGCTCTTGCGGAGCATAGGAATGGGAGGGCTTCTCACCATGAAAAGTTACCAGCAATAGTGTTAGTAGAGACTTAAAAATACCGGTGATATTTTTTATATTCAAGATCTAGATTTTGTGTTTTTAAAGCTTATTTTCTGCTGTCCGTTAAAACAAATTGTGTATTTCCAGTTTGGGATTTCTTCTACCTTTATGAAAAACCCATAAAAGGCTTTACTATCCTGAAACAATTTCAGTTTCAGTGGGAGTATCTTTCTTTTGAGAACTTCTTTTTCTGCCACAGGAACTTGTGTAGCCCTGACTAAGCCATTCAAATTACGCACGCTTTTCAAATTCCTCCCTCTGAAATGAAGTACTCGATTACCTGGCTGGGCACCTGCTAGAATCTAGTGTAGCTCATCACCTTTGAAGACTGTTCTTGTTTTAAACATTTTGATTGTAAGAGCTAATGCTTGCAACATACTACTCTTACCAGTCAGTCTTCTCATCTTTAAAGCACTTCTGCCAACTGTCCTAAGTGTTTTCCTAGCCGCTGTTTGTAACTGCATTATTTGCTGATCATACCGTCGTAAAAGCTGCATGAAAGGCCAACAGAAAGAAGGAAAGCTTCTGATAATTTCTTCTCATGGCATAGATTCTTAATAATTTAAAAAAATATATATTAAAAAAATAGCCTTAGAGAGCCTTTCCAAACCTTGGTAGTTTCTGTGGTATTATTGTATTCTGGAACTTGTGATCACATGAAGTGTGTGTGTGTGTTTGTTTTGGAGCTGTTTTCACTGTATGAAGCTGATCTTAGGAACTCTTCAATGTTTTAAGTGCTTTTAGGATTTTTTCAGGAGAGGATGTGATGCAGATGAGATCATTCCAGACTGTGATTTGTTTTTTGTCATGGTACCTCAACTTCACTGGTCCTTCTCCCCATCTTTATCCAGTCTCCCATGGAAAGAATGATATAAAGGTTTGTATTTTGAAGTGAAACTGAGAACACCTATTTTTTTCCCCTCAAGGGGGCTGTTTATATGTTCTTTCAGTGTCACTATGATCAATGGCCTAAGTTATATACAGGTATCTAGTGTTTGTACAGTGTGTACAGCTTCAGCTTTTCTGGAAGAAAACGAGATGGTTTCTTTAGTGCAGTCTGTAGAACTGAATTTAAGAAGTGAATGGAATGATTTACCAATGATCTTTAAATCTTTGGTTTATTATTGTGGTAGCATAAATGCTACATAATACATCTCTACAACTGTAACTGTTATATTTTCAACTTAATTTGCTTTCACACGCAATTTTGTTTTGGGACTCAGTACAAAATGGGCTTAACTGAGCTTAAATATTAATTTTATAACAGTGTAATTATGGAGTAAGCAGAAGTCTAGCAGGGTGGAGACGAGGTAGTGAGGAACAATTAATAGATTGTAACTTTTCATCCTTACTTGCAGAATTATCAAAGGGAAAGAAACGTAAGGATAATTATGGTTATACAATGTAAAAATTCAATAACCTGATTCCTTTTTTAAAAAATATGGGCTTACTGTTTTGTTGTTTGTTTTGTTGTTTGTTTTGTTGTTTGGGTTACCATTCAAGCACATGAAAGTTAGAAACTAGAGTAGTTCAAACTGTATGAGCAGTTCATTCACTGACACATTTATGTTCTGGTGATCTTTAATTATGTAGTCTCCTGCTTCTTTTTGCTCAAACTATTCATGTAGTGAAGATGTATGGTAATGGAGGAAGGAAGGGAGCTCTGTAATATCTTTACTATTCATTAAGCAACTCTTACACAATACAAAGACTGCATTGAGTTGATAGTTATTAATTTCTGCATGCTCTTCTTCGAGGGTGCTTCTTAATGTATTATTTTAATGGCTCACAAGTATTGATTCAGCACTTCTTTGAGATGAGGGAATATTGTTTTCCCGTTGGTAAAATTAGTGTAATAAACAAGATGTGATCTGGGGTCGCAAAAAATAATCAATGGTGGAACAGAATTAGAATTCAAATTCACCTGCCTCCATGCTGTGCTGGCTTCTCCAGAAAATAATGTCAGCTGGATGTCTATATTCAGTGGCCATTATGAGCACCAGGCACTTCTTCATATCAGGTTCTGTTGAGAACATGCAGTTAATGTCTAGCAACAAGCACCTTTTTTCAGCCTGATAGTCACATAGCAGTGAGACAGTGACAGATACAAAATCTCATAAATATTGTGCTCCTCCTCCTCTCCTTGGTCCTTTTGCCTACTATTTCCAACTTCTGCAACAAGTGGAGCAGCGATCATATGGATTTCCTTATCCCTGCTCAGCCTTGATTGATTGTTGGAGTACCGTCCACCCACTATGCTGAACAAGTAGGGGTCCTACTGGAAAACATACTAAGTGCTTCTGTAGTTAAACATGGTGATAATGGGAATAAACACACCAGGGGATGAATTAAAGTTGCACAGGAAACTTTCTGACTTGTGAGTGCTTTACTTTGAACCTAAACAATATTATATCTTTAACGCAAAAACAAATTCCATCACACATGCTGGCAGGGTCATTATAGTTGCATGTCAGTGGCGCTGAAATGTTCCAGGCAGAAGCACAGCTTGAGCTCAGGGCTAACTGCATTAGTTGGAAACAGGAGGAAGCTGTTTCTGTAAAGTTGAAGGGGAAAGGTCAGTGTGGCAATGGGCTTATTGAGAGGATTGTTGGGATTTCACAATCCCATCCTCTCTTCTCTGACTTGTTCAAGTGGTGGGAGGGAAATGCTGGAGACAGAAATAGGGTCCTCTGGTCATGAGCTGAACTTCTGGTGGGAGGAGAAAGCCATTTTGTTGCTCTCTTATCTCCCTCTTTACACCTGGGAGGTGCGTGGTAGTGTATAACTTCTTCATTCCCTACCTGTGTCTCTGCACCTTCTAGGTGAGGCTTGAGATTTTGGAATTTAGTGAAGGAAGCCCAGTTCCACTGTGTCTTTTCTTCTTTTGAAAAGGTATCCTCTGTTGTCTTTATATGTTCAGGATCTTTTTGTGTGTGTTTGGCAAAGTGGGATGTTACTTAGGTTTTTGGTTTTTTTTCCTTGCTGTCAAGTTATTATTGGTTACGTAGATTGTTGGAGGCCTGCTCATTTTTATTTTTCCTTACTCTTTGATGCATGCTCTAAATTTTGTCTTGTCCATAGCTGAGAAGGATTTCAGAGGCTGCTTCTTCCCCAAAGGCTTCCTTCTTCTTCTGTAACGTAAATCAGACTGGTTGCTTGGTTGCTTGGACCATGTTGATTGGAAAGAAAAAAATCTTGATTTTTTTCAGTAATGGAGATTTAGTTGGAGGAGTTAAGAATTCTTTATTTTTTTAAATTTTTTGATGGTGTCATGATCATTAGATGTATGTATTGTTTATATTTTTTTGCCTCCTGTCTTCATGACACCTGTGACTATAGTAAGGGTCCTATTAGGTTTTTTTTATTCAGTTTTCCTTTCACACTTTGCAGTATTTCCAGTTTGAATCTTCTGTATTCATATTTTAAAAGTTACAAAGATTTTTGCTATGTAAACGGAATAAAACTTTCTCTAGTTCATATGGAACCTTATATCCAGTCCCAATATCTATTTTCCTTGTTCTACTAAACAAAAACCCCAAACAAAACAGAAAACAGTGTTCTTGCCCTAGAGACCATTTCCACCCAGATGTTATTCAGTTTGTCTAAATGCTTAGTCATATTGTCCAAATTTGCCTTTTTTCAATGTGATTCCTCTTATTTTTTTCTTCAAATTAGTATCATTTGCCCACTTGTTTAGTTGCATCCTGGAAGTAGCATGCAGAAGAGGGCAAGGCAAGAAAACTACAAGATGGTGGACCCAGTGCATGAGCTGAATTTTGCTTACCTTTTATTTTTGGGCACCACAGTAGTTACATTTATCCCTGATGCCCAGGAAACTAACTGACCTTTTTTGACCTCCTTATCAGCTGGTGCTGGACTTGCTCCTTACATTCCTGTCATAGGAAAAGCCACCTAGGTACAGTGTAGCTCTTCTTCATTGGCCGGTTCAATTTTAAAAGGATATTGTTGTTTAAAACTTTACTCTTTGTTTTAAAGTATCATTTTCACGTTTCCAAGGCTTTAACAAATGCTGGTTCTTGCTGAAGAATCCATCTTTACAAGATAAACCGGGGTGATTATTGTAGACATCTTCTAAGTAGACGTGTATTTACAGCTTTGGTAATATATATGTATTTCAGTAGTAATGGAATAAGAATAGAAACAGTGAGGTGAAAAAATGCACAGAGGCATTCCTGGTAAGAAATAACCTCCAGTGATTTGAAGCATAGTTCAATTGTCTCTGCCATAAATTTGAGAATAAGTGTCATATACGGGTGATAAAAATGGCATAGGCTATTTTTTATATACTCATTATTCACTTAGTTTGTCTTTTTCAATTAACGTGGAGTCTATCTTTCTCATCTGACTGGGTTTACGTTTCTTTCATAATCATATGTCAACAAACCACAATAGATGCAGCATAATGTGGCATACAGTGTAAATCTTGAGGTTAATCCTTAACATTTTTTATTATAGTTCATTTGGAATCACTTTGTAACTTGATCATGATTTGTACTGGTGTGGTTTTTTTCATGATATGCTTAATATGTTACAGCTTGATCTTTTCTCACCTCTTTAATGTAGAGAGAGGATGCTCAGCTACTCAGCCAATGAGATTAGATATATCTTGAGATTAGATATCCTTGATTATAATATTTTTCTTTAACTTCTTAAAAGAGCTGTCTTATCTGTTTACTTCATTTGAGGAGTCTTAGCAATTTGGGTGTACTTCTGCTTTTTAAATCATTAACAAAACTGTTGAGTGTCAACGTTTGTCATGATACTTGCTTTCTTTGTATGTGGCAACATGGCAAGATAGCCTTGCTTTTGGGGATTTAAGGTCCAGCAGTATCTAAAGGCTGTGCTTTCCAGGACTTCGTGCTTAAAGGAATGCTCACCTACTTGTTAGGCTGGACCAATGTGATATTTTTAGACATCTTAGAGTGTCAGTCACTTTTATTTTACATCATGTGTTCTGTTTCTGTGTAAGTATACGTACATATTTTTAAAAGACAGTTTAGCAAACTCCGGAGAGAGACTTTTAAGTATAGTTGGGAAGGAAGGGGGAGAGCAGAATCAAAATCCTCGTATTTCTTGATTCAAGAGGACAGGCAGTCACAGATATTGCTTGATAAGTTGTATTCAGACCTGTTCCCTATTAATGAATTACATGAAAACTTTGAAATCAAATTGATTCATTGCTTTCAAATGCCAGCCCATGTAAAGCTGAAAGATAGGTGGCAGTTTGTTTAATATCGGTCACCCTTGGACAGCGTGTGTGCACAAATGTGCCTAGCTTGCAGCTAGCTTCCCAAATTCTCTGACTTGCAGCCAGCTTCTGTCTCTCTCAGTCCTTGAGGTGGAGGAGAGAGATGGGAAAAAGCTGGTGGCTGGAGGAATTGTTCTGCTGACTTACCATTCCCTTCTTGTGTGACTGGCAGCGCATCCGCCAGGTGACCCCATGCAAGTGTCCCTTGCATATGACAGATGCATGTCCGTCCCCGAAACAGGAGCCTGCGTTCTCCTCGGGTCACGGACAGGGAGCTGCGTGCGTGCCCTGCCATGTGAGTGGAAACACACCTATCTCATCGTCAGTTTATAATTGTTCTCTGTCATTTGAATGGCACGGTCTCGTCAGGTGATGAAGAAGTGACTAATTTTTTTGATAATGTGATAGACAACGTTTTGCTTATCTGCTGGAGGAGGGGAGAAAGGAAGACCCAGGACACAGCCTGAGTCCTTCTGTGAGAGTCTGTTTGGCCCACCCTGACACAAAAATGAGGTAGTTCTGTCCTAAGTATGCTTGTTTATTAAGTGCAACTTACAATCACGATATTAAGCTCTGTAAAAGAACAAAAGTGCTATGATTTGTTATGATTAGCACTCTTAAAGCAGCACTTGCTTTGGGCTAAAAATTTACAACATTCTTGAAAAAGCCCATCTGTGTAGTTTCAGCCTTCATTAAAGAAAATAGCCCCAAAGACTTAAATGATGAAAACTTGCAGTGTTGTCTGTTTATAGTCATGGAAGCAAGGAGAACCACAAAATGTTTTAACAATGAAAAGCAAAATAAATCACAACTCTTTTCCTTGTAAAAGGAATGTAGATGAAAATGAAATTAAAATGGCTTTTTCAGCGTTTGACTGTTGTATGAAATGGCAATTAAGCTTCGAGCTGTATGAGCCGGTTGTGGTGGACAGAGCTAGCCTGTAGCGTGACTTCCCTTTTCTGTCAGTTCGTAACCTGTATTGACAGAGCAATTTGTGAGGGGATTGTATCAATCGGATCTTTCAGTTCAGCAGTGTTGTTCATTTCTGGAGGCAAATAATTTCTCTGGGGCATGCTTCAGACAAAGTTAAAATTATGAGCTTTAAGAAACAGAGCAAGAAATATGGGTCTTCAAGCTATCGGGCAGTCTAATGCACAAGCTTAAAAAAAAGTTAAGAGGTGTTGAATAGGTTTCCAAAGTTTATTTCTCTTGGAAATTTTAGTGTTTTCAATGGAAACAGCTGAGTTTCTGCAATGTGTGATACTAAATAGCTGCTCAGTTTGTTAGAAACAAACAATTTATGGAAACAGAGAACTTGTTTTGTTTGTTGTGTGGTAACTGATTAGTAAAAGTGCTTTTAAATCAGAAATCTGTTCAAAGATGTTTTCTTCTGGGAGTTTATCTTTTATTACTTTTTAAATTCCTCAATGGACCAACTGCTGCTGAAGCATGAAAGAAACACATCTATACTGAAGTGCTTGTGACTAGTGGCTTACACTTTCCTTTTCTGGATGGCATTAAACTAGCAGAAGAGAGATCGAGTTTTGGATCATCCTGGAGAAGGAAGAGTCAGTGAGTGACTAGAATAGCAGTGAGAAATGGGTGAATTTTGCTGCGTCTGTGTGAAGCTCACTGTATGAGACCTGCATCTGTCATACTGAAGTCCTGAGTTCTGTTCTCGTTCTAAGGTAAATCACTTTAAGGAATGTCAGAGAAAGTGCATGAACATTCCCTTATGTTAAGCCAGTGACAAAGCGCTCTCTAACAGCAGGGATTGCTCCTTCCATACTCTTCCACAGTGTGGAAGTAAGGGTAGTGAAGAGATCATCATAACTTAGATAACTTTCTTGCTTCTTGTCCAGAGGAGCTTAGTGTAAGTTACTAATCTCATGTGCATCTGGCACATTCTGAGTGGATTTACAACGCTGTATCAGAAGGTGGCTTGAGCAAGATATATAAGATTCTCTGTAACTGTGAGTAGATAAGAAAATCTATGATAGAGCAACATGTAATTTTCCAAGTATATTGCTTCTTTAGCATCCTGTTGAAGATCATGTGTACGTCAGGTCTGTCTTCATAGTTTGGCATTGTGGTGAATCAAGCTATATGCTTCCTCTAGACATATGGAAGTAATAGTATTCCATGACGAGAACAGTGCGTTCTGTTTGTGACTACCTAAGCTCACAGAACTTGTTTTACAGTCTCACAGGAGAGGGAGGCCATCCCAGGGATGTCTTCTCTGTAACTGCTGCAGCTGTTTAGAAACAACAAACTTATCAGGAGCTTGTGCATGCTTGCTCTCTTTCTGTCTCTCTCCTTCCCCTCCTCTCCTCCAATCTCATTACCTACTTTTACTGAGAAGAGATGGAGCACCTACTTTAGCCCTGTACCTCCATGGCTGAAAATTCTGCATTATTTCTGCTTTTGAAGTCCCAGCTTTTTCAGAAAAGAACAGATTGTGTCAACAATGTAGTTAGTCCTCAAATTTTTGTATCTATGGTGTGTTCTAAGCCAGAAGTGGTAATTCTTTCTTCTGATAACACAATTAAGGAGTATGTGGGGAAAAGAAACCAAGTTATCTCAACATCTGTGTTTGAAAAAAGCTTTGAGAGTCAGTCAAAACCAGAGACGATTGAGTTCTCAGCTGGATTTTGAGGATTTCCAAGAAATAAAGCAGCCCACTGCGTTTAAATGAAGACCACTGAGGCAAAGTTCTGTAATTAATTAGCGTCCAAAGATTACTGTGCAAGCATCGCTCCTTATTTATAAATGTGACTAATTCCTCTAAGCTTTCACATATTGCTGCCTAGGTAGAACTTCAAAGCTGCTGTCTAATTTTTGAAATAAATACGTAAAACTATGAAGGAACAAATATTTAATCGGCATGTCCCTCCCAGAGTGAAAGGTTGGTCTGTACTGGAAAATCCTGTTGTGTTTCATTGAGGGAAAAACTGTTGGCAGTTTTGTTTTTTGCCCCCAGTAGTAAAAGTATCGTGTCTTTTAGCCTAAGGGAGGTTTTGTGGATGGTCAGTGTCTTGGGATCATGTGGATCCTCATTTGCCCACTTGACTGGAAATTACAATTATTTGAATTTATGAAGTTGTGTACATTTTCTGTGGGTTACGACAAAATGTTTCTAGGGATGCTCGGTGTACAGCATAAAGGCTGTTGGGGGTGTGTCTGGAGGATTCATTAATACACACGTTAAGTGCCTTTCCTTCTGTCCTTCTTTAAAAGAGGAGGAATGCCATAGAACTGAGTGTGGGTCCCCACCCTTCAGGACTGCTTTGGAAAATGTGGTGGGGAAGATTCTCTGGCTTATAGGGAAGGGGATCAATATCATTCTTCAGAACTCTAAAACACTTCATAAAATGAAGATTTTGCCACATTTTGTGATGACAGCAAGCCAATCCAAACATCTAAATAATAATCTGGTAAATCATTTATAAAGAATGAAATCTTTGTAATAGCTATGCTAGTGTTCTCAAAGAGTAACTTTTGACTTAATTTGTTTTCTTGCAGCCTGTAGTATAAAGTGGGATATATTTCTGTTGAACTTCTGTTTTCTAAAGAAAAAAGCAGACAGTTAAGGCTTTCAGTTAGGAAATCTGCGGTAAATATTCATTTAATGTTGTTCTAAAATGTAAACTTTTGCATGCAAACATTTGAGTGTTACTTAGATACGCTTTCCCTTATTCGCTGAACAGTTACTATATATACAGCTGAGAAATTTAAGTTAACAAGCAGAATTTTTTCGTCATATTTCTACTTTTCAGTTTTCAGGATAATCGTAGTTGATTGGTAGCTATAAGAAACGTTTACATTTAGTTTTGGCAATTATTTTTAACCAAGAAAAGATACTACCGGAGGAGTTACACTCTCCCGAATTCTCAGTCATCAATTGTTTTTATCCTATGGAATGGATATTTACTATATTGCAAAGAACCATGGTAACTTTTATGGAATGCTTTGATTCTACATGACTATAAAAATGTATTTTCTGTATAAGAATTAAAAATTACAGTGCAGGTTAGAGCTTTAGTTTGTGATTTTATAAGTGCAGGTATGCTTAACTTCAAGTACACGCTTGGGCTTGACTCCTTCGATATGGTTATTGTGCCTACCTAATTGTTTGCAGGATTAAGGCTTTGGATATGAACTTTTAGTCAAGGAGGGAGTTCAGAGACACAGTGAGAACATTTGAAAATACTGTAACCAGTAAGTGACATATTTTAGTAGCTGGGTAGGCGTTACTGCTGAAATAATGAATTACTCAACCATTTTTGTAACTTAAATAACATGGCAGTAATACATGCAGAAAGGCTATTTCCATGTTTTAGCTTTATCCCTTACTTTAGGTAATGGAAAGTAATTGTTATAGTACTGAAATTTATTAGGACTTATGTGGCATAATTAAGTGGGCAAGAATCAAATGTCACCACAGGATTTGCTGTGCTAAGCATAAGTAGATCAGAGAACAAACGTATCCCATTTAGAATCTGAAGTGTCTGTTAACGACGCTGTGTGTAGGCCTGAAAATAATTTTCTTAGTTTCTTCACAGTAGTATCAGGACAAACTCATTAGAGCAGTGTTTATCTTTTTTTGAGGTGTACTTTTTTTTTTCTTCTTTAGATGTTGACACGTTTATTTCCCAAACGCTAAAAGGAGAAAATCTATCCAAGAAAGCAAAAGAAAAAAGGGAAGTTCTTCTTAAGAAGATAAAAGATGTTAAGGCAAGGTAAGTGAGCTCCATGGCTTTGATACGTTATAAAGTCACTTACTGATAACTCAAGTTTTTACAGTCTTTTGATAACCATTAACAAAATTTAACAGTTAAAAATCTGTCTAGGTCCTGATTTTGTCAAATAATCTGCATGGGTTCAAGTATTTATATTTTTCTCTAAGCTGCTAGAATTTAGTAAGAAATGGGAATGTAAGGATTTGTCCCATTTGAATTGCTGTAATATTCTGAACCCTGATTGCAAGCTGGTTGGGTAGAGCTTGCCTTCACCTTTGCTTTGGTAAGACTCATTAAAATATGAGAAATATAATGTATTGAGAATATGAATGAGCTTCCTATCGCCTTACTCAGCTGGTGTAAAACAGCATAATTCAATGCTGACTTTGCTTCACTGTCCATTCTGTCATTCAGCTCTGTCTGTAATAGAGAATTGAAACATAACTGGAAACTATTTATAGATCATAAGTTTGTTTCAGCAGTGTTAAAAGAGTGAAGTACTGTGGCAGACCAAGCAAAAGGCTGTGTTTTGTTTTTTTTTTTTTTTAAATATCAGGTATGGTTTGAGACTGTTCTGTTGTGGTTTAATTTCAGTCAAACAATTCAGCTAAAGAGTTTTGGCTGTAGTTTTATTTGTGCTACAAAATTTTCTTTGCAAATCTCTTTTCTTACAACTCTAATCAACTAGGATATAATCTGGTACTTGCTGTTCTTTTCTCATTGTTGTTTCCAAAGTGTTTTTCCACTGATCACTCCCGTTGGGTATCTTCTAACCTTTACTTTGATGAAATGCTCCTGCCTCTGTGGCAACTTGTTTACAATTTCAAAGACAGGACAATCATCTGGCAAAGGCATCATTCTTTGTATCCCACTAACTGTGGGAAGACAGGAGTTGTGTCCCAAAACCTTGTAATTGAAGATTTGTGTGCCTTTGGTTCAGGTTGTAAATGCTCAGGGAACTACTTTTCCCTTTTTTTTTTTTTTTTTTTTTTTTTTTTTTTTTTTTAAGAAACCAGGGTTTTCTTTTTGGTTTTTTTGGTGCTTTCCTTTCTGGGTTATTGAGCTAACTGGGACTGTACAGATGACTTGCAGATACAGCACTACTGACTTTTTTCTTCAGTCTTATGACTCAACTATGTTTTTTCGGATGATGAAATATCAAAGGAGGGAACCTGCAGTTATGAGCACAGTTGACACTGAATCCTTTGCTAGTCACTTACATGACCCTAGGATTTCACGTCTTAATTTCTGATTCCTTCCTTGTCTCCTGTAATATTATTCACTGTTAACAGCATTTTGTGTTTCATGCAGGCTACAAAATATAGGCACTTTGTAGTCGTCTTTGATTTTCACATCCCACATATCGGGCTGTGCCTAACTATTATTGCTACTTGCTATGCAGGATTTCTTAGATCTGGCCTTTTATCTCTGTTTGCATTTCTCAGTTTCTTATGCCTAGACCTTTCCTTTCTCTCCTGCTTATTACTTGTAAGCATCTCCTTACTGACTAGCCTGATACACACACTACTGTTTGTTGTCCATAAAGATGGTCTTGGCAGCTGCATTTTATTTGCCAGTTATTTCTGCTGAAATCCTCTTCTTTTCACATAAACTCTAGTCCATGCATGCTGCTTGACATGCCATTTTACATAACTCTGTCCTGATTTATTTATCTTTATACATCAAACTGTATCCTATGATTATTTTAGTTTCTGAAATATCAAGATTTAGCTATGAAGAAATAGTATTTTTTCCCTCTGGGATGATAGAATTTTTTTTTTTTTTAGCCATTAAATAAGTTGAGATCTTCTGATTTGAAACTGATTTTTTTTAATTAAGCATGCATTAACTTTTTAATTTCTGGTTAACTATTAATACTTTTTCATTTGGATTTGATAAATAGCTGTAACTAAAACCACTATTTGTGTGTTGGTTTTTTTTTTTTTTTTTTTTTTTTTCCTGCTGAGGTACCGTGTTATTTTTAAAGTATGCTTAGTGGCTTTTAGTTGTGCACAAAACTTTTTGAAATATGTTAACATTTAGGAGGCTTACTAAAATTAAAGATGCTTTTGTATGTTTATACCTTAAAATATCTGAGTAGATGTATGTTCCTAGAGAAGGCTGCTCTACCTGAGTTTGGTTTTGTTCAAGTCTTTCTTGAAGTGACTGGGGATTCTCTCAATCGCAAAAAAAAAGAAAAAAAAAAAAAAGGAAAAAAAAAAAAAGAAAACCCGAGTAAATATTTTAGCCAAAAATAAAGATTTAAAAATTGTTAAGGAAAACTTGCAGCACAAAGTTTCAACATGTTGAGAACTAGTAATGGTTTTATGCTCTGCTCTAGTACCGTGGATTTGCAAGCATGCATTGCTTTATGTTGTTTCTTCTTCTTCTTTCTGCAGTTATCCTCAAGAATTCCAGGATAAAGGTAAACCTCACGCGTGTTTTGTTTGTCGCTTCCCTTCCCCCGCCCCGGTGCGTTTCTGCCGGCCGGGGGGCGCGGGGCCGGATCAGCCGGAGGTGCCGGTTGCCGGCGCGCGGGGCCGAGGGGGCTGGCTCCCCCTGCCGGGCAAAGCGGGGAAGGGCTCCCCGCTGCCGGGGTCCTCGCTGAACCGCCGCGCAGCGCTGCGTCCCCTTTCCTTCCTTAGACGCATCTGAGAACGCTTACCGGTGGAAGGATTAGTTTAGAAATATAGTTCAGAGTTTAATATAAATGGAGCTTGTTACGTCTGGCTTAATTAGCAATAGCGTAGCATTGTGAAAGACCACGTGATGCAGGTTTCTTCTTTTCAGAGGAAGTGCAGGCAAAGCAGCCTGCTTAGGAATAAAATTTTAATGGGGATAACTTATTTCAGCCTTTTTTCTTAACATTGCAAGAGCCTTCAATTCCATAGTGATGTTGCTTTAACCTTTTAATAGGATCATCAAGTGGCAATATGATATTGGCTTTCGTTCTGCACTGAATGAATGTTTTCATAGTGCAGCGGGAGCTCAGACCTTTAGTTGGAGAGGAGACGATTTAGTGTGCGAGTAATGAAAGCTGAAGTGTGGGTTATCTATTGTCTTCTAGTGGAGTTAAAACAAAGCTGCAGAGTTCAGTTTAGAAGAGACTGAGGAGTTTGTTGCTACAGTGCTCTGTTCTGTAACTAAACCTGGAAGGGCTCTTATTTCCATGATGCTAATTCTCGAGGTCGTGACCTATAGCCTGTGGATGCTGGTATGAGGGTCATAGTGCGAGGTCAAAAAAGCCTATGCAAAGCTTCACTTTTTGCAGTGGTTGAAGAACTGTCTGTTTCTGGACAAGGAGGTTCAAATGTGTAGGCTACAGCGTGCCTCCTGATAAAGTGAAAATATGTAAGTTGTGTTAGGCAGGTAATGTTATAACAAGGCACAACAAGTTCATACATTTCTTATCCCTGTTAAAGTCAAGTTATGTAGCCATAAGAGTTCAACTGAAAGGGAAAATACAACTTGAAACTTCCCAAAGATTGCCAGGATTTTGTGAAGTCGAGCTATGTGATTCTTTAAAAATTGTATTAAAATAATTTGCTATTTTTTTTATATTAGTTATTTTTTTTTATATTGCACCTCAGTACCCTTACTGAAGTTGGAATGTAGTTTCCCTCCTCTCTTCACTGTCCAACCAAATTAAGGGTGGAAAAGTCAAATGTTATTTTATTAAGAAAACGACTAACGTGAAATTAGGAGGGGTGGTTGTTTCATTGCAAATGCATCTGACTTTCTGGAGAGCATGTTTTTGAAGACTTAATAACTTTCTGAGGCTATGACTCTAATAAACATGAGAGTTGTCTACAAAGAGCAGAGTTTGTGTTTACTGGTTTGCTTTTTTTGAAGGTCAAGAATATTCTAGTCTATTTACTTTCTTCATTGGCAATTTGATTCAGAATTTCTTTTCCGATTCAACAAATTATTAATAAGACGAGATTTCATTATCTCCAGTAAAATGGATGATTTAATTGATATAGTCTGTAATTGTTACTGTATAACTTGCTCTGATTTCTGTGAAAATTGTATTCAGTCTTATTCTTTTTATTAGAGTGCATTTGCTTCTTAAGAAGGATATATTGCTTTGTTTTTTAGTTTTCATGATGTGTCTCTTTGGTTCAGATTGTAGAACTATGTGCAGATGGTGAAGCCTGCAAATGCTGACACTTTAGTTTTCTTTCAGTATTTGTCAATAAAATGAGAGGGCTCTAAAGTTATACCATTGTTTTCTGCAAGCAAGGATAAATTTCTCAAAATCCACGTGCATTTACATGCATGAATATGAAAAATTCACGAGAAATGGGAGCCTGCCCTTATTTGCAAAGTATTTGAGGGAATGTTGTTCAGTGGTATGGGTAGTTGGTATATTTCCAGAGTTCAAGAAGTGTGTGCTAAACTTTATTTGGTTGTGTCGTTCTTACTTTAGCCCTGTACAAATTAGGCGTGACTTGTGTAGGTGCAGAACAAAGGACCCACATGGAGGTAAGCAGTCAGATTCTTGGCCAGCTACTAGTGTAACAAAGCAGTGGCAGCAGCTGAATGAGGTCAACTTTTGTGCCCATTCATACCTCTTTGCACACCTAGACATTTGAAAAATGGAAAATGTGAGAAAAGATTAAAAACTGAGGTAGCAGGGATGGTCAGACATTTTCCTGTTCCTCCCCCCTCCAGGGAAAGAAGAAATATCCCAAAATATAAGGTGAAAAAGGAGAATATTTTTTAGGAAAAAAGAAGGGGTGGAAGCAGAAATGTAGAAACTGCACTGAAACAAACTAGGAAGAATGAAAACTACTGTGCACATTTAAACTTCATATTTGCTCTTCCTTGTTTTGTGGTAGCAGTTACTCCTTTCTTTTTTAATGCAAATAAAATAAGCTTTGTTGTAGCTGAAAGATAAAGAATGATTCACACTATGTGCCATGTTATCATAGTATAATAATTATTATACTACATTAATTATCATGCTATATCAGCTGTTTTCAAGAATCTTGTGAGTTGTGACCTGTCATCCTTCCAGAGGCATCCAGAAGAATCTTTTGGAGGCCTAAAGAAGTGGACTAACACTTTCAAAATTCATGTATTTCCTGTATAACATAATGAAACTTGACTCTGGTCTCTCAAACAGCAGCTTTTTCAGCTTGTGAGTTGTTCCACAAGTATGCTTTGTGGGCATCAGCTTGTCACTCCACTCTCCTTCATCATTGCGTGTTCTTGGAGTTCCACTGGCTTTGCATGTAGTGACTAGTCAGTTTGACCAAGGTATTGTATGTGAGCCCTTGTTGTATGGGCTTTGGCCACTAGCATACAGAATCTTACCTTTCATAAAGATAAGGCAGGGAGGTTTAAAAGAAGAAAAAAAAGAGCATGTACGCAAGTAGAACCAGGCTCCTTAAAACCGAAATCATCCACGTGTGTATCTCTTAACTTTCAGAGAATGCATACCTACTTCTTTGCAACCAGACTGACGAACCTGAGGACTTTCTTGCATCCTCTTAAAAATAAGCCTTCTTTTGTTGTCTGTCAGGTCAGTAAATATGCTGGCAAAAGCATCTTCTGTGTCTACACACTGAAAAAATTAACTGTTTTAGGGGAAGTAGGTACATGTGAAAATGCAAGACACGAAATTCATTGTATAGGAAAATATTTAATTCTCATGTGTGATGTGTTATCTGATTTTACACTGACTTTTACAGTTAAGTGTAATGTTGATTTACGGACAAATAAAGTGCACGTTGTTCTTATGACCAAAAATGTACAATTATATTAATATCCAAACCACTAATCTTTCAACAAAATTTATTTTTATTTATTGAGTTATGTTATTAAATGTTTATTATTTTTATTTTATTCTAAATTAAGGAACTCAGTAGAAATATCTTTTTTTCTTGGACACTGCTGCTTTTTTTTTTTTTCTTTTAATTTGAAATATTTGACTCTTCATCTCAGCAATTCAAGCAAAATCAAAAAGCCATAGTCATGCTCAAGGTAACCTGTTCTAGATCTTAGAATTGGGAAGGAACTGGAAAACTAAGATAATTTTCATACAAATTGGATTCATTTTTTATAAGACTAGTATTCCTCTAAGGGTGTAAAAGTATGGACTTTGTCAAAGATTCTGAGTTACTACAGTTTTTGGCATTTCTCTGTTTTGAGATTAATTGAATCAATACCATGGCTGCCAAAATGTTTCGTTAAAAGAACCTTGGTTTCAATTTATACTAAAAATAGTGCTAAAGTTGGCAGAGCAGTATAAGCCGTAGAAACCGTATTTGTGTTTGAAGCTCACTTGCCATCTGTTCTTTGCATTTATTTTAGTAAAATATACATTTTTAATCACTTTTCAGAAAATATTTTGGCTCAGTGTTGAGAGTGAGACACCAAAAGTACTAGCCAAATCGAGTCATAACATGGGAATTTGCAGAACAAGTTCCCCATAAAGCACTCAGTGCACCTTGTAGCTGATCTGCAGCACACGGCTTTGGCACTATTTATGCAGAAAAGCATGATTTGACATTTGCTGAACTTTTGAGTCTGATAAAAAATGATGAAGGTCCACTTTAATTTTCATTTCACTGTAGTATAATAGAAGACAAACCTGTGTCTCTAGATCATCCCTGTTCTTCACTATGTAATTATTGGGAGTACCTGTAGGAAACCTTTAGATGACTCAGATGCCTCTTTGGCTCTTGGCAGAGCAGTGAGCGTCTGGAGCCTGAGACACCGGCTTCCTGGAAATAGGCAAGCTGATAGAGTAGCACTACATGCAAAAGCTTTGTGTTTTTGTTTTTTTTTTTTTCCCCCTGTTTTGTGTGGAGGTGATACTTCCTTTTTTGTCTCTGTACACTCTTTTTCAGGAAATGGCAGCAGGTAGGAGTCTTTTCTTGGACTTGAGAAGGGAGGCAGTAGCTTGTGGTCATCAGAGGATGCAAGTTCTGTATTTTAACACACTTGAGCTTTCAGTCAGGAGCATGAATACATCATTAGTATTTAACCATAAATGGGAAAAATAAAATATGGCTTAGTTTTTACACAGTCCTTTGAGGATCATCATGATGTGTTTCTGGAGAGACTATAAGATGCATTAGAAGTGTGCCAAATATCACTCTGTTCTGGAGGTCTGGAGGGTTTCATTGTTGGCAAGTCACTGTGTTGTCTCTTTCAGCTACATGCAGCTGTTATCTGTGAAGTGTCTGTGCCAAGTGCGATTTCAAGCAGCACAAGATGCAGGCACCAGTGCAGCACAAAATGGTTTTATCCTGATGTGCATCATCAGAATGAGAAGCAGCTCAGCAAGTAAAAGTTGTGTTGCTTTTCTTGCTTGAAGCGTATTTGCTTACAAACCTAACGCTGCTTCAGTATTGTTTTAAAAAATAACTACTAAAGAATTCCTACTTGACCTTTACAAAACAAGCCATTAAAAATAATCATGTTAATCTGAGACTCGAGAAGACTCTGCAGGAATGAGTGTGTCGGAGCAGATTGCGTGGCAAAGCATACATCAAGAAAGCGGCTGTCAGAAGAATCCGGTCTTGCAAGATGACTGGTGGATTGGGTCAGTAGCATCTTCTTAAAAAATCAGGTGCAGCTATCAAGAAGCTAAAGTATACCTGTGCCAGCTTGAAAGCAACTTTGTCCAGTTATTTTTGTGAAAAACTCTATAGTGAGGACCTTGTGTTTACGTGCTTGGTGGCTTCATCCAGTTCTTTCTTTGGTGGGTTCTTGGAGCAGAGACTGGACAGGAGGAAGTGACTTCAACCTGCTGCGACTTGGGACCTCCCAAAATGGCAAGAAGCAGGTGTTTTGACCTGCATGTCTTTTTATTTTTGCGAGTTGTTTTATTTTGCTTATACTTGAGCAATTTTAATGTGTCACTCTGTCTAGGCTTTTTCAGAAATAAAATGAAAGTGTTTAGTGATCTGGGGACCCTGAGATAGCAAGTCTCTTTTGGAGGCGTTGGCTGAAACATCTTGCTTGCTCTTTTTTAGATTTAGTGGCTGAAGCAGTATCTGCTTAGGGGTTCATTACTATAATCACACTATTGCAGAAGAAATTGAATTCCTGGGGAAAAAAAAAAAAAAGAAGTCTGGATCTTTTTTCTTTAAACTGGTTTCTTATAAAGTAATATGGTCCTGTTCACTGCATTTATCTTGTATCAACTTAATCTGTTGGAAGTCTTCAGAATAGGGGGCAGGGACTAAGTGCAGGCCTTGTTACAGTGAGGAGAGTTTGTCTTTTATGTCCCAGTCCTAATGTGGTATGCTTACCCTTTGGTATGCAGTATTTCCTAAATCAATAAATTAACTGTAATGGAAAAGGTAACATTTAATAAGGAAAGACATTGCATTTTTTTTTTTTTTTTTTTACGGATAACATAAAATATTGATTCTAATTCTGCTATCAAACCTATAAGAGGTTAGTTTAAATTGCAGAAACTGGAGAACAGGGTCAGTTCATATACATATTTTTGTTATTGTAACTGTTAACTATCTACTGTTAATTAAACTTTTTTTTTCAACTTCCAGATAAATCATACTGTATTCTGGGGAAACAAGAAACTATATTAATGAGCATCAACTCCTTAATTATCCTTGTGACTACATAACAGGGACACATTCATGTCATTTCTTTGTGCAATAACTTTTGCAAAGAAGTATTTTTAAACTGATCATTAATTTTATGACCACAGAAATGAGATGCAAAATTTATGCTGTTGTCATTGGCACAAGTTCAAGGCACTGCTGACATTATGTGTGATTGTAATGGAATGGCTGCCAGCTAATGAGTCTATAGACATTTCGTTTGAGCATGCTTTGCTTTTAGATGTCTGATTAGGCAGTAATGCTTTCAATTATGCCTGCAAATTGTATTGGATACATTTACCTGATGCCCATTGTTGCTTTGTACTTCGGTTTTCTATTACATAAATGCAAGTTGAATGCTTTTCTTTAATTTATTGATGCTTTTCGGGTGTATTTTTAGGTACTTGGCACCTGAAGAGAGGAGTAGCAGCTTGTGCTGCTCAACACTGACTCCTCTGACTGTTCAAGGAGTAACACACGTAGCTTCAAATGCGATTCTATCTAGTCTTCCTCAGTAGGTGGAGTATAAACTGCAGTGCAACACCTTGATGGAGGAGCATGTGAAGTGGAGAAAGGGCAGAGATTACTCTGAGTGGGAATGCAGGAGACCCCACCGAATCAAGAGGAAGCCTCTCTATGAGCTGTCAGGAGCAATATCCTTATATATTAATAGCATACACTCCTAAGATGTCTTTTAACCCTGCCAGAATTAAGAGGCAAAAAACCAAGGCTGATACTAGCCTGTAGTCATTCTTTTACGTGAGCACATAAAAACGTTGTGAAATGTTGTCTGTTAAAGCTCCAGAGCACATTGAATCAGCTCTCCTATCAAAATGCCTGCAGTTCTTCTATACAAATTAGATGATTTAAGGATTGCATTTTAGTGTATAATATAAAATTACAAATACACTTATTTAATCTAAAATAAAAAATGGAAGACTTTTAGTTTAATCTAGCCCTACAGGGCTACAGGTTGCTTGTAGCTGTATTTAGTGTCTGTGATCTGTACTCCACATTTTTTACATAAAAAAAGTGTGGGTGCCTAAACATAGTACTGTCTGACATGGGATCTGTATATTTGTTCTGATTATATTTCTCAGTGAGTTTTTTCCCATGGAAGTCTTCAAGCCTTTGTTTAACATCTAGAGAACGCTTTGAAGACTATAAACTCTCTAAAAGCACTGAGCTTGTAACTTCTTTCTTCGTAATACCTCAACAATTTTTTTGTTTTGTTTTAGGAGTATTTTGAACTTTGATATTGTAGACTTGGGACAGATATTTGTTTTATTGTAAATCTACATTTGGTGTGCTCGTGTTTTTTGTTGTTTCAAATACAGTATATATCCAGGATATGTACCTCGTGTGCCCTGCATATATATGTATATATTAAAAAGCCCCTTGTTTCCAGATCATCTGGCTTTTATATGAATGCGAAGCACAAAGGTTTACTGAATTTGAAATCCTTAGTATAATTAGAAAATGGTAGTATTGTAACTTAATGGAAGAGCAGGGTAACAGTGCAGCTGTGCAAACTTACATAAGGAATCACAACTTCTCTGAAAGAGATTATGTATAGCTGAGTAGGGCAAAATTCTCTGGAGATATTCTTCCTACGTGCGTACTTGCCTGTTTTCATCCGTAAGTGCTACTCATTTAGATATACTTAGGTTTACTATTCCGCCCATGAATTTTGAGTGCTGGAGTGTGGTGTTTGTGGAAATGTTTTCCTCTAGAAATACAGCCTAATATTTTAAATTTATGCTGGGACCTTCATGAAGGTTAAATAATAGTACGTTTATGCATAGGCTGATAAGAGGACATTTTCGACTGACAACCAGGGCATTGGAGGTGGGGTTTTATATATATATTCTGTGCATTCTAGTACTAGTAAAAGTTTAGGACAGGAAAAGAGTGGAACAACTTTTGATACTGTATAGGTTGTGAATATCATGTCTGCTCTTTTTATATGGAGTCTGTCATCTAATAAAGATATATATATTTATATATAGACAGAGACAGACAGGCAACTGGTCTCTGGCATGACCGTGTGAAAGATGATCATGCAGGTTGTAAATACGGCGTAATATTTTCTGTTCACGTGCTATCTGCTCTCTGGTTTTCTGTTTGGAGGAAGAAGTGAATCCTGGAGAGGGATAATTTACTTTTGATTGGTTTGACAGGTGTGATGAAATGCAAATATTTTGATCAGATTAACACGATGGCTGGAGTGCTACTGGAAGATGGCTGTGTCAAAAATAGATTGGAGTCAGGTTCAGATTAAAAGCAGTTGTTATATGGCATGGGAGCCTGAAAGGAAACTTTCCCAAGAAAAGCATTCTAAATTAATGAAGGGAAAACCAATTTGGTATTCAACAATCTCAGGATGTAAAATAACTCCAGCAAAGCAAAAATCAGGCTTTGTTGTCTTATCTGCATAGAAAACTTGCTGTTCTTTGTGAACAACTATGCTGCTTTTTGGGCACGGACTCTGAATTTTCCATGATTTTCCATTATTAAATGGGAAGCAAAGGGGTAAAACTCTCAGCCATGGATAGACAGTCCTACTGATGAATGTTATTCCTATCTGTGTGGAGAAGAATATTTTCACTATGCATGGGGTTTATTTTGGATTCTGAGAAATGAGTTATCCGATACAGTGCTCTAACAGGGAACATGTGAATAGAGAAGCATGTCTGGAGGTCTCTGGAAAGCTTTCTGCATATGAATATACCAAAAGGCAGTGCTTGAGCAATTTAGCTTTCTATACTTTTCAAGAAAATACAGGGTCATTTGAACTGTTGGAGCATCAGCTTTATGATTTTGGTTTGGTGATTTTTATCATATTTAATTATTGGATTTTCCTCCTTCACCAAGACTTGATTTTTTTTTTTAAAGGAACAATGTAGTTTGTTATTTTTGCACCTCTTCTTTGCCTATACGGTGTTAAAAAAAAATCTCAGAAAAGATAGCGAGTTTTGGGAGAGAGAACTTTAAGTTTTGTCTAATTAAATGAAAGCCTCGACTCATATTGATTTCACTTTACCTTTCCCAGACCTTCACACTTAACGCACTCTGGTCAGTGTAGTGCATAGGTCAACTAATAATGTAGATTTTGTATATATTGTAATAGGGCTCTCAGCTATATAAGAAATTCATTGACAGAATGCTGCACTAAGCCACTGGTTCAGACTGGGTGCTGTCAGAAGGCGATTCCATTTTTAGTTTCACGGGAGGAACACCCATACACATACAACGTTTGCAAAGTAGCGCCTAATTATGGTGAAGAAAAGTGAAAGTGGGCAGAGGGCGACAAACTGCTGCCAAAAGTAGTTTGGCCGTTCCTGGGAGGGAAGTTGCCGCAGCTCCTTCCTGCGCGCGGACGGGCAGAACTTCGGCGCTTGGCGCTGCCCGTTTCTCCTCCTGCCAGCATTTTCCCTTGCCCGCTTCTTTGCTGTGGGGTGTGTTTCTTTCCGCCCCCCCACCCGTGTGAGAAGTTGTCAGCTGTGCGGCGCTGGGAGCGGGGTCATTATATGACAGCGTTTAGGGAAACCAGTGCGGCCACATGTACGCGGCCGGTTAGAAGGTAGCCCTAGAACAGCAGCGCTCACAGCTGCGCTTGAATGTTCAAGGTGCACATTACGAGGGTCCATGAGAAATGGGATTTTTTTTTTCCGTTTCAGACAGGAATCGGTATCTTCCTTACTAATGAAAATTATTTGTCTTCAGGTTCTGTCTGTGTTTGTATGATAGACTGTTTTAACTAGCAATGTATTTTCGACTTTTACAGAATTGGAAGATGAGGAAGAGTCCGAGGGCTCTTTTTCTTCGCCTCCTGATAGTGTCTCAATAGCATCTGATCGATATGATAAAGAGGATGAAGCACCTTCTGATGGTATGTGACACTGTTTACCTTAGAACGTACTAGATTTGCCAGTTTGCTACAAACTCATGTAATCGGATCCTGGTGATGTGAATGTTGGTGTTGGAAATCAGATAAACAGATAAGCATCACAGCTGGACAGTTTTCTTACCTTTACAAGAACCTTTAAAGGAACTGAAGAGCTCTCTCTAGTGGTCCTAGAGCATAGTGAAGCTGTCTCAAATTTACATTTTTTTTTTTTTTTAAACTCATGTTTTTTCATAACAAAGCATCTTCTGTAGATGCATATGTTTTTAAAGATAGATCAGTGGCTAAAAAAGTGTGAATATTTCTAGTAACAAATTGTTTGTTAATTCAACATTATCAGATTCTTGCTTAATTTTATTGTGCTACTTAATGGCTTACTGTATTATTTATCTAATAAATAATGAAACAGTTTACGTGATTAATATTTTTCTGCAAACTCCATGCAGAATAGGTTCATAAAATATTAAATTAATTATTCCTACAATGTTTCCTTCCATTAAGACAGTCTTTTGTAGAATGTTTTCATTGTATAAATTTTAAATTGGAGTTTGCATTTAAAGAAAAAAAATATCTAGGCTCCATAGCTGTTTTCCATGTTGTTTTATTTTGTATTCATTAAATTTAATGCTAAATACGACTGTTCTGAAGACATGAACAATTGAATATTTCAACAGTTAACAAGCTTGCTTTAGCTTAGTGTCCATATTTTTGAGATTCGTTTATTGTATACATAATATAAATACCTTCTATGGATAATATATAGCAATAAATTAAGTATATGTACAAATAAATTAATGATGTATATTAATTTGTGGCACTAGAAGTTAGATAGACTTACTAGTGAATGATGTTTTCTGACATGATATGATGATCAAACTGTGCAACTCCATCTCGAAATACAATTGCTGAATGAAAATATGCTTCCTGCAACATAGCACTTCACATTTTATGTTATCCAGATTATTCCCTTTGGAAACATAAATTGCTTTTATGAGGTATAAAATTATGTCTATTGCAGAACAGGGATAAGTCAAGTACATGCATAAGTGATAAACCTTCTAACCACTGATTCAGAATAACGCAATTTTTTTTATATCCAGAACTCTGTAAAATGTGTAACAATAATAATCACACTTTTTTTTTTTTTTTCTATTGAGCTTGTTGCATTTTGGCAATGTGGCCTTCTATTAAAAAAATAAAAACAAGCCTTTTTACTTTCTGCTTGAAATATAATTATCAGTCAAATTGAATATGGCTTTTAGAAAACCCAAGTTAATTTTCCAAACTACAGATGAATGCAACTTTCCATGTATTTTATTTTTGCTTACAAACATAATCTTAACATTATTTCTAATTGTAACTTAATAACGTGGTACTGATTGCATAAAGGGTATGTGACAAAATTGTATGACTGTTTAATAGGAGATGTAATTATAGATTTGTTTCAAAACAGTTAATCAAGAAAAAAGTGATAATGTTCATAAACCTAAATAATGAATGGCTGAAGAATGCTGATGCAAGAGTATATGAAATACTGTATGAGTTTGTACAGATGGGTGACTAATTTTTAGCCTGTTTTGGAAGTTATAATTATGAGAGTAGGTATAATAGCTGCCCAGCAATATCTTGGCTAATTCATTCCAGTTTAGGTAGAAATATAGTGGGTGAGATTCTGTTGTATTTAAGATGATTTTACCTCACTGGTCTTTCTACATTTTATGATAAATCCTCTTTAATTATCTAGTGGGAGTGCAGCATGAGGAAAAGTTGAGAAAAGATGGTAGATTTTGATCTGTAAATACTTTCCTTTATTGGAGGAGTGTTTCTGTTTTCCTCTTTGAATGTCCAGTGTGTCGTTCTAAGACCATTTTGATTTCAGCGTACGTAGTCCATCATTCAGGTCTAGCCACCTATACTATGTAGGAAAATGTGTGTTGGGAGAATCTTGTAAGGGATGGATGGACCCTCGGAGGTGCCATTTGTTTCAGTTTGCATAGGCATGAATTGGTTTGTTGAAGCTTAATACTGTATTTTTGTGTTTTTAGCAGTCTGTTAATGTTCAATATTTAAATCCTACTCGAGAAGCTGCATCCATAAGGTAGATGTTTGATCTTACATGGTTACCAGTTTAGTTTAGCAGCGCTCTGTGCAGGTGTAAAACCTCATTTGTGTAGGGTCAAGGCTCTCAGCATTAACAGAGGGGCCTAACCATATGTAACCAAGTTGAGGTGTTCTTTATTTATATTTAAGTCCCTTCGTATTTTTATGTAAAACCTTTTATATAAACTTTCTGCTAAAAAAAGCCCCAAACAAAACAGGCATTTACCTTTATATACTTGAGTTAGACTGCAAGGTTTCTACGACTTCTGAAAGTGTCACTATTTGACTTTGCAGTGTTACTGTCAAAACATAATTTGTGAAGGCACACGCTTGGTAGCAGATAAAGAATTAGTGTATTACGTGTACATTACAGTCATTGTAAAATCCTGGAGTTTTTGTGTGACCTTTGTCTAATGGTGTATTAATTACAAGAGAGATAATCCATTTAACAATAAGTATGGGATAACTAAATTAGCACAGGTCACCTAAAGGCCTTTTGTCAAATCTGATTGTTATGTTGTCCTTTTGACTTTTACCTTATGGTAGGCACTAACAAAGTATCTAAACTTTGATGGATTATAAACTCTAAACATGATATGTATTTTTCATAATGCTAATGTAATTTTCTAGGTACTGAAAAGGTCAAACCCCCACGTCTCTGTGTGCATTCTAAGTCTGTCTTTCCTTTTAATATTTCTTTTTCTCTGTTCCTCTGGTTCAAAAGTTCACTCAGTTCCCAAATGGCCACCTAATTTTCCAGTTATTCCCTCAAGCCATATGTGTTTTGGTTTCTTTATGGTTTATTAGGTACTGTAGGAAAGTAGCATAAGTTATATCTTCTAATGAAATTCAAGCACACTTCAGTGATGCTTTGACTTGATTGCTGGCAGCAATTAAATCACAACGAAGGAGAATGATGCATAGGCTTACATGTCCAGACACCCTACAGAAATTGGAAAAGGGATAAAACACAACAAAACCCCCAAATAAAATAACAAACCCCAAAACAAGACAGACAAAACAAAACAGCACTGCCAGGCACTCCCTGCTTAACTTGATTTTTTTTTTTTTTTATTGGCTAACAGCCTGATTGATAGCAAAATCATAACTTGCTGTATGCTAACAGGCAGAGTTCACTTGTAGGTTATTGTGAGCTGATAAAGGGTTAGATGGAGTTTTGATTTTCACATTGGTCCTTGGTGCACCAGATTAATGGAATTTCAATGAGAGACTGGAGTAGTCACAGCTTTGTCAGAAAAACAGATGGAGATTCTATAGCCATGTCTGCTCATTAATACCAGTTGCCTGAAAGGTGTACTACTTCTCTATACAAAAGACTCAACATAATTGATTTTTGAGCGGGGTATTTTTTCACTTATTGATGACTAGGTTTCTTGCAACTTAAATGACAGGTTTTTGTATAGTACATTGTATAACAATACTATGTCTTGTAAATTCGTACTCCCCTGTATTTTAAAGAATGTGTGCAGTGGAAAATATATGTCTTGATCAATTAAAAACAAAAGCATACCAAAATACTTAAAAATTGAAATAGTAAAACTTTCTTTAAAGTTGGTAACAAACTTATTTTTGGTTGAGACATTAATGGGGAAAAAGTTACTGTTTTTCATTTAATACCATCCAAGGAAACCTGAAAATTAAATCTAGGTTCAGTGTCATGCTGAAACTTTCCTATTTAACAGTGTAATCTTCTCTTATGATCTCAAGGGATTTTTTTAACAGTAATTTTTTAATTTTTTTGTTTTATGGTATAGTAACTGGATCCTATAGTAGGAAACGCCATTAGTATTAAAGGAACAAACTTTCTGACTTTAAGTACTGTGAGTGAACTGACCACTTCTTCAGAAGATATGTCTGTTTAGCTCTTCAGGGAGTATGTGATTGGGTAATTACTGGATCTAAAAAGATCATGTGAATGCAGCGACAAAATAATTTAGATCATCATTGCTGTGGAAGGTCTCGAAATGTTGCCTTGAGCATGTAAGGATGAAAGAAGTACTAAAAACGTGTCTGGGGACTTGTATGATCTTCAAATTATCGTATTTGGCTATAGTTTATGAATAAAATACATTTTTTAGTATAAAATTGTTAAATAGGGAGAGAATCTCATCCTAAAACTTCCCTGTAGTTGAAGTGGAGGAAGGTAGGGCCTAAGCAAGCAAAACAGGACATCTGGAGAACTTTGAGGAATCAGAATAAATGAAGGAGTTGTGCTTTAACTGTTTGTCATCAGAGTGCAGTCTGGAGAATTAGCGGAATTTGTTGCTCCCTGCAACATGCTTTTCTTGGTATAATTTTTGAATGAAACAGCAGGTTCTAGCACTTTGTTTTCATGCAGCTCCTCTGGAAAAGTTCTGTACAAGTCTTTGCAGGGTTGAGTCAAGTATTTTACATGATCTATAGTATTTCCTTTGCATGAACATCACATTTTGCATTTTGATTGATCAAGTGAGAATGAAAAATTGTGTGACTAAATTTTGCATGCTGCTTCTTTTGACATACTAAGTCTCAAATACAAGTACTGATTAAGTTTCTTCCCCCCGTCCCCCCACCTCCTTTTTTTTCCCCTTTTTTTCCCTATTTGATAGGCGTAAAGGTTTGAATACTGTCACGGACGAAGGGTAGAGTTCAGCGTAAGACCTTATCTTTCTGTACAATGCATATACAAGTATTTTCCCACTTTCTTCAACTACATTCCTACTGAGTTTATTTTTGAGGCACTATATTAAAGCAAAAACTGTGTTCTATCACTAAGCCAGTTAAGCAGTATTAGCAACTAAGTTAGCAAAGGTTGGAGAATGGAAAAGGCAGCTAGGATTTTTCTGTCCTCTTCTCTTTCCTTTTGTCCTTTCTGTTCCCTCAGTCTTGTATTGGTGTACCACTATTCTAGTATCATAATCATGTACATGGAGAGGATGTTTGGTTGTCTTGGGGATGACAGCACTGGAAGCTTACCTGAGTTATTCTAGGAGATTAGTTGTTTGCTTTGCAGTACTGGAGAGAGTTCCAAATGAAGTGCATGACAGCCATTTAAAGAAGTGAGAAACTTCTTTATTTGTCTTGTTTTTCTCATAGGTAGATCTCTCTGAAGACAGAAAAGCATGTATTTTCTTATTCCTTATATCTCTTTAAATATTAAAGCTTGATTAAAAAAAGATCATCTTGAGGGGAGGTAAGACCTAGGTTTACTGGGACACTTAATCTTTGGTGAGAAAAGGTGACTTCTACTTTGTGCTCTTATTAGGAGCTGGCAGGAGGGCAATAGCATCAGTGCTGTGGGAAATGGGCAAAGGCTGGACTTTGGCATGCCAACTTTGCTTTGAGAGGATGCTAGTTACTGTCAGAATTGTGACTGGTAAATAATGTAACTTACTATTTTGATATATGTAGGTAATTCTATGTTTACATCAACAGTTTAGTGGACTCTCTTGCTGTGTCTGAACAGATGTTGTTGTTGTATGGCGGAAGAAATGCTATGTATTTCAATGTATTATGATTCTGCATTTCTGGGACATTTCTGGCTGAAAAGGTAATACGACTGATCAGAAATGTTGCTTTCAGAATTCTAAGAAATTATAATTAGCAACTCAGTCTCAGGCAGGAAGACTGAAGTCTAGAATTTCCAATGTGGTATGCTGAGGCTGTCAGAGGAAGGAAGCATCACTAGGGAGTTAGGCTGAAACACGGACAGTTTAGATGTTACCCAGAATACAATCTTTTACAAGCTGATGGAACACAATGAAAAGTAAAACATACTAAAGAGGAATTTAAAATGTGAAGCGTATTTTAAAAATTAAGTTTGTGAGGATATTGGTGTGCGTGGGACCACATGTGCGTAAATTCCCAGATCCAAATCTGTTTGCTTAACAAATGAGAGTGCTAACTTTGTTGAAATTGTGAAAAGCTGTAAAGAAGATCAACTTCTTGTTGGACAGGAGGGATCTTAAGAGTAAAGTCAGTGTATCACCTTTAGCATGCCTGAGACATTTCTTGGCAGATACGTGTCTCATCTTTCCTAAAAATCTCTAACGGTGAACTTTAGTCTTCCCCAGGCAGCTTGTCCCAGTGTTGCATTGTACTTGCTAGTAGAGGATACATACCCTGAACTCTTCTTGGCAGTCTGTTGATATTTGACTGCGTTCTGTCCATAAAGGACACAATGATGGTATATTTCTTTTTTTTTTTTTCCCCCTTCTGTCATGAATATATTTGAAGACTAAGAAGAGTCTTTATAACTTTCCGCATGTAACTGCTGTTGAAACCTTATGAAAAGAACAAGCAGCTGAAGTGCTTGCTTGTTTGTTCATTTGTAGGATCCATTGCAGTGAATATAGCAGCAATGACTTATTTTAGAGAAGGAAGAAGTTAAAAAAAGATATATGCAAAAAAATATGCAAAGCTAATCTAATTAATTTTGATTTAAACCATTTTCACAGAACAGAAGGGATTAATTTCTGATAGGAAGCAGAAGTTTTAAGTGAAATTTTGGCCCTGTTAAAGTCAACAGTAAAGTTAAAAATGGCATCATGTAGGTTAACAGTGTGTACAAATTGATGATACTAAAACGTTTGAACTTCTAATTATCATGATGAAAAACTTCCTATTAAACAATAAACCCCTGTGTTCTTTTAACATTTACCTTTCTCCCATGGGAGAGATGACATGGTTTGTTGCTCATTTTATTTCATCTATGTTGCTTCAGTGACTGAGCAATAACAAAACAGCCATGTATGCTCCACCACTACTCAGGACAATATCCACAATAAAAAACAAATAATGATCTGCTTAACCCATTTCTTTTTCATATTAGATCGTAATTTTATTCAAGATATCTAACAATATTATGTTAAAAAAACCCTAGAAAGCTGAAGTGCAATAGATTTTTCTATTTACTTTACATTGCTTGTTGGCCTAATGTTTTTCTAGATTGGTTCTTATACATCACAAATAGCTGAAATAAAAGGGAAGAGGGAAAGTTTTCCTTCAGCCCCTTTGATAGGTGATAAGATTTTCAAGTGTGTTTTGGAGGCTGTTAATTATGGATTTAGGACCTTATTAATGCTTTCCTCAGCTGAGTGAATTTCTACCTTCTGATTTCCCTGTAATTCCTCTTTCTTCCTGCCAAGCAGTAGTGGCAAGTCAGCTTCCATTCTGCTTCTTACTCCTTCCCTCCCAGAAACAGAGAGATGCATCAATCGTAGATGATAGCACTGCTTCATGTTACTTCAGTGGCACCTTCAGGTGGGTACTCTTCTAGTACCTTTCCAGAGGTGAGCAAGTCCAACAGATTGTTGCTGCTCGGCATTCAAGGCAAAAGGTGTCCTTTCCTTCCTGATATCTGCCAAGTACAACAGGAAAATGGGTCTGCCTTCAGCATATACTATGCAGTAGCACCAAACATCTCAGGGGAGAAAAACTTTACAGAAACATAACGGTTTGTTTTAGGCTAGATGAGGAATATGTACAACAATGCTCTATGTAGTGCTTCATGTTTTCCATGTCAAGGATGAGGCCTTAGAGTGCCTAGATATAGGACCCAACTGAAAAAAAATAAAGCCTTGCAATAAAAGTAAGAATTAAAATTAAGTTTGGTGTAGGCTTTTGTTTCTCTGGCGATTAGAAATTTTTGCCCATATTTAATTTGTTGCATGCACTGAAGTGTGTATCAACACTAATGAACAGAAAAAGATTTTTCCCATATTCCTGTTACTGTGTTTTAACTGATTAGTGCTTTCTGTAGAGGTGCAAAGTGTATCTGTAGAGATTAAGCAAGTAAAAAAAAAAAGGCCTGTTTTCTGTCAGGCGTCATGCAATCCAGGCATTAATTTAGTGGATTTGGGTTCGTTTCCTTTTAAATAAAAGGGCGGTTGCAATGGATTAATATTTGTGAATTTTGAGATTAAATTTGAATGGAAAAGTAAAAACTATGTCATGAAACGGTTTATTAAAGTGTTTTGCAAAGAAAAAACCCAAACATTGTAAATTAAATCTTTGATATCCACTATACAGGCAAGTTCATTATTGCCCTGATCAAGAAGATGTTGCAGGTATTGTTCACTGCTTAAAAATTTGCAGCAGGAACCATACTTCCTTTGGACATCTGTCACTAGACAGCATTAGTTTGATTGATAGTTCCCTCAGTAATTCTCCATAGATGTTTACTTGGATTACTTACAAGAGTAGGACTTTAGAGTAGCAGACTAAAAATGCTGAATGCCATCTTTTCTCCAAACTAAATTTATTACTACAGTTTCTTAACTAATATTAGTCAGAGCTACTCGCCACTGACTATCACAATAATGACAGGTAATATCCCATGAGGATCTTAGCCCTGTCTTCTCTACTGCTGGTAGTCAGAAATAGTTTTGGCCCTATTTTGGGCAAGGAATTATGAATGATCCTATACTATAAAATGGAGCAAAACCTCTTCTGGTCTAAACAAGATTTTCTGGCTGCCTTCTGAATATTTGCTCTGTCTACCTGAACACACATTCCTTAATGGAAAGTACATCACAGTCCGATAATAACTTTCTTATATGAAGACTAGGAAAAGTTATTATAAAACCATCTTTTTGTTTGTTCCTCAACAGTCACATTTCGTATTTCTGTATATGGACATGGGTGATGTATAAATACTCACGATGCATATTCAAAGATGCAGTTAGTTTATTATGTGCTCCACGTATCTGCACTTGTGCATCACCACTTTGCACTGAAGAGGAAAGGGGGAAGGATTAGTGTCGAAAGAATGTGATTGGGGGCAGAAGGATGTTTGGACTGTGTATATGGTTGTACTATAAGACAAAAATAGGATGGAGACAAGTGAAGTGAAGGTGGTCCAAGTCTTTTTGGTAGGTAACAGATAAATTACTGTTTTGCAAGCATGGATACAGGAAATGGGCCTCATTATTACTGTTGCCTGGAAAAGAAGTTAATGGAAGTGTTGTCATTGACTTCCAATTAAAACAAAAACTAACCTTGCCTGTTTTCAGGTGGAGAGTCTAACACATTCTTATAATTCTCTCTGTTTTGTGTTTAGTAATTTGAATATGTATGCATATGAAGGTGGAGGGGAAAAAGTTTGTCTTTTTGATTTCTAGAACAGCTTTCCTTATATGAAAGTAGGAGTGGAGTGATTTTTCTCCCTTTAACAGCTTCTTCAGAAGCTGGCTTTAATACTGTATTTTAACAGAAAAATAATTGGTGAGGCTACCACAAACTTTCTTGATTAAAGCTTTTTGGAATATTTTAGCACAATGGCTATTCTGTAATTGTGTGTGTAAAATAACTGCAAGTTAAGAGTTGAAAATACACAAAAGAATGTAGTCATAACATTGAGAAGTGCAGAGATTTTTTTTTTTTCTGTAATCTGTATAGATAATGTTTGGTATTTTAGATAGAAAATAAAACCTGCAAAATAAAACTTTGTTTTTACTTGTTAACCGCAACATATCTGCAGATTTCATTTGGAAATATGGACTATGTGATGCAGTTGATAGAGGTGCATTTAAGTATGTATTGCTTTTTTAATATATGGCATACCTATTTTTTTTTTTCCCCCTCTCTCAGATCGCTGGAATCTTCCAATGCTCTCATTCATTTGAGTAATATTTAGAATGCGGTATAAAAATAATGTGAAAATGCCGTAGTGAGCTGGTGATAATTGATTTACTCCATCACACTGAAATACCTCTTGTTTTCCTCTTCCTCCTCCCTTGGGCAATAATCATGGGATCAAGCTGCCAGTCTGTAGATATAGTTTTTCCAGCAGTGCCATCTGGCTCCTTGGCACTGGAAGTTGTATTGGCTTCTTTGCTGTTTCCACTGCTTTTTGTCAAATGTTAGTCTGTTGATGAGATGTCTTCTGCTACTGGGTGCTGATATCCAGCCCCCCAACCCCCCCGCCCAAGTGAATATTAGTTTTTATTGGTGTTGTAAGGGCCTGCTTTTTTTTTTTTTTAATTAGGATTTGTGTGTCAATTGGCTTCCTCCACCCATTTTTAAAATACAGTTTTCCAGGATTTTTGTACCTTTTGAATAGTACTAGCATCATGTGCTCGCGCAGATTTTTATAGATCTTCAACATTAATGTAGAATTGCCTACTTTTATTTTTGGGAACTTTCACTTTTTAAAGAAATTATGGATAAATAAGAATTTGTAGCGTCTATGTAACAGATGTAACAAACTTTATGTTTTGGAATAACTAGCCAACCCAGCTATCTTTTTTATTACAGAACTACAGTTTTATTTTTGCTGTCAGCTTTTCTTAAAAAAAAAAAAAAAAAAGTTCTAGAAATGGTGGCTCAGTGGAACAAACACATCTGAGTTGCTTTATTCTATTCAAGTCTTAGATGCATTTCACTGCCATACAAGGTATAATGATCGTATTGATAAAGAGTTAGAAAAGAATGCTCTGTAAATAGTATTTTAATGGGGATGGGAGGAGGGAGGAGAATCCTCTGATTTAAACTCTTTTTGTAATTATTATTGTTCTTATTAATTTTTTAATTATTTTTATTTCCTCTACTGGTCAGAAACATTCATATAAGGGGAAAAAAAAAAGCCTGAGGATCCCAACAAAATATGAAGAACAGAGCTTCAGATAACATGTTTTTATTCTGCTTTTAAAACTTGCTTTGAATATTTTGGGTGAATAAAAAAAAGAAATCCAAAGCCCTTTTTATTATTACTTAAGTGAACTCCTGTTAATCAGGACAAGGCTAACTAATTTAAATCCTTTATATACATATTTTAAATTTTTATTTTAACCACCATTTTCAAGTGCTGTCTCAGACGAATGAATTATACTCATCCCTGAGTGTAAATCTAAATTCTCTCTTGTGTTGAAAGTATTTGCTTAAAGTTGTTCAAGGTAACATTGTGAACTCTCAAACATGAGCAATTGTGTTTATTTGGCCTGTTGGAATATTTGTATATTATTATCCCTAAAAGTAAAAAAATAATAAGCACTATTTATTTATTATAGTCTTAGTACAACCCTAGTGTAATGCCTTTGCTAATAAAGTACTATTGAACTGATATGTAAATCAATATTATTGTGTTTTCCCAGCACTGGAGAAATTGTCTGGTACTGGAAACGATAGGACTAAAAATCTTATATGGGGCAAGGAGAGCCTTGGTTACGTTTTTGTAGCAGTTGGTTTGAATTAAATTTCAAGGATCTCTTGGTGTCTCTTTATAGCAGTCTTTTAAAGAAGACGACGACGACAGACAGGGTGTCTGAATGTGGGTCTCCTTATCAGTAACTTGACTCTGATACAAAATGGGTATTTTTAACATATGAGTTCAGCTGAAAGAATCTATAGAAAGGGTTATAATATCAAAGTATGGCAAGCATAGCTAAATATGCATGATCTATTGTAACAGTAAAAGTGTAAGTCTTTAGGTTCACAGAATATATTCTCTCATGAAAGATTTTAAGGGCGTAGGTATATAATGATTTTCTAAAATAGCACCAAATCTTCTTTTTGTTCGTAACTAAATGTGAAGATAAAATGTTGCCGCTAATCAATTGTCTGGGATGCCACCTCATTAAGATTTACACGATCATCAAAAATGCCTGGAATTGTTTGTTGGCTATATCCTAACTCAAATATATAAAGGGGATACCACAGCATTTTTCTTTAGAATCGCAGGGAGTTCAGTGACCTTTTGTGGCAAATTATGTAGAAAGAAAATATTTATATTCATTTAAAATAACCTCCATGAAGAAATAGTCTCATTACCCTGTTTGATCAATTCCTTGCAGCCTGAGCTGTAGCATGCTGCTATTGCCATTGGTTGATGGAATACACTGAGAAGTGGCTAATGGTGATGGTGCTCATCAGGACAGGGTTCAGCCAGCGGTCAGCAACAAATAATTCAAGACTGTTTCTAAGTTTGTGGCTGGTGGAATTTGCTTCTTGCCCCAAGCCAGCAGCATTGCTGAGCTGGGCTATTTGATTAGAAGAGAAGCATATTTGCTTCTTAGCAACTGCACATTTGCACAACACACAGACCTATACTGCCTCCAAAGGTTTGCCTTTTGTGATGGTGGAATAATACTTTTCTGTTGATTGACAGACAAAAGAGATCTTTGCAATGCAGAAGAGTTTACAACCAATTTTTTCTTTGTCTTTTGTAAACTTATCGGAGGTGCTTCTTAATTTAGCATTGCCTGATGCAAATTTGTGTATGCAGTAAGACTGGCCATGATTTGAACTCCTACATCTAAGCTATTACTGCTATGCGTATTTAAAGGACAGATGCACACTTACGCTTAAGCATTGGTGTGTGCAGCTTTTTCCCCAGCAGGTCTACTTAACGCAAATTAATTTCTACTGTATTTTGAAATAAATTTTAATATATATATTACTATCTCCCATGCAAGAGTGATATTCCTTTTATAGAAGATAATGATAAAGTGAAAGCTGGTCTATTCTTTGTGCTTTATTTAACATATTAACAGAAGTGCGGCAATGATCGCAATTCTTATAGTGTGTGTGCGTGTGTAATTTTCGATTTAACATTTCCCACAGGAAGTGAATCTACAGAAGAAAATGTGTCTAGTCAGTAGAAGGCAAAGGTATTTATAACACTGGTAATCCTTGAAAAAAGACAATTTAGGAAGAAGAAAGCCTGAGATTTACAGTCCTAGGAGGCCAGGGCAAGAAAAAAGCAAACTTTTTTTTTTTATGGTTTTACAGCTCTTTTCACTCCTGGCCTGTATTTTATTGTGGAAGTTTCCATACTGCCATAATGGAGCAATAAATCGCTGACGTGGTTACTGAAATGTTGCATGAAATAGTAAGTACAGTTAGTGTTAATGTGGATTTTTGATGCAGATATCTGCTTGCGTATTTTCCTAAATAAAAGGTATCTTTTAGCTTTCATAACTAAAAACAGTGAGTACTGTTCTGAGTGGATTTTATAGTCTGCTAAAACTGGATCTTTTAAGGGATAGGGAGAGTTAAAGCAGGAGTGCACAATAAAAGGACTGTGGGCCATATTAGCATGGCTAATGTAAGCATCCAGGAGTTTACTTACTAATAACCATTTCAGTGGCAATTCAGAGCCAAAAGAGGAGAGGAAGCAAGCTCTCTGCTATGGTGAGGCAATAATAAACCCCAGATGTCCCTCTTTAAGTCAACATTAAACCTACCAAAGCTTTCAATCCTTTTTCATGTAGGAATTCTTTTTTTAGTCAGATGAACAATTCTAAATACATCACAAGCCAAAATTTGTGGCTCTTCAGAGAAAGTTGGAGATGGTGGGTGAGACAAAGTGAAAGCGACGAGGGGGAATCAGTGGCTGTTTTGGGGAACAGGTATTTGGCGTGTGCGTACTGCTGAGCAGGAAACAAGGCGTAGAAATAGGTGCAACTCTTGTTTTGGAGGCCCTGGAAGGGCTGATTGGTGACTGACTTCATTCTCTTCCTTATTAAATTTGATGCGTGTATATATAAATTTTTAGAAGGGTGTTTTAACGTACTGGTAGGATTTCACAGTCAATAGGGAGAAGTGTTAGCTTTGGCTTAATTTCTGAGACATTCAGAGTTGTGATAGTGTGATAAGGTGGCTGCTTGTTACGCTGCTGAATTGCCAAGGAGATGCCTACACATGGTTGACTTATTTTTGTACCTCAGTACCTGTTAAGGTGTTACCTGTGTTCTACACAGATATTATACTTCTTTCAGTAATATAGTAATACATGCACAATGAATTAGTGGTTTTTTTTGTTTTGTTTTTGTTATTTTTTTTAACAGGAAGCCTTTTGCAAGCACTAGGCTTTTTGAACAAAGTAACTAAAATATGCAGGAATTGCAACATCGCTACTATCAAAATGCAACTATATCTAGGCTAGAATGCAGTAACTTTTACAATGGCACTATAAACAATACCCAGCAATTTAAGAGCAGGATATGAGGAATATCTCACCTAATTGAAATGACAAGGGGGATTTTGCATAGGTAGATGCAATTATTCATATTGGAGGTGGGCCAGAATGCTGGGGTTATTCCCCTCATCTTCCTAATTAGGCTTTCAGTTTCATTAACAGTCATTGAGATATTGGGTGACTGACTTGTGTATGAACATAACCATAACACATATAAAGAACCTTTTACTTACTTATTTATTATTATTCTTTAGAAGTATCTCTTGGATTATGTTAAGAAGTCTGTATAAAATTATTATGGATCATTTTTAGTTGTATAGCTCAAGATAGGTAGAAATAAAGGAATGTTTTATGATGTGCAGAACACCAAATGTATGGAGACTGAAGGCAGCACGGCTATGCCTGTATGTTGAGAAGGGAGATTAATCCAGCTTTGTTGTGCTCCAAGGATGTTTTCAACTTGGGGTAAATTTAATTTTGAATAGGTCTGAGGAATCTACAATTCTTGTTGTCTTTAAGCCCTAATTTAGGAAATATAACTTAATGCGTATGGCATCTTTAAATTCCCTTGCCACTCTAATACACTGTCATTGGAATTTTTTTCCCCCCTGTTAATTGCCTTTGTTCTTTGGAAACAGACGTTTTGAGGGAGTTTTTGTTTGGTTTTGTTTTCCTTTTTAGGGAATAATAATGAGATGCAGTGATTCATACCGTACTATGTTGGTACCAAATAGCTGCTTGCTGTGTTTTGGAAAGGGCCTTGAGTGTCTGTACCTTAATTAAATCTCTAGGCCAGTCTTTTTTCAACTGATTTCTCCTTTTCCAAGTTCTATGATTAGTGTCTTCTTAGGAATGTCAGGTAGAGAATTTCTTCGCTGTATCTGCAGTTAGTGATGATTCAGGTCTTAAATTAAAAATAGCCTTCAATGGAGAACATCTCAAATATAAACCAAGGAGGTAAAAATATTGTACGAAAAGCAAATCTACTGAGTCAAAATGTTTAAAAACCCGAAAATCATGTGTGTGAAACTGAACAAGCTAAAAAAATGATAATCACCTTAAAACTGAGAAATAAATTGAGTAGCTCAGAACTGGCATGGTTTAGGTTGTTGTTTGGGCTCCCCCTGCCTTTTAACAATTAAAACAGAACAATGCTATTCTAAGGTAGCATTATAATAAAGAAGAGTGTGTTTACAACGTAACTAGTTATTCTGGTTCCCACTGCTGTACAGATGAGGCCATAATTTGTCCTTTTGGTTTGATACTTACATTGATGATCCTCCTGTAGTTCTTCATGGATGCATTGGGACTGAGAGTCAGTTGTCTAGCTCTGATGGCTTTTTCATGCTAGTTTCTTCATCTGTAAGATTGTTCTAAGTAATATACCAGTAATTTGTAAGTATTTTGAACAAAGGTATCTTTGTGTGTTGTATTTCCCTTCCATACCCAGAAGTAACTTCTTTTGCCAGTATGTTTTATTGGCTAATACATACACTATTGAATAAAATGATGTTCACGAAATAAGAACAAATAGAACAGTGAGTAGTCATTCATTCAATATACCTCTGATCTTGCACAGACACAGGCTTTGGTAGTGATATAAAGACACATACTGGTAAAGATAATGCATGAAGAAGTTAATCCTGGAGTCTTGTCCTTTAGTACTTCCCTGTCACTGACTGGCTTCCGTGTAGTGTTCTCTAGCACAATTTTGTCAAGTGTTGTTTTCTAACTATGTTAGATAACAGCATTTGTACCTGACCTGATTTTATATTTAAAAAGTAGGGGGGGGAAAGGCAATGTTATTAGGATCAAAAATTGTTTTTCTTGGAAAATAATTTCATTTAGATACTCAGAGTCATCTTACTGTTCACCGTAAGGATCCTCTTTCATGGTCTTCTCCTCGGTTTTTCTCTGTCACTGATGTATGCTATAGCAGTCACAGAAGAAAGTATGCAGTTTTCTGTGAAATGCATGAATCGGGACATATGTGACGTCCCAGTCTTATACATGCTGTAACCTTCCCTCCGCCCCTTCTCTCTCCCTCCCTCCAACTGCTTACATTACTTCGAAAACATGTGTGTGTGTGGGGGTGAGGCGAGGGAGAAACAGTGAAGTGGCACAGCAGGCCAGAAAATGAAATGTTTTTCCCTGTAAATATGTATTTTTTTAAAAACGTAATGAAACCAACAACATTTCGCAGCATTTCTAGAAAGATGTGAATACTGCTTCTCTGTTATGAAGAGGAGCAGTGGAGGCAAAGTAGCTCTGACTTGTCCAAGATTGCAGAAGGAATCTGGTTAAGAGCCAGGACTAGTTCTACGTTTTCTAGCTCCTGCTTACATGGTAAGATCTCTCTGCTATGTCTCACACTTTCCAGCTTTCTGAACTTTTTGACAATTTGAAATGGATATTAAAGGGACGTAGGGTAAACTTTTTTTATGTCCTCAGAACCACATCATTTATTAACAAATGTCATCCTAACGTGTATACAACTTCCATGGCTTTGAGTGTTAATTGTAAATGGTAAAAAGGCTCTCTTTGATTACGTTTAAACTGGTGCTGCCTTCTGAAGTACAAGGGGTGTTTGTAGTTTTTTATAATGTCTTAGTTTTAATATTATTTTAATATGAAAATGTTGGTGTTCCTTTAACTGTTTAAAACAATAGAATATTCTGCTCTGATTTTTCAATATCAGAAAAATCATTTAGATAATACAAGATATAGGACCCCAACCCCCCGCTCTCCCCAGGAGTTATAGCAGCGCGTTAAACTGCTGATACAGACACTAAAACTGTGAGTTTTCCTTTACTGGTTCATTTGAAGGCGTTGCCTTTTTTTTTTTTTTTTTTTTTCTTTTATGAAAAAGGTGGTGGTGCAATTTAAAGGCTGGTACATAGACCATACCGGAAGTAGTAAAGTACAGTCTGGAGGCAATAGTATAATGCTTTCTATCTGAAAGATCACAGCTAACTTACTTAAACTGGTGGAAAAGTTTATGAAAGTTACTTTTCAACTTGCAAGTGATTGAAGTGATTTGGCTTCACTTTAAAAACAGCAGCCTAAAACTGAGCTGCCTGAGTATTATCATCACTCCAAAGCAGCATAATTACCATTAGGAGAGAATTGGTTCTTTTAAAGGAAAAAATAATGAAGGGAAAACTTCTTAAAATGAGTTTTATTACATTTTTCTTATAAAATTAGTCTTTCATTTTGTTGATTAATGTTTGAGTTTAAGATTTTGATGTAGGCATTTCACCATTATAATTCTGAAATATGGGAAGTCCTTGA